>NW_012101898.1:1285973-1367862 GCF_000951045.1 Mandrillus leucophaeus | reverse complement strand
GTTTGTTTTATTTTTGCTTAATGAACTAATTGGGGAAAAGGAGAGAAAATCTGGGAACTGGAAGAATTATAACCTATATATAAAAGAGTCACACCTTTTAAATTGTGCCTTATAAAACTCGAGGGAAAGATGGAGCATTAAGAAAAAGACCTTGGGCAGGACGTGGTGGCTCACTCCTATAATCCCAGCACTTTGGGAGGCCGACCCAGGTGGATCAAGAGGTCAGGAGTTCGAGACTAGCCTGGTCAACATGGTGAAACCCTGTCTCTACTAAAAATACAAACATTAGCTGGGTGTGGTGGCGCGCGCCTGTAATCGCAGCTACTCCGAGGCTGAGGCAGAAGAATCACTTAAACCCAGGAGGCAGAGGTTGCAGTGCATTCCACCCTAGGTGACAGAGCAAGACTCCGTCTAGGAAAAAAAAAAAGAAAAAGACATTGGCTCCATTGAGTTAACTGGTATTTGGGCGTTCTTAATGCAGTTAGCCTTTAATAGTATCATTTAGTTAAAGAAATTAATATCTCATCAAAAAATTAGTATGGAAATTAGATTACTACAGGACGTTTATTGCTAAGGTCAAAGTTTTAAAAGCCGGAGTTAATAGGTTGACACCTTTCATAATTAAATATTCCCTAAAGACAGCATCTGCCAATGGGAAAAGCATACAATGTGTACAGAGAAATTGCAGGGTTCCCACGTGGTCTCCCAGCCAGACAGCCGTACTCATTTGGTCATTAATCAAATAAACATTCAGGAGGACATTTTGGCATGTACCCATTTGACGAAGTAAATATTATCCCCTCAGAATGAATGTAGTATTTGCCAAATCTCAAAGTCTTGAGTTTTTGTTTGTGCTGGCTTTGGTTTAACCTCTAGAGAATGTGGATTTTTTGTAATTAATCCCTTCATATTATATTTATTGAACTCAATATGTGCCAAACACCAAGTGAGGCCCTGCATGGAGGATGATGAATGAGGCATCTCTGACCCTGCCTTCAGAGGACTCAGATTGTAATAAGAAATTCTGGTATAAGTAAAATCACCTGCTATCATGGAACTGAGCCAAAGGACCTTGGAGTTACCTTAGAATTTATCCCAAAATCGATTTATTGCTAAAGTCTGATGCTGGAATACACAAGGACCTAACATCCTCACCTAATGTTCCTCTCCGATTATTTTTTAAGCTGTATCTGTATCATAACCAGTGTTCTAATTTTCAACTTCCAGTAGTAAGGGAATTAGTCACCACTTATGATACACCCTTTCAATGATTGTTCTCTGATTGAGTAATTCTGAAGCCATTAAGCGACGCCTATGAAGACATCTGTGTGATACAACAAAAATGTAATAAAGCACAGCAACATTACATGGATGCCACCATTAAATCTGTTTTTAAAAAATAGAGAAATGGCAGAAAGTAAATGCACTGAGTTTTTGTTGGTGCTGGCACTAACAAAAGTGGTAAGTGCTAATTAGGACAGTGAGAAAGACATGATTAGAGGGGTTCCAAGTTAGGCTTGGGCTGGAGCACAGTGTATTCCGGTGTTGTCATAAGGTAACATCCCCAGACCCTGGGCAGGGTGGGTAAGAACTCATCAACACATGAAACTGCTTTACTAAGAGAATGTATCTTTGGTCTCTAAATGGCAATGTGTGTTTTCAACAGTCAGTTGGGTAAAGTTTGAAAATCTATTACCAACCTTTCGTACTTCAGTTGAGAAACACAACTAATGGAGATCAGAAAGAAAAAGTTTCCTTCTTGGCCAGGTGCAGTGGCTTACGCCTGTAATCCCAGCACTTTGGGAGGCCGAGGAGGGTGGATTGCTTGAGATCAAGAATTCAAGACTAGCCTGGTCAACATTGGTGAAACCTAGCCTCTGCTAAAAATACACACACAAAAAACAAAAACAAATTAGCTGGGTGTGGTGGCAGGCTCCTGTAATCCCAGCTACTCGGGAGGCTGAGGCAGGGGAATTGCTTGAAACAGGGAGGTGGAGGTTGCAGTGAGCCGAGATCGCACCACTACCCTCCAGCCTGGGCGACAGAGTGAGATTCCATCTTTAAAAAAAAAAAAAAAAAATCTTCTTTAATATCTACTCCACAGGCCTCCTGGTTTTGAGCTCTCAAATTTAAAGTTATGTAAGAATTCCATGGGAAAGCTTGAGCTGCTCCCATTTCTTGGCTGCAGACCCCTGTACCTGAGTTATCCTAAATAGGAGCATCTGGGCTTCTCCTAAGATTTTTTATTTGCTGCATAGTCCAGTGAATTCTTAAGGAAATACCTGCTCTCATATGTTTGTAAAACAGCCTGCCTATGGAAAGAGCACAAGCTTTGCGTTCAGGTGGTTCTGGACGGGGCTTTTGTGTGGTGTGTGACCATAGGCCAGTTACTCAACTTCTTCGTATCTCATTTCTCAGCCCTGTTTCCATAGGAGTGTGTTATTGGAGATAAAGAGAGAGAGGCTATGTTAGGGGTCTGGTACATAATAAGAATTCAACACAAGATAGTTTGTTTCCTGTTTTAATATTATACTCAGTTCATGCAGGTCCTTCTGAGCCGGCATTGCCTGTGAGTGGTCTTTTACACTTTCTGCACACTATGATGAAGGCTGGGCTTCAAATCTCCCTTTGTCCTAGATGTAAGTCAAAATAAAAAGTGAATGAACAAACAAGACAGAAAAGGAAAGTAAACAGGACAGACTGCTCTTGTATGTGTGGTTTACCTTCTTTGCCCACATATACTTCACATGGTCTCCGGACTAAACTGAAGGCAAACTGACCAGCCAATCATTTGCTGCTCTGCCTTCAAATAACTTCACATTGTCTGAGAGGTGCTGGACCCATCAGGCCAGATTCTGCTCCTTGCATTCAATTGTTACTTGCCTCTGTAAGGGCAAATCAACAGTTCATGAGACTCTAGCATGACCACATTATGTGCTTGGGTGAGTAATGTCAGCATGGCCTCATCCAAGCAGTGGGAGCATCTGTCAGTAGATTTGCAATAATTCCCTGTCTCGAATGAACATGTCTCTATCCACACAAGAGCAACTGGGATTCGGCACTGATGAAAGCTACACAGGGCCTAGTGTGAAGAGAGCCAGGTGCTTGCCTTCACCACTGTCACCAGCTGTCCAGCAGTCGTGAGGGCACCAGAGAATCCAAATTCAAGGCAGACCCACACTTGCTGTAACTACCTGCTGAGAGGGACAAATGTTCTTTCCGAGGGGCGGGCTGTACTACACAGAAGGGTTCCTTGGCATTGAACCTCATCCACTTAATTGAGGTCAAACTGTTAAGTTAGGTGAATTATAAGAAAACAAAATAATACATTTTCCCCCCTCTGGATGTACTCCCCTTTAAGGTTTTGAGTAAAAATTAAAATGTATTACTTGACACCTTCTGCATTCTTCAGGCATAATTGTTGACCCTTAAACACTATTTCACAGAAGTGTTTCTCTTGAAAAAGAAAAACATGTTATATAGCAACTAAGTAATTGTGTCTTCATTTTAAATCTGAATTAGCCAAGAGGAGAGGACACTGGGGGAGGGTGAACTTTGGAGGTACCTATAATTATGCCTACTTATAGAATAGAGGATGTGGAATACCAATGGTGTGGGCTTCTCCCTGAATGAAGTGACCAGTAATTATTTTCTTTCCTTCTTGAGCACATAGACACAGCTTTTTCTTTTCTTTTTTTTTTTTCATTATACTTTAAGTTCTAGGGTACATGTGCACAACGTGCAGGTTTGTTACATATGTATACTTGTGCCATGTTGGCGTGCTGCACCCATCAACTCATCAGCACCCATCAACTTGTCATTTACATCAGGTATAACTCCCAGTGCAATCCTTCCCCCTTCCCCCCTCCCTATAATAGGCCCCGGTGTGTGATGTTCCCCTTCCTGAGTCCAAGTGATCTCATTGTTCAGTTCCCATCTGTGAGTGAGAACATGCGGTGCTTGGTTTTCTGTTCTTGTGATAGTTTGCTGAGAATGATGGTTTCCAGTTGCATCCATGTCCCTACAAAGGACACAAACCCATCCTTTTTTATGACTGCATAGTATTCCATGGTGTATATGTGCCACATTTTCTTAATCCAGTCTGTCACTGATGGACATTTGGGTTGATTCCAAGTCTTTGCTATTGTGAATAGTGCCGCAATAAACATACGTGTGCATGAGACACAGCTTTTTCTGTTTGCCATTCCTGGTGAGTTACTTCCACATCGTGGAACCATGGAAGGTTGACGTTGGGCCATTGTAACACCCTATGCCCCCTTTGTCCTGGTCTGGTGTCCTGGTACAATCCTAGCCATGGAAAAGGCTGCCTTTCTTAGCTTTGTCCTGGAGACAGTCTTGGCCTTTCTAGAAAGATTTTATATTTGTTCTCAAGAAAAGTTCACAGTGATTGAAGCCCACAAGGAGGTCAAGATAAACAGCTCACGATTCAGTGTTTAAAGAGGGAGTGGAACGGGGTCTCTGCATCAGGTCAGAAACCAAAGCTGGCAACCCAAGTTAATCACAAGTCCTAGATCCAGAAAGAACTTTTGGCTTGCTTATTTCAAATATGCTCTATCTAATCTCATCACTATGTTTCAAATTATCAATTTTCCTGAAATGCTTCACTAAAATGTGTATCAATCTTGCTCAATTTTAAAACAGATTTTTCAGGAAAATTGAAATGTTATATTTGCCTATTAAGGTTTTAACTAAAAGAACGTTTGCCAAGTATGATTAGTATTAGTGCCAGTATAAGTCAATTATTTAAATTTAATATTAAGTGCAAAATAAAATGTAAAATATAGCCATTGTATTTGATCAATGTCATGCCGAGTAGTTTTTAATACATTAAAAGTATTAAAAGTTAGTCACTAATTGAAATCTAGTACATTAGTTTCACCTACAAATCATACCGTGTAGCATGAATTATTATTGGACTTAGTATTCAATATAGAATGTTTTCAACTACCTCAGAAGTCCATAGTGTATAATAACTTGAAATTGTGCTTAGGGACTAATTATAGCAACTGGTATGCATCTCCATCTCAAAAAAACTTTTTAATATACTATCTAGCATGATATAACTCTCAAAACAGCCCTGTGAATAGGTATTTTTATTTCAGTTTTGCAGAAGAGGAAAACAAAGAAAATGTACGTTCTAGTTGGATTTACCAATTGAAGGATCTGTGGATGTCTCAGGAAGGTTATTGTCTACTTGGAATTTTCTTCAGCCTTATTTTTAGTAAGATTGTTTGTTTGTTTGTTTGTTTGTTTGAGATGGAGTCTCACTCTGTCACCCAGGCTGGAGTACAGTGGCGCGATCTCGGCTCACTGCAGCCTCTGCCTCTCAGGTTCAAGTGATTCCTGCCTCAGCCTCCCAACATGGCATGTGCCACCATGCCCGGCTGATTTTTGTATTTTTAGTAGAGACAGGGTCTCACCATATTGACCAAACTGATCTTGAACTCCTGACCTCAAATGATCTACCCACCTTTAGCTCCCAAAGTGTTGGGATTACAGGCATGAGCCACCGTGCCTGGCCAGATAATGTTTTTAATTGCAGCTCTTAAAGTAAAAGAATAGCTTATGAAGTATATGGTAACATGGTGCTTAGGAATGAGACAGATTTTCTTAGAAATTGGGGAAGGGATAATTCATAGACAGGTTGATCACTACCACAATCATTGTATGATAAAAGAAATCAATATTGATGTTTGAAGTATGGCTCTTGCATAGTATTTGGGAAGCACTTTAAAGTATGCAACACTTGCAAGGAAACCCTCAATCTTTAATGGGGCCCAAGGACTCTGCCTATTTCACTCCTCAAGCTTCAGCCCAAGTCCTGCCTCCATTTTACCAGTTCTTCAAACTCTCCAAGTTATCTCCCGGCTGAGTGCTTTTCCCAAGCTGTTCTGTCTGCAAAGAGGTTCTGTTCTTGCTGGCTGCTATCAAATGGGTCACTTCTGTTCATCCCATTTGTTCCAGTACCTACATATCCTCTTATTCCAGACTCAACCACCCATCGTAGTGGGGATTCACTAGTCTCTTATGGCCCTTTGAATTCTTCCTTTGCAACTCGTTGTTGATATTTATCATGTAACTGTTTAATATTTACTTTCTTAACCAAGTGGTAAGTTCTTGGAACTCAGTGACAGTGTCTGTTTGCCATGGTACACCCAGCACTTTCAAAGTCAACTTCATAGCCAAGTGCTCATAAGTATGTGCTGAATCAATACATGATTGAAACATTTTTAAAATCCCATGTTTAGGAATACATTGTGTATTAACAAAATGGCAAAAATTCTTAATATCAAAAATAAACTGACCTCATGATAACTAGTGTGACAGTGACAAGCCGGATAAAGTCATCACTGATACTTAGATAATCTAATATGCACGAGGAATGGTACTCAGCAATAAATCTCAACTTTTCAGAAATACAGTGAAAATATTTTAGTGAATAAACTTATTTTCTGTTACTCAAACTAACAAAAAACATAATTGCAAATTTTTAAAATGTAAAGAAATAATTTAGATATATGTTGATGTTATTGTCGTGTGAAAAGGAAAGTAGATATTTATCCTGCTTTTTAGAATTAAGGCCTGCCTCCAAATATATGTTTAGCTCTAAAATCTACCCTCAATAAGTGTGTTTTTGAAAAACATTAAACCTTCGGATTCTGACTAACATTTTTATCTAAATTCAAGTACTTTCAAATACCAGGGTAATATGTAAAATGAGAATAGTGTAAGGTCATTAACACGTTATGGAAATTTTAAAATTGAATGTTGACAATTACATTTGAACAGAATATATTTATGGGGTACAAAATGATGCTATGACATATGTTGACAATTTGGTATAATTAAATCACGCTAAAACTTTTATTAAAAATATTTATCACACAAGGAAAAACATTTTTGAAGTGGAATACAGAAAAGCCACTTTCACGGTGGCTGCGTTAATTGGAAACCCACAATTTTCCACAGTTTCTTAGAGACCCAGCTTCCAAAAATAAAATTGTGTGATAGATTTTCTTAAGACATAATTTAGAATAAAGGTAGATCTCATCAGAATTTTGCCCATGGTGTAAGATATTTTGCATGAGGGAATTATATTGAAATATACATGGTATTTTATTGAATGGGCATTTGTGTTTGTAAAGACATGTTAACATTTGAAAGGATAAGTGTAATGTTAAGAACATGCAGAACCATTGGCATCATCAGAAGAAAAAGATGTTATTACATGCAGCTTTCCATTTAAAACAGCTTGAAATACTTCCCTCTAACACTGTGGCATTGTTTTAAGTCTCTGAGCAGCTTTGCACGGGAAGTCTGGGGTAAACGTAGGGAGTCCGTGGAATTTTTCCCTTTTTGGAGGTTTAATTTTACCTACTGGTCATGTTGCTTTAATAAGAAACATGAAAAGGAATGCAGACCTTTTGAATGATCTCTTAAGTGTAGCCTCGCTATACTTTTGCTCTGTGTAAAGAATCATGCACATAGAGTTCCCGTATGTGATATACACTATGTGATTTTGTCAGTAAAAGAATTACTCTCAGGTTTCGCCATAGGAGCCGCAAATATAAATATGTCACTTTTGGCTACTTTAGTAAGATGAGGACACTCCCAGATCCGATCTCATTGGCGCAGTCGGGTGAGGTCACAGCAGGGAGCAGGACTCTTAGTGCTCACCACACCCAGGTCTGTCTCATGGGCTGTACTTGAAGGGTCTTCAGATTTCCAGCAACTTCCTCTGGGTATTTTTCTACAGAACAACACTGCACATGCAAAGTTACACAGGAAGAAATTGCTGACACCTGGATAATAAATGCACACGTTTCATGGTCTTAGTCATTGGTTGTAATAGTTTATTCTCACCATCTCTATTCCCTGCACACAAAAAAAGTGTTATTAAGTCAATTGTGTGTCTTGAGAATTGAGAAAATTTTTATATGTGTTTTACAATAAAAATACAGGTTCAAGTTTTATTCAATGAAACTGATCATTGAAATTTTTTTTAATTTAAAATAGTACCTTATTGGGAGTCATGTTCCCAAAGCTAGAGATTTTAAAGTGCTTATGCTCACACTCTCTGTTATAAACTTGTAGTATTTGAAAAGGATGTCATTTGAATAACAGGAAAAGAAAGCATACTCACATCTATTATTTTTCCTCTAAGACCTGAATCTGTTGGTTTTGTGTGGGATTTGAGATGTTCAGATTTTTAAATATGTATATGTGATTTTTGATTTTGTTTGTTCATTTATGAGGAGGAGAAAAATACATTTCAAATGGAAAAAGGATGGGGAGCCAAAGAAATGATACTTTAGAAGAATCAGAAGGAATTGGGAGAGTGATGTTTCTATACTCTTTAATGTTTCTGTAATGTTCAATGCTTAATCTTTAAGTTGGGAAGATTTAAGTGAGAAAAATCTTAATATGGAACACACGTTAGATGCTATAAAGGAAAACGTTCATAAGTTTTACTGCGTAAAATTTTATAACGTGTATCTCAATAAAAAAATGTCAAACAGGGAAAATATTACTCAGAGAGGGCTGCGTTTTAATGCAAAAATCACCCCTTCCAATGACCATGTAATAAAATGAACGACTCATGAAAGAGATCAAATCTTAGATATGGATAGGAAGTTTCCTTGGAATTGGATATGGATAGGAAGTTTACACATGGCAAATGCAAATGTTTAAAAAGTATATGCATGTATGCTAAGCCTTAACCTAAGACACAACTGAAAGAAATGAAAACAGACAATTGAGAAATTCTACTTTTTTTTTTTTCATATACAAACTTTCTGAAAGAGTTACCCTTTGGATGAGTTAAAAAAAATAAGGTAACATCCAGTATGTAACAGGATGAGGCAGCAGAGGCACTCCCATATTGTTGGTTAGTCCAAATTTAATAATGCCCATAACTTTTGACTCAACTGTTACATGAATAAAATTTTATCCGATAGAAAATCTGTACAAAAATGAGTACTGCAGCCTTGCTTTAAAAGGGGAAATTTAATAATTTTAAAGGGGAAATTTACACTGCTTGTGGGAATGTAAACTAGGACAACTACTATGGAAACCAGTGTGGAGATTCCTTAAATAACTTAAAGTAGAACTACCATTTAATCCAGCAATCCCACTTCTGGGTATCTACCCAGAGGAAAAGAAGTCATCATATGAAAAAGATACTTGCACATGCATGTTTATAGCAGCACAATTCACAACTGCAAAAATGTGGAACCCACCCAAATGCCCATCCATCAAGGAGTGGTTGAAGCAGCTGTGATACACATATATGATGGAATACTACTCAGCCATAAAAAGGAATAAATTAACAGCAACCTGGATGAGATTGGAGACTTATTCTAAGTGAAGTAACTCAAGAACAGAAAAGCAAACATCGCATGTTCTCACTCATAAGTGGGAGCTAAGCTATGAGGATGCAAAGGCATAAGAATGACACAATGGACTTTGGGGTCTCGAGGGAAAGAGTAGGAAGGGAATGAGGGATAAAAAAAACCACAAATCGGATGCAGTGGATATTGTATACTGCTTATGTGATGGGTGCACCAAAATCTCACAGATCACCACAAAAGTACTCATGTAACCAAACACCACCTGTTCCCCAAGAACCTATGGAAATAAAAAATTGAAAATAAAATAAATAAAATGAAGGAGAAATTTAAATAAATGTTGGTTCATAAAAGAAATGGAGCACTGGCCAGGCATGGTGGCTCACGCCTGTAATCCTCAGCACTTTGGGAGGCCAAGGCGGGCAGATCACAAAGTCAGGAGATCAAGACTATCCTGGCTAACACGGTGAAACCCCATCTCTACTAAAAATACAAACAATTAGCTCGGTGTGGTGGTGGGTGCCTGTAGTCCCAGCTACTCCGGAGGCTAAGGCAGGAGAATAGCGTGAACCTGGGAGGTGGAGCTTGCTGTGAGCCGAGATCGAGCCACTGCACTCCAGCCTGGGCGGCAAAGCCAGACTCCGTCTCAAAAAAAAAAAAAAAAAAGAGAGAAAATGAAGCACTATACAGCTGTTAAGGGGAATAAGGTAGAGCTATATTTATTGACAAGAATAGTGCAATAATATATTATTGGTTGTAGAAAGCAAAATGTGAAACAGCGTGTACAATCACATTTGTGTGTATTACATATAATTATATAAAACATATATTTGCCTATAAACAACAATAACAAAATACATATGTGTATATATAGATATGTGCACACAAGCATGCTCATGTGTGGATAAAATATCTGCAGAATATGTGAGTTAGTATAAACAGTACCTACTACTGAGGAAATAGGCTTTCACCTTGTCCTTTATAACTGCCTTGTTTGCATTTTTTAATAGAAGTCATGTCTGCATGTGGTCGCATATCAAGGAGTTTTAATGAGGTCATAGGAACAGGTAATTGTTTCATACCTTTTTGTACCCCAACCTAGCCCTACTTCTGAGAAACAGCTTTTTAAATCATTTGCACTTCTTTAGGTAATTAATAAATGATAGTCGTATAATAACTTACTACATATCAGTCAATTTATCAACTGCAAACATATCTTCCCTAGCTGTACAGCCTTCAAATCAATCTTTCCCTCCTTCAGTTTCTTCATTTCAAAGCGAGAATCAATGTAGTGCCTAATTGAGGTACTGTATTTATAAGGTTGTCGTAGGGTTTAAATGACCAAATAAAGTCACATTCTTAGAACAGAGCTTTATATATAATTAGTACCTTTTCTGTTAACAATTATTATTTTGTATTATGAATATGAACAACTCATCACTACTTAACTTATGCTACCTCCCTGCTGACAGGGTTGATGGTTAAGCCATGATTTCTGGTCCTACCAGATTTCTGGTCCTTGGTTAATTTGTAACAGTTCCTCCTCCCTCACTGTAATTACTATCCTACCTCCAAGAGGGGTCATTAGCACCTCCATGCTGGCATTGCCTTTCTTTCCTCACATCTGCTTTCTGCCCCTCCGACTTCTCAGTCCACTCACAGAATTCCCAGGTTCAATGTCCTGTGTGCCCATGACATTATCTTCTGTATATTTCTGGCTCCATCATTATCATCTCTGTCTTCTTCCTCCCTCATTTACCTTTGCTTGTATTTATAATGTAAAGGCCACAGCCCTCATCTAATAATGCCCATGTAGTGTATGAACTCTTTCATTTAGACAAAGTTAAAAAGAAAATATCTGCCATCTACAATACTTCTGATATCATATGTAGGATATTATAGACACAGCTATATGAGATTACTATGAAATTGAAAGTTTTAGTACATTTAAGCTACAGTAAACAAATGAAAGATGTTCGTATTTTTTTGAACGATTCATGTTGAAGAGTTTTGGATGTATCTGCATGTCATTGGGCTAATTTCTCAAATTTTCTGTGCCTCGGTTTTCTCATCAATAAAGTGGTGGTAATGATGATGATGATGATGGTAATGGTAAATAAAGTGAAAATAACACCTGCCTATCAAATCGTTTAAGCATCTGCAACAAATAATACCTGTTGTAAAGAGGAGGAGGATGATAATGGTGACGGTAGTGGTGGTAACAGCTATATTGTTTTTGAACATTGTAGAATCTTGACTTTAGCACTATTTGTGACAGCAAAATACTCGTGTTGGCTCATCTTTAGTCATCTGTCATGTATGTTAGATTAAAACATAGATTTTTCAAAATGTCTATATAAATGGTTTAATATTAGGTACTTACTGGAGTGTGCAGATAGCTATGTGGCTATGTTCTCCAGTGTACAGCCTAAATAAATACCCACAGGGCTTCATATCTAAGAAATCCCATAACTCTCTACTAAGGGACAGGTTCGCCTTGTCTTGTGTATCTTATCTTTGGAAAAGCGACCTTTCTGTTGACCATTTGGTGTGTGTCTTTACAGCACCTGCATTGGGGCCCAGGACCCTTACTGTGGCTGGGACGTGGTGATGAAGAAATGCACAAGCCTGGAGGAGAGCCTGAGCATGACGCAGTGGGAACAGAGCACCTCTGCATGTCCGGTGAGTGCTCGCCTTCTCCATCCTCTGAAAATGCTGCCCATGGGAGTCATGCTCCCCTGGCGATCCTCAGCCACACTGTCTGCACCTTTTCATATGAGAACCTTTTTTGCAAACCCAGTCTGTGCTCTCTCAGATCACTTGACTCTTGGCTTGCACGGGGCCACATGGAATGCTATTATAGGCTTTTTGTCTGTTTGAAGAGAAATGTCTTCAGAGAAAACTGTGTTGATTTGATAATGGAGTTTATGGTTTCTGTTTTATTCTTGGATTTTTTTCCCCTCCAGAGTTTGGTGTGGACTATTTTGCCCCTTGGAGCACTAATAAAACAGGAACTTCCACACCCATAAATTTCTTTTGGGAGATATAATTCCAGAGGCTGACATAAGGAAAGACGAGAAAAGAATAACTAAAGGATATTATTTTCACCTTCATGTGGGGCCAACCCGTAGATCCTGTTCAAGGTCACAGGAAGGTCTGGAAGAGACAGCCTACTGTGCGTTCCCATATAAGACTCTGTGGAGTGAGGAGAAACTCACTTGTATTGAGAGCCAGACTGAATCCAAGAAAAGCACATTGCATGGTTTCCTTTGCTAATACGTTTGTTTGGGTCCACATTTATAGGAACTAGTATTTGGAATATTTTTTGCTTTTTTTTGTTTGTTTTTGGAGGATTTTTGGTCTTGAGAACATTTTGTCCAGTGATCTCAAATTCTCTTATGTTTTCTCATAGAATATGAACAACAACTATTAACTTCCACATAATGGAAAAGTCATAAGTCAGGTTGCCTTCACAAAACTGCTAATCTCTGCCCACCAGTTCTGTGGTATCTCTGCAAGACAGAGGTGTGGCACATTCAGTGTGTGAACTCCTTGCTGTTTCTTCCATGCTTTAGCACTTCTAAGACATCACAACGTCAGCCTGTTTCCCACCAAAGAACCTACCCTTTCTGTTATCTCAGCCACATATTCATGAAGCCAGTTATTCAGCTTGAAATTTGGAAAACCAGACGAGATGAAGCAAGGAAGTCTGGGGCTATTCAAACCATTGTCGTTTCCCAAATGTTGGCACTGAATCAAGGGGCCTTCGCTGTAACAGTGTGTGCATCACCACATCTAGGCTCTGGAGAGCTTCCTAGTAGGATTAGTTGTGAGTCCTTGTGATTATTTAACTTCAGATCTATTATTTTAGAATCCAATTTTCTGCAAAGTCCCTTTAAAATGGTTAGAAAAATGCCATTGTTTGTTCTTAATCCCTTCCTATTTCTGAAAAATACTAAGAGCATAAGGGTGCTCACCTTTCATTCTTTGCGGCTTGATAAAACATAATGTTTAATACCTGAAATGTGGTTCCAGAGTACAGACATACACTTTAGAAGGTCAGCAAATCTTCTTGTAGATCTTTGATCTTGCATTTTTTATTGTAAAAAAGGCTTAAGATAATAGCGTTGTTTCTTAAGTAATAAGGCCATTGTCTAGGACCCAGAGTTGTTTTAGCATATATCTGAGAGATACTAATTATGTAATTATTAGTATCTGTGATGACAGCTTCCCAGCAGGCAGCATGTCCCCATAGGACCCTCAGACTAGAGAGGCCTTTCCCTCCATGCTCTAGTGTTTGTGGGCTGGAGTTCATGGACTAGAAATACACACCCACACACTTGCTTTATAACGAATGTATGTCTTGTGTATGTCTTTAGTCATTAAATGGAGAGTTGGCTGGGCACAGTGGCTCATGACTGTAAACCCAGCACTTTAGGAGGCTGAGACAGGAGGATTGCTTGAAGCCAAGAGTTTGAGACCAGCCTGGGCAACATAGTGAGGCCCTAACTCTACAGAAAAGTAAAATAATTTAATTAGGAATGATGGTGCATATGTGTAGTTCCAGCTGCTCGGTGGCTGATGTGGGAGGATTGCTTGAGCCCAGGAGTTTGAGGCTGTAGTGAACCAAGGTCATCCCACTTGTATTAGTCTGCTTTCACACTTCTATGAAGAAATACCTAGGCTGGGTCATTTATAAGGGATAGAGATTTAATTGACTTACAGTTCTGCATGGCTGGGGAGGCCTCAGGAAACTTACAATCATGGCAGAAAGTGAAGAAGAAGCAAGCACGCACCTTCTTCACAAGTCAGCAGGAGAGAGAGGTCAGGAGAAACTCACTTTTAAACCATCAGATCTCGTGAGAGCTCCCTTACTATCAGGAAAATGGAATAGGGGGAACCACCCCCATGATTCACACTAGGTTCTTCCCTTGACATGTGGGGATTACAGTTTGAGATGAGATTTAGGTAGGGACATGGCGTCAAAGCATATCACCACTGCACTCCAGCCTGGACAACAAAACAAGACTTGTCTTAAAAAAAAAAAAAAAGAAAGAAAGAACAAAAAGGAAGGATTTAATATTTAAGACTTGAAGAGAGGGTGGAAACAACTAAAGTTGTTTCCTGCTACTGAGAGGACATGAGGTCCTTGTTGCCTTCTGACCTTACTTGAGTTTTTAACATGTAAGGTCAGAAGGTGACAAGGATCTGCCATGGTGTCAAGGCTGCCTCCTCTACCATCTCTGCTTTCAAAAATAAAGCTTAGATGTGATATCTGGCTCTCAGTCAGCAAAACACTCATTACAAGGTCTGTTTCTTCTGATGACAGAGTATTTAATTACACAAAACTATCCCTGTCATCCCACACAATGTATTGTATCACATATCAAGATACACTTCAGATAAGCATATACAAAGAAGGCAACAAAAGACAATAAATTATGTCATTTTGAGCAAAACACAGGAAAGGAAACCATATATATTTCTGGGTTATATAGGCTACCATTTTGAAAATGAGAAATTCATATTATCTAACTGTACATCTCTTTTGAAAAATCTCTCTTTTAGAAGGAGATGACCTAGATGTAAATGATTTGCATTAATATAGAGCTGTATTAACTTAGAGAGGTATTAAAAAAAGATTGAAATGTAATTTTCTTCCATGTTATTTTTTAACTGAAATGGAACAAGGGCTTAATTTTATTGGGCAAATCTATCATATATAATCATTTCTGATATGCCACTGGTTGTGATGTGTACCTCTGCTTTACATGTTGCTAAGAAACAACAACAAAAAACTCTCTCATGGATTGTAAGATGCCAGTTTATTTTAGAGATGGTAAAATACAAAAAAAGCAGAGGGAAGTTTGCAATCAGTAAACGCTTTTACCTACCTCTACATATATAGATTATAGAGGTATGTATCTCTATCCAAAGGAAATTAAGCTTTATAAGCTGAGAGGTTTTTGAATGAGACCAAATATCTTATACCTCATGTAAAAGTGCAAGCTGCATAATGAAAGACAGGAGGTCCTGTTACACTGAGTGCAGTAAGAATTATAGGAATGTTGTTGATGGTGAGTCACCCTCAGACCCTCTTGTGTGTGACTCTCCCAAGTAAACTTTCACAAACCTTGGATCAATGACATAACACAACTGAGTTTCCCAAAGTTAGTGTTCTAGTCAAACCTCATGCAGTGGCTGTGACTTATGACTGTCTTAGACCATATGTTGCTACAACAGAATACCTAAGGCCGAATGATTTAAATTGGACAGAAATTTATTTCACACCTTCTTGAAAGCTGGTAAGTCTAAGATCAAGGTACTACTACTTAGTCTGGTGAGGGGCTTCTTGCTGTGTCCCACCTGGAAGAAGGTAGGAGGGCAAGAGAGAGCCAACTTTCTTTGTCACAACTGTTTATAAGGGTACCCAATCCATTCCTGAGGTAGGAGCCCTCCTGGCCTAATCACCTCTTCAAGATTCCACTTCTTAATAGTATCACACTGGCAACACCTGAATTTGGAAGGAGTACATTCAGGCCATGGCAGTGGCTTAGATCCTCTGCTACCCAGAGAGTTTGAATTGGATAAGGGACCCACAAGAAACCTTTCTAGGGAATTAGGGACTTAAAGAAGACTTATTTTCTACAGAGAGATCCCTATTTAAAAATGTTTATGGGTTTTTGTAGTCCAGATGACAGGGCAATAGTTTACTGACATATTGATTAATGTTCTGTTTGCTTATAAAATTGTAATTGAAAACATTACTCTGAGTTTAAGAGATTTGAAGTGCATCAGTAAAATCTAAATTGGCATATCTAGACTGATTAGAATAATATATATGTCCTGCATAAATCATGATGTTGTTTAACAAGCGTAGCATAGTCTTAGGAATCTACTTGAGCTTTATTTATGCATGAATACCATCCACATCCTTTGTGGATACATGATGACCAGGGTACCATATGATGTAATGAGTCCTTATTCCAAAATGCATCATGTATTATAGTTTGCATGTTCACTCCCCAGAAACTTCATGTTGAAATGTGATCCCCAGTGTTGGAGTTGGGACCTGGTGGGAGGTGTTTGGGTCATGGGGGCGAATCTCTCATGAATGGCTCGATTCCGTCTCTGCAGTAATGAGTGCATTCTTCTCTACTGTTCAGATGAGAGCTGGTTGTTTTAAAGACCCTGGCATCTCTCACTCTCTCTCTCACCATGTAACACATCTGCTCCCCTTTCACCTTCTGCCTTAATTGTAAGCTTTGTGGGACCCTCACCAGAGGCAGATGCCAGCACTGTGCTTCTTGGCCAGTCTGCAAAACTGTGACTAAAATAAACCTCTTTTCTTTATAAATTACCCAGCCTCAGGTATTCCTTTACAGCAAAGCAAAATGGGCTATACATAATGTAATAACTAACAAATACAAAGACCAAATATACACCTAGCAGTCTCCTAATAACAAGATTCTTCTCAATGCCATTATGTAGTTAGTGTCTTTAGAATAAAAGGGGATTTTAGCAATGATCAAGCCCAGAGCCCTCTTTTAGATGGCAGTACCATAGACTATAGTCTAAAGGATTTATCAAATGTACCAAAACTGCACTGGGAAAGAAACCAGGATTTAAATTGAATATTTTTGACATTATCCCTAATCTTCAGGATAATGCCCTTCTAAGCTCTCAACATCTTCCTAAAGCAGAGGCAACCATCAGTTGATGCTTAGAAAGCAGGTGAGAGATTATTTCTGAATTTGTGATAGAATCTTGATATAGGAGAAAGAAAAGAGAATGAAGGTTTACTTGTGTGTCTAGAACATGTGCTCAGTGCCATGTGAGGCAACTTTCAATGGATTGTCTCATTTGATGTTCACTGTGATCCCCAGGGACAGACATTTTTTCTTCCATTTTATAAATGGAAGAGGTGGGGCTCAGAGGTATTAGATAACTATTTCCCTAGTTCACCCATCCTATCAGAGGCTGCACATCGCTTCAGGTTAGTTCTTTTTAGAGGCACTGTGTTTCCTGTGTAACTCGTTTGCAGAGATAGGCTTAGGGATGATGCTTAGTTGATATCCTAGCATGAGACAAGCTTTCCCAAGGAGCATATCTAACATTCTGTTTTGTTATATTCTCTTGCAAAATTTACCTGAAAATTTTAAAAAGGAATTTTTTTTTAACTTTTGAAAAAATATCAGAATAGAAAAATAAGACTTCAATTAAGTCATGAAACAATAGTGGTTGGAATACCGTAAGAATCTAAAGATATGCTCCAGGGACCTCTGCACTCACCAAATGCATCTACATCCTTGGTCAGTTGAAATTAATGAAATGGACATGAACAAATGAAATATAGGATTGTAGATGGTGCTTGGTAACAAAAATTGCATCTTCCTTAGCTAGCACTTGGAAACCTGCTATTTCCTAGTTGAAGGGAAGTTTGCTATTACAGAGTTGGGGGTAAAATTACTTGAAGCTCGTTTCTTTCAGACTCGCACCTAAGAAGGATCTACAAATCACTTTACAGAATGAAGTGGTTGAGATCATAGGCTCTGGACCAGCTTGTTTGATTCTTGGGTCTTTTACAACCAGAGTGACCTTTTTTTTTTTTTTTTTTGAGACGGAGTCTTGCTCTGTCGCCCAGGCTGGAGTGCAGTGGCATGATCTCTGGTCACTGCAAGCTCCGCTACCTCCTGGGTTCACGCCATTCTCCTGCCTCAGCCTCCCTAGAAGCTGGGACTACAGGTGCCCGCCACCACGCTCGGCTAATTTTTTTGTATTTTTAGTAGAGACGGGGTTTCACCGTGTTCGCCAGGATGGTCTTGACAACCAGAGTGACTTTGAGCAACTTACTTATCCTATCTCAGCCCGTTTCAAATCTGTAAAATGGGCTGTAGTTGCTAGCAATGTGTTAAAGATTCAAGGAGTTAATACCTGTAAAGCACAGTGCCTGGCATACACGAAACTACCACTACATGGTGTATGTCTTACTAAGGTCTAATGTTTAATATTAAATAGTATAACACACATACCCCTAACAGAAAGTTGCATTACAGAAATCTAGAAGATAGCACAACTACAGATAATTTATTCTAGATATATGTCTGATGTCTGTTTAAGGAAGCCTAAGAAAATATAAAAATACCTATTCATATGAAAAAGTAAAGCCACAGAACTTACATTGTTATTCATGGATCTGCTTTCTAGGCAGATTCTTAAATGAATATACTCAGGGTCAAAATGAGCAAGTGCTTAAATGCAACACAGAGAACCTGTACCCAAAGACCCATGTACTTCTCTAAGGATTGCAAGTTCTCATTCTGAAATGTGGTAGAACTGACTACAGTGATCCTGGATTGAAAATGCTACACTTAAAGTCTTCAACTACTCCAGCCATGGCCAGAAACTGAATCTCACATTTTCATCCCGTTGAAGTGCAATTGCTGTTGTTGTCACTTTGATTTGCCCAATGCAGTTCCTTTTCTTTCCAGGGTTTGGTAACTGTTTCTGCTCTATTTTATTTGCCTCTTTCCTCTTCATTCTTTCATTAGCCATCACTTATTTCAAGTTCTTCCTCTCTTTTCCTGTGCCTTTCTTATGAGCTCCTCTTTTGCTGATTCATATATTTGGAAAAAGAATATTTATAGCATCTCTTTGCTTAAGACCCTACTAACTCATGCTAGACCAAAAGAAAATGAACAAAGAATGTCTGGTGCAGTGGTTCTCAGTCAAAAAAAAAGTTGCCCCGAGGGACATTTAGCAATGTCTGGAGACATTTTGGGTTGTCACATCTTGGGGTGGTAGGGCACTGGCATCCAGTGGGTGGAGGCTAGGGGTGTCACTAAACATCCTGTTATGCACAGGGCAGCCCCTACAACAAATTATCCAGTCCAAATGTCAATAATCCCGATGTGGAGAAACTCTGGGGCAGTGGGAAAAAGGAAGACCAGTGCTTCAAATGATATCTTCCAAATAACTAGCTAGGGAATCTTTGGGATGTTATCAAATTCATTTGAATCTCAGTTTAATTTTCCTATAAAAATAGCATAAATAGATTAAATCAGATAGATTGCATGTGCCTAATGGTAATTAAATTTCCTGTGAATAGGGTCTAATAAAGGACTATTTTCACCCTGTGGTGCATCGTGAGGGGCTGAATCTGCTGCCCAGCTCAGGGAGGACAGCAGATGATCAAGTCTTTGATTCCCTAGCCTTTCTCCTTTTGCTCACAAGATGGCAGCAGGATTGCCAAGTTTCATATTCACACATAACCATGTCCAAAGCAGGAAGGAAGAGAAGGAACAGAGAAAGCTTCCTCCTCTTCATTTGAAAGAAAATAGTTTCTAGAAACCTCTTACAGTGTCCTCTTGAGTCTCATTGGCCAGAACTGGGTCACATGTCAGTTTCTAGACCCAGCACTGGCCCAACCGAGGGGGTTGCCATGATTGGCTTATAGCCTAGTCAGAATTCAACCCTGACCTCAGATATGTCCTGTTTGAGGTTCAGAAGTGTGGCTGGTAGTACCAGCCCAACTCACCATAGATTCCTACTCCCTCTGCTTCACCTCACAATGGTGAGGAATAATTCCCATAATGAATGCAAATCCCCTTTGTTCCAAAGTACTTTCTTTATAAAAATCCATTACCTTGGCTGGTGTCCCTACCTTAGCCTCTTTGGAAAAATGGAAATTCTCAGGTTCCTTCCAGGACAGGAGATTATTTTAAGGAAGCACATGGACTGGAACTATGAGTGATTTCTGTTTCCATCTTCATTCCATTGTCACCATCATATTGTGTTTCCTTCTGGCCTCACAGTCTTAGATATTTCTATCGTCTATATCATCATGAGTTTAGGATTTCCTCATGACCTCTTAGAGCTAAGGAGATCCTAGGAAACTCCCTGCTCATTCCGTTTGTATTTTAGATGAGGAAATGGAGACTAAAGGGGCTTAGAAGACTCTTCTTTGCCTCAGATTCTCTAATCTGTCCCAATTCTGCCATCTCAAATGTTTCCGATTAATACTAGGGGGATTTATAAACATTCAAAAAAAATCACAAATGCATCTGCTTCATGAAAGGGACGTATGTGCAAATAAACCCCCAAACACAGAAGGACTCAAGAAACCCAAGAGTGAGGCAGACAAATTCAGTTTGTTGGTATAGGGTGAGTTTATTGGGAACTTACAGAGAGAAATATGCTCTTGGGCAGCTGCAGGACCGGTAGAGCTCCGTGGATTATTCCCAGGGCTTATGTGCCATAGGGAAAGGGTATACGTGCTTCAGAGGGAATGCCTAGGAATTTGCTAAAGGGCAGGGTTTGCATTAAGTACATGCTCTTACACAAGGAATGACAGGTAAACTGGAAATCTTAGAGGCATTCCCAGAACTGGGGTTAATCAGAAGTCAACATGGGGGATTAGCATCCAAGATAGAACTACTCTGACCTCCACAGCATCCCAACCTGCATGACCCCTCACGCCTTTGAAACAGCCTTTGCAGAATTAGAAGTGATGAGCGAATTCTAGTATGACTGATTCCATCTTGCTTCTAACATCGCAGGCTAAATTGTTTTATGTATTCTTGTTTTGCATATAATAACACAGAGGCCAACGCCAAGATAACTATGAGAGGAATGTAGTTTATGGTTAAATTTTGAGGCAAGGAAAACTTACCTCCCTGTCCTCTTATTTAGAGATTGAATCTGTATTCACAATGATAAGGGCTTGAACTTTGCTGAAGAATAGGTATAAACCACGATCTGCTGACACTTAGCCTGCTTTTCTTTAAGCTGTTTACTGCAGATTCAGGTAACCAGAGGTCACAAGATTCATAACTTCTCTAACTACCCCTATAGATAACACTGCAATTGTGAAACGTAAAGAAGTGGTCTTTGAGATATTGTTCAGATTTAGCACTTCAGCTGACCAAAGCCGCCAGGTAGTCCTGAGACCCCCTCTCAGGAACTGACTCAGCTGCCTGGAGGCAGTTTTCACACCCCTGTGATTTAATTAACTGTTTTGGTTCGCCAGCCCTGGCCTGCCAAAGTACTGTCACAAACCCCTAGTCTCTCAATTCTCAGGGAGCCAGGCTTGAGGAGTTCCTTTCTGTTCTCCTCACTTGCCTGGCCCTGTAATAATTCAGCTCTTTCTTTCCTGTCCTTCCTGTTGTTCCCAGTGTATTTGGCTTTCTGAGCGGAGGCAAGATGAACTATTGGAGTTGTTACAGCTTCATAGAAAAGTGAGGCAAAGGATGACCAATTGTCCCAGAGAACCTCTCAGAGAGTCTCCCTCCCCACTCACTCTCTGCCCCAAGGGTCTGACCTTCCTCACATCCAATGTCCGATCCTCTCTCCCTTGCTGTCTTGTGGCCTTGGGCTCACGTAATGAGAGGCATGGGCAAGAGGAATGAGACTGGAGTATCGTTCCCTTACCCCCTTCAACCAAGGATGGCTCCAGCTACCCTGTCCTCCCTCCCACCTGCAGGCTTAGGATGGTCACAGATCCCATGGTGGTGTTCCCTGGGGCCTTCAGCAGCCCTGGAAGGTTTCTTAACTGAGCCCACACTGTGAAGAGTCAAAATAGTACAGACCTATATATTGTGTAACTATGATGCAAATGTTCTGTCTGTCTGACCACCGTTATTGCTTGAGGCTGGCTCCGTGAACAAGAGACTTGTGCTTTTTACAGTCAAAACAATACCAGCAATGTTTGCACAGCAAGCAGGAGTCTGGATGTTAAAGCAGGCGCGGATGCGCTAGCATAGGAACTGTGTTTGCTCATAGGAACTGCGTTTGAAACTGACTGTCCACCTCTTATCCACCGACACGGGAGTCCTTTGGCTGAAGACAAGAGGGAGGGCTGATAAAGAGGTGAAAGGAGAATGTTGAAACTCCCAAATGGTAGGGTCTTTGCCTCTTTAACAGCCGAATCTGCTATGTTAGTGGCTTGAGTCACGTTGTCATGCAAGGCTTGGTTTCTCCAAGAAAACGCTATGGTCTTCAGGGAACCTTATGATCAGAGTAGGTGCTGTCTTTTCATGTAAGCCAACAGGGAGGCCACCGGGACCTTGGAAATGGGGATATTTTCCTCTTGAGTAGGATCCAGCATGTCTCTTAGAATTGCTCTAACAGAAAACCAAATACTGCATGTTCTTACTCATAAATGGGAGTTGAACAATGAGAACACATGGGCACAGGGAGGTGAACATCACACATCAGGACCTGTCGGAGGGTGAGGGAAAGGGGAGGGAGAGCATTAGGACAAATACCTAATGCATGTGGAATTTAAAACCTAGATGATGGGATGATAGGTGCAGCAAACCACCATGGCACATATATACCTATGTAACAAACCTGCACGTTTTGCACATGTATCCCAGAACTTAAAGTAAAATTTAAAAAAAGAAAAGAAAAGAATTGCTCTAACAGATGGTGCAGCTCCATTCCATCCCTTTTGTCACAGTTTCTTACATAAATAGCCAGGTATGGGGGGAAATTCCCAATCCCATCCGCCTTACTGGATAGAAAATGTTAGAGGGTTGGTTAGAAAGGAAGGATAGTCATAAGTATAGCAACTGGATTTGGCCAACCAGTTATGTCAAAGACAACGAACACTTTTCATGTTTAGATCCTATTGTATTTGGGGCAATGATGAATCAAAAGTAAACTTTACCGATATTTTTACCCACAAAATATGGTGTCGGCATTATTCTGAAATGGCGAAGTATGGGTATAGTGTGTAACCCAAAGAGAATGAACTTTATGGTACAAAGAGTTGTTTCTTGTGACTTGTTTCTTGTGAGGACGATGAGTCTTTCTGAAGGTAATAGATGGTTCTGGAAGAGAACTCTGGCAGAGGAGGAGGCGTGCAGCCGGTCACAGAGGGCAAGGTGAAAGCATGCGGTTCACTCATCACTAAAGCTCTTCCTTGGTCAGATTTTCTCAGGGATGCTTAAGTTTCCATATTAATATTAGGAGGTTTGGAGGCTGTGCATGGTGGCTCATGCCTGTAATCCCAGCACTTTGAGAGGCCAAGGAGAGCTGATCATTTGAGGTCAGGAGTTCGAGACTAGCCTGGCCAACATGGTGAAACCCTGTCTCTACTAAAAATATAAAAATTAGCTGGTGTGGTGGCAGGTGCCTGTAGTCCTAGCTACTTGGGAGGCTGAGACACGAGAATCGTTTGAACCTGGGAGGTGGAGGTTGCAGTGAGCCAAGACCACACCACTGTACTCCAGCCTGCGTAACAGAGCGAGACTCCATCTCAAAAACAACAACAACCAAAACAGGACTCTTAGACCTTCTTCCCATTGCCTTTCTGAGGAGAGATCCATTAGCTGGTTTCTGGGCATGTGATGTGAGGCTGTGCCGCATGAGTCTCTCCTCCCAGCAGCACTGCCACCTCTTGAGCAGATTTGCTTATCGGATTTGGCAGGAAGCTGTCCCTTACTTCAATGAGCCAGGTACGCGCTGGTGCCTCTGCCATACCAGAGCTGGTCATGCATGTGCCAGCCATGCCATGCCCTCCCCTTGAGTGCCTTCAGAGGTGCCACACCAGCAAGCTCAGGGGGCTCCCTGACCCCTCCCCATGAGGTCCCTGCCCTGGGCTCCTCCTCAGTCCTTGGTGTTGCTCCCCTTGAACCACCAGCTCACCCCACACTGACGGGGAACACCCATGTACCCTTCCCATTTGGCAGCCTCATTCCTCTGCCCTCACCCTTGCCAGCCCTTGCCAGCCCCTCTACTTGGCTCTTTCTTCACTCTTTAAGACTCAACACAGGCCCCTCGTTGCTCTTCCCAGACCCCGTGAGCCTGTTGGGTGTTCTCTCCTCTGCTCCCATAGCCCCCATTTGTGAATCCATCGTCGGATTCTACGTGGGGTAATAATTACTTGTCTAGCTCTTTCTCACTGGCCCATAAGCTCTTAGAAGTTGATCAGAACACAGGTTTGACTGGGATACACTTAACAAAGAGAAGCGCTGCAGCTGCTTAGTAGATGCTCTTTAAATATGTCCTGAATTGAATGCTTTCAGTTTGAGAGCCAAACCAAGTCTTTAATGATAAATGTTACTAAGCTTTCATTTTTTAAAGGCACATAAACATGAAATGGGGTTGTGCAGCTGTGATTTTTCACTCCAGTTCCTCTTCGTTTTGAATTTTCCAAATTAGTGGACAATTTGGCCGTAACTTGATTGCCAAGTTACTAGTATCCTTCACTCCTCCTCCTCTCTTCTCAGCCCTCTTTCTCCCATCATTCTTCTCCTTCTCCTTTTTCTTTTCCTTCCTTTCCTTCTCCTCCCCTCCTCCTTTTCCTTCTTCTTCTTCATCTTTCTCTTCTTTTTCTTCTTCTCCTTTTCTGCCTCCCCTTTCCCTCTGCCTCCCTCCCTGCTTCTTCCTCACCATCTCCAGCAATGACCTCTATGACTTTACGTTGAAATACTCCCTCATGCAATCTTTTTCTAATTGCAACAACAAAAAACATCTAAAGGAATTTTGATTGTCTTATGAGGGATTTTTAATTTTTACTGTAGTATGTGTTCAGCTTGAACATTTTCTGACACCTGTACTTGGTTTTGCTTCCTAGACCAGGAATCTCACCGTGGATGGACACTTTGGCGTGTGGTCTCCGTGGACGCCTTGCACGCACACAGATGGCAGTGCCGTGGGATCCTGCCTCTGTCGAACCCGCTCCTGCGACAGCCCAGCCCCCCAGTGTGGTGGCTGGCAGTGTGAAGGCCCTAGCATGGAGATCGCCAACTGTTCCAGGTGTGCCCCTCAGAACATGCCAGTTGTGCTGCTGTGTATTAAACTCAGACTCTTGATGAATTTGGGACATCATTCATAACATAACTCCCTTTTGGAGAGAACTGTAGTGAAACACTGTGGACATTCACCATTTAAAAATTACATGATTTTTGGAAGGAGATTTTGAACTACAAACTGGATTACAGATCTACACTTATTCACATACTCTTCATTAGATTAGGAAAAGTATTTATAATTTGAACAATGTGATTGACTTTGTTTAAGGAAAACATCCATGTTATTTAATAATCTTTTCCTGGAATATATCAACTAATAGTCCATTAGGGGTAGGACATAATAACTCTAGATTAGGAGGCAGAAGAAGCCAAGTCCTTGATCAACTTGCTCTACTCTGTAGGCTATTGGTGCTCAGAGCACCTCACCTCTCACCTCAGCTAACATTAGGCACTGGGTAATCAAGAGAGCAGTTTAAATAACATAACCTACTGAATAGCTTTCCTGTTGCTTCCGCTTATTGTGGTGGTGTTTGTTTTATTTTTTTTTTTTTTTACAACTATATTCCATTTGCTCTCCATCCCTTGCACCTATAACACCATAATCACAGAGAAATTTTAAGGCAAGTATGAGGAACGCTTCTGAGATCAGTCTTTATGCTTCCTTGTCACTCGTTCATTAATTGGTGGTATTTTTAAAACATATCTGCTTTCCATGAGCCCACTTAGAATGAAAAAAAAAGAAAAAAGTCTCTGGGACAATTATTTATGAAGTCACTAACAGTGGACATCAGATTGGGTGATCAAATTATAGGACAGCCCAGGTCATGCAGGCACACATGCCTAAGAGGAAGCGGGCCAGGAAAGTAAAGTAAAGGCAGACTTTGCCCTCTGCTCACATTTTTCTCACCACCAAGGTGAAAGGAACAAATCAGGGCCACAGAGATTAGGGTTTTTTTGTTTTTGTTTTTGTTTTTTGTATTACAGAGGACACAGCCATATCAACATTGTATTATGTACTGTATGCTCTGTATTAAATGAAATGATTTCCACAGCTGCCCGGCTGAAACTTACAAAAGCTATCAAAGTGCTGTTGTTTGAAGATGACAACAAGTAGCTAATACTCTTTGCTCATATTGTTCAATAGAAAAATAAGACTGCCAAATGAATTGCTATAACTTATTTATTGGTATGTCTTCAGATCTTGCTCTAGTTGGAAAGCCATTTTCTAAGCAGAGCTGCAGTGCAACTAGCAGTTATTTAAAGATTAAAAATTTAGTAAGTGAACTAGTTTGAATGAGGCTTTAAAAGCATGAGTGGATAGCTTTGTACTAATAATCATGAAAGTGACCCCCCTCCTGATGTCTGTTTACTTTATGTGACTTGTTTGGTAACTATGTCTGCCTCTAAGCAGCATTTAAAAGTATGGAAACTCAGGTCTGGGTAATAGACATATACATGTAAAGCTGCGTTCACTTCTTTCCTCAGATATTCTTTTCCTATTACTTATATACACTTTTATTTACTTACTACCCTATATACAAACATGTTCCATATATTGTAAATGGAATATGTCATAAAATTCCACATTTGTGTCCTGGCCCGGTGGCTCATGCCTGTAATCCCAACACTTTGGGAGGCTGAGGTGGGCAGATCACTCAGGGTCAGGAGTTCAAAACCAGCCTGACCAACATGAAGAAAACCAATCTACTAAAAATACAAAATTAGCTGGGCATGGTGGTGCATGCCTGTATTACCAGCTACTTGGGAGGCTGAGGCAGGAGAATCGCTTGAACCCGGGAGGCGGAGGTTGCAGGGAGCTGAGTTAGTGCCACTGCACTCCAGCCTGGTGACAGAGCAAGACTCTGTCTCAAAAAAAAAAAAAAAAAAAAAAAAAAAAGTCAATCCACATTTGCTAAAAGATTTAAGAAATGAAGAGTTTCCAAACAAATTTGAAAGCACCATTTTCTGCATGATCTAACAATTTTTTTCACATATAATGAAACTCTGCAAGTTAAATGTAATTGATTTATACTAAAACTGCTATTTAAATTTTTAAATATAATTCAGTGAATAACATGGATAATTTTTAAGATTGTAGGTAGCAGGGTATAAGATACTAGCTGATTACCTTTATAAGAAATGTGGGAAGATTTGTCTTATTGTGTGATAATTTTGGTTAAATTATTATAGAGCAATTTTATTATAATATGACACATAAAGCTATGACTACATATTTTATTAAATCATTAGGTTTCAATAAAGTAGGAAAACATGAAATATTCTAAGAATTTTCTCAGAATAATTTTTTTTTGAAATTATTTTTAATATGATAATATTCAACATATTATTTATAACAGGAACTTCAGTGGCATAGTTGTTTACCTCCATGTTTTAAAAGGAAATGCATAAAGTAAAAATGAGAATTAGTGTGAGCTAATATTTTTTCACAGGAAATGTAAATCTTATGGACGAAGGTGACAAATATCCAAAGAAATGCATATGTGATTGCAGAAGTGAAAAAAATTCTGCACAAAGTAGACCATCTATTTGGAAGTTTGGAATGTGGATTTAATATATATTTTAACGCATAAAGTTAAAAAAACCTATATGTTTTTTAAGAGCAGGAACAAAGTGTTAAGGGGGACACTTAAATTATAACCAGTCTGAATACAGGCATTTTGAGGAAAAAATACAATACTAACACATTTCTAGAGCTGTCAATATAATTTAAAATTTTTAAAAAATTAGTTCATCCTATTTTATTTCATATTTTTATATATCTACATTACTCTATATGTGTAATAACATAAATACAGTTAGTTATATGCAATTTGCACTTTGTGCTCTTTATGTCTCTGTCAGTTTGTTAAAAGATAGCCAAGAATCTGAATTTAGATGTCCTTTTTAAATTTTTAATAAAGTTCCTTTTAAAGCTTTGAATATTATGCTAACAATACAACACTCTTTCATTTGAAAGCTTTGAACATTATTCTAACAATACAACACTCTTTATCAGTTTGAATGCTATCAGGAGAGTTACTGATTGTCACTGATATTAATAGATTTTTAAAAGAAAGCATTTTAGGCAGTTTTAGATGAGCATTTTGTCCAGAGGTGCACTTTTCATAGATTATAAATGATATAATACAAGTCCAAAAAACTCATAAACTCTAGAGGTGTAGGCATTCATTTCTAAATGCTTGTCAGTGAAATAACCTTATTCTTTATTAGTTTAATATTTTCATAACTCAATTTTTTTTGATAGTTTCTAGTATAGTCCATTATTTATAGTGCACTTAAAAGTTTATTCTCAAATTTCCTATCTTGACTAGAAACCAGATGCCTGGGGGCTGCAGACGCAGGAATTGAGATTCACAGGGTGCAGTCCATTCAGTTCCGTGGCTGGTGTGCCCTCTCCCCAGCAGCCCCGAGCGTGATCCTCCTGGGGAACACAAGCATTTGGCTGTGGGTGCAGACAGGGCTTGGACTCTGAGCCTGCCTGACCTAATGATTGCATTGCTTCCCTTCCCTCAGGAACGGAGGCTGGACTCCCTGGACGTCGTGGTCTCCCTGCAGCACTACCTGTGGGATCGGCTTCCAGGTGCGGCAGCGCTCCTGCAGCAACCCCACTCCCAGGCACGGGGGCCGGGTGTGCGTGGGACAGAACCGCGAGGAAAGGTACGTGAGCACCCGCCTGCCAGCACCGCCACCCTCACGCTTACTCTCATTCTGGCCAGGTCGGGTTCCCCGCGGTTTTAGTGTTGGATCTACCGTAGCTTATGTGTGGCATCCCTTTCCGCTGAGCCAGTCGTCCTCTTCTTTTCCTGGCAACCTTTAATTTTGATCAAAGCCTCGTTGACAGCATCACTGGGCTGCTCTGGTGCCTACACAGCTGGGTTGGCTCTGGTGAGCAATTGCGAAGGCATTAGAGTCCCCAGGGACCTCTGTGCTGTGTTAGGCTCCTGGAGACTCTGGAAGTACGTCTGCAGGAGACTTATTCTGGTGAGAATTTAACCAGACCGGTCTCAAAGCTTCAGTTCCAAGGAGGACCTAAGAAGGTCCCGGATGCAGACACACGGGCAGGTGCGGTAAGGTTTTCATCGTACTCAGTTAATCCTCTGGAAGGCATGGAAGGGCATATTCAGAAATACCCTCAATGAAGCTGCAGCACAACCCAAATTCAGGATTCTTTTCCACGTGTATTTTGAGCTTTCAGCACATCATGGCGACATTTTGATTTAGTCTTGGATTTAACAATTTGTTTCTTGGTGTAGAATTAGACGTTTGGTTTCAGGCTCAATCTCTGCAATCGTAATCATTGAATCTGTTTTGCAAGATCAATGAATCTGTCTTAATATGCATTAAATATACTATTTATGTTTATTCTAATTTGTCACTATTGGGAAAGAATTCAAGTAGGTAAATTTCATAGTGCTTTCAGAATTCTTATTCAGCTATACTAATATAAATTTGTTGAATGACTTTCAATGCATTTTAATTAAAATGTAGTAGGTTTATATTTGATGACATGAGCTCAGTGGAGCCTCGAATAAAAATATTGTATATAGTTATATGCTATGCATTTAGTATTTATATGAACAGAACCAACAGACTTACTGTTTAGATAGCTCTCCAGTAGGTATTTATTACAACCTAAAATCAACTAAGAAGAATCATTCCTTTCTTTCTTTCAGTGAGTTCCTCACTTGCCAATTAAGATTTCATTCCTTTTGACTAATAGGAAATGAAGATGATTTTTACCAAGCAGGGTTTGTCATTTTTGAAGCAGTCCCTGAGACAGTCTTGTGCAAGCCTGTCATTTTCTAACACCAGTTGATAAGTGGGAAAGCCTATTATGGAAGAATTGTCTCCCTATTATTTCCAAGCCTTGTACAATTTTAAATTGGTTGGAAGTTTCTAAATGCTATACATTGTCATCTAGGACAGGCTGAACATCCCTAATCTGAAAATCTGAAACCCAATATGCTTCAAAATCCAAAACTTTTCCAGTACTGACATGATGTCACAAGTGGCAATTTCCACACTGGTTTTTTGACTTTTGCGGTCAAAATCTTTTGACTGGTGGCAGTCAAAATGCTGTCAAAACTTTGTTTTATGCAAGAAATTATTTAAAATATATAAAACTACATCCAGCCTTTGTGTATATGGTATATTTGATGCATGAATGAATTTTGTATTTAGACTTGGGTCCTATCCCCAAGATATCTCATTATACAGACACCAATATTCCAAAATCTGAAACAATGTGAAATCCAAAACACTAATGGTCCTGAACATTTCAGCTGAGGGATGCTCAACCTGTACAGCCCATCGAGGCAAAGTCACTTCCATCTGTGCAGAGTCTTCCCTAGAGTCAAGGCACCACCACAAACTTAGCATGTGTTATCACCATTCCCAGGCTGATCACTCAGGAAAGAAGAGGCTGATTCACAATGTGGCTGACAGATGTGTATGTTTGCATCCACATAGGATGTTTCATAGAGCAGTGTCTTCAGGAAAAGATGAGGAATAAAGAGGGCAAGTGTGTTTGAGGGACTTACATGTAAAATATTCCTTTTGTACAGAAGAAATGTTCACTTGTAGATTAGCATTTGCTCAATGGGGGAAAACGTGAATTTAAATAAGAGATGGATACTAAGAACAGAGACTATGTAAAATTTTGATAATATTTAAGCTTTTCTCTTGAATAGTCTTTTTAGGGGGCTACTGGGAGCTTAATGAAAATAAGAAAAACCAAGTACCTAAAGTTTCCTCCGTGGTCTTCATAAGCAATAGGTTCTTAGGTGTCTCTGCCATGTTATACGAAAGGTCTCTTCACCTAAGAAATATAAAAGCATTCAGATCCAACAATGGGGATATTTGAGGACTAAACTCAGGAATGAAAGAGGCTATGATCTCCATGGGAGCATACAAAAGACTAAGAACTAGGCATAAGAAATAATAAATTTATATCATATTTATTTGAACACCATCAACCCTCAAGAAATCCTGGGTAGCCACAAGATAATGAATTGATCTTCTCAAAAGATTCCCTAAGTTAATGGTAGGTTTATAGTTAGTGATTTTTCATCTGGGACATCTCCAATATGTAGAATTATTCAATGGGAGCTTTGTTGCAACAAAAATATCAGAAGTATTTACATTATTTTTTTTCTGAAAAATAATGCTAGCTTAATTTTACATGTACTTTAGAACGTACAGACACTTTGTTTTTCTCTTCTGACATTTCCTTGAAAAGATTTTCTGGAGTATCAAGAGCTGAGTAGAAGCACCAACTCCCAGAAAGGCTACTAACAAAAGGAAAAAATGGACCTCTGTAAATATTGTCAAGATGCAAATGTTATTATCTGTGCTAGTTTCCTCCTGCTGTGTAATAGTAGTTCCATAAACTTTGTGGCTCAAAACAACACACATTTCTTTTTGAAAGCTCATAGTCCCGATGGGTCAGGAATTCCTATATGGCTAGCTAGATCCTATGCTTGGGGACTCAGCAGGCTTCAATCAAAACATGGGACAGAGCTGTGGTCTCATCTGAGGCTCCACTGGGGAAAGATTCACTTCCAATATCATGTGGTTGTTGTTTGTATTCAGTTCTTTGTGGGCTGTCAAACTGCAGACCTCAATTCCTTACATAGTTGTTATCCAGAGATCACTCTCAGTTTCTTGCCAAGTGATCTTTCCTGGTGTTGTCACTTGCCTTTTAAAATCCAGCAAGAAAGACAGTCTCCTTGCAAGACAGGCATTACAAACTTTTGTAACATAATCACAAAAGTGACATCTCACCCTTTTGCCATATTCTGTTGGTCGGAAATAAGACACAGGCCTCCACAACTTAGAGGAGGTGATGACACAGGGTATGAATATCAGGAGGCAGAGCTCACTAGGGTTACCATAAAGTCTGTCTTCCAGAGTTGATTCATTTCTGTTCAAAAAGGCAGTAGGTGGTGTGGGGTGATGGAAATTATAAAGGAATCACCGTTCCATATAAATTATGAAATCTAGCTGAGCAAGTGTTGGGAGTTGCTTAATTAAGTTCAAGGAATGGGCATAATGTTTTATGGTTCTTGACTCTGCCTTCTGGGCTGTTAATTATACTTCCTGAATCAGGCTTTCTTTTTCATGAAGAGAGCATGTGCTTGTAGCTAGTTAGTTTTGTCAGCTTCCTTCCTGTCAGTAGAATGTGTAGGGTTTCCAGCAGCCTTTCATGGGTATTTTCTCTGTCCCTTTCCATCCAAGCTGCTGGTATCTTTGTGGAAGTAAGTTTCTGAAAAACATTATGAGTCTTCAATGGATTTCCACAAGGTTTACTCCACTAAACAAAAGCTACATTCACAGACCTTTTTGAGTTAGCCCTTCTCTACCTTGGGGTGCTGCTGAGATGGCTGAGAGACAACACCCTCCAGCTCACTAGAGGTGATCTGATGCAGTTGAGAGGATCTGTGAGGCACACACTTGCTCTAGAAAGGACTCTGTGTAACTAAATACTACTCCAATTCTTTCATCTTTCTGAGGTTGCAATAAAAGGTTTTATAGTCACTACCTCAGCTTTTACTGTTCCAACCTTCCCTAACAGTACTTGAAAGGACTGTGAAAGATATTTTATATTTTTTGCATCATTTTTCATTAAAAGTGAATGATTTCCAAAATCATCCAGTCCCTATTCTTTTAGTTTAATAATCCATTCCTCAGTCTTTCTTTCTTCACCTACATTTTACTGTAAGCAGCATGAAGAGACCAAGCAGTACCTTCAACACTTTGCTTGGAAATTTCCTTAGTTATGTAACTCAACTTAGGTGTTTTGCCTTTCATACTACCATAGGTAACAATTTTGGCAGCTTTTACCCATTGTGTAATGCGATTCTCCCTTTTTCCAGTTCCTGATAATATATTCCTGTTTACTTTTTAAGTTTTTATTGTGGTTTTACACACACACACACACACACACACGAAAAACATAAATTTGCCACTTAATCATTATTAAGTGTGTAATTCAGTGACATTATTTACATTCACATTATTGTATAACCATAATTACTATTTCCAAAACTTTTTATCACCCGAAACATAAACTCTGTAATTGTTAAGCAATAATAACAATTCCTTATTCCACCCTCCTGCCAATGCCTGGTAACCTCTAATTTATATTCTGTCTCTACTAATTTGCCTCTTATAGATATGTCACATAAGTGGAATCCTATAGTATTTGCAATTTTGTATCTGTCTTGTTTCACTTAGCATAATGTTCAAGGTTCCTTCATGTTGTAGCATGTGTCAGAACTTTATTCCTTTTGTAAAGTTAAATAAGATTCAGTTGTATGGCTATCCCGCATTTTGTTTATCCATTTTTTTTTCATCAGTGGACACTTGGTTTATTTTCATCTTTTGACTATTGTCAATGCTGTACTGAATATTGGCATATGAGTATCTTTTTAAGTCCCTGTTTTAATTGTTTTCTGAATACTGTATATCTAGGAGTGAAATTGCTGCAGTGTATGTTAATTCTATGTTTATCTTTTTGAAGAAACACCATGCTGCTTTCTAAGGGGACTTCACCAATATTCATTCCCACCAGCAATGTATGGGAGTTCCAATTTCTTTGCTTTTTTTTTTTTTTTTTTTTTTTGAGACGGAGTCTCGCTCTGTCGCCCAGGCTGGAGTGCAGTGGCGCAATCTCGGCTCACTGCAAGCTCCGCCTCCCGGGTTCACGCCATTCTCCTGCCTCAGCCTCCCGAGTAGCTGGGACTACAGGCGCCCGCCACCGTGCCCGGCTAATTTTTTCTATTTTTAGTAGAGACGGGGTTTCACCATGGTCTCGATCTCCTGACCTTGTGATCCGCCCGCCTCGGCCTCCCAAAGTGCTGGGATTACAGGCGTGAGCCACCGCGCCCGGCCTCTTTGCATTCTTGTTACTTTTTTTTCTTTAATTTTAGCCATCCTAGTAGGTATGAACTGGTATCTCATTGTGGTTTTGATTTGAATTTCCTTAGTGACTAATAATGTTGAGCATCTTCTCATATGCTTAGTGGACATTAGTGTATCTTATTTATAGAAATGTCTATTCAAATATTTTGCCTGTTTTTCTAATTGTGTTTTTGTCTTTTTCAATAACTAATTTATTTTTGACAAAATTTGTAAACATTTATCATGTACAAAATGTTGTTTAAAATATGAATACATTATGGATGGCTAAATTGAACCAATTGGCACGTGCATCATGTCACATATTTTTCTTTGTTGTGTGTGTAGTGGAAAGGTTGTCTTTTTTGATGTTCAGTTTTAGTTCTTTATCCCATTTTCCTCTAAACCCTTACTGGCTGTGTCTTTTAACTTCAGATTTCTACTAATGGATGATTCAAGGTGATTTAGATTTTCTTTAATGTGCTCCTCAAAATTATTCTGCTTCCTGCCATTCCCTGGTCTCAAAGCCAGTTTCACATTTTAACCTCTTACAGTAGCACCACACTCCGACGTACCATGGTCTGTTTTAATAGTTGTATAATAACATTACCACAGACTTAGGCATTTGAAGCACCAGGTGTTTATTTGCTCATGGTGTCTGTGAGTTTCGTAGACTGGGCACAACTTCAGGTTCTCACAAGGCTGTGATCAACATAGAGGCCCTGACTGTGATGTCATTGGGGCTCAGCTAGAGAAAGACCTGCCCCCAAGATCATGTTGTTGTTGGCAGCCTTCAGTTCCTTGTGGGATGTCAGACTGAGGGCCTCAGTTTCTTGATGGCTGTTAGCTGGAGGCTGCCCTCAAATCCTTGACAACTGGGTCCTTCTCACCTTTTTACTTGCTTCCTCAAAGCCAATAAGGGAGAAAGTTTTCTTGCAATAAGGACATTACAATCTATGCAACATAATGACAGAAGTGACATTCCAAAATCTTTCACATATTCTGTTGGTTAGAAGCCAGTGACAGGTCCCACTCACAGTCAATAGGAGGAGATTACACAAGGTGTGAATTCTAGGAGCTGGGGATCACGGGGACCATGATAGAGCCTGTCCAATGCGTTCTCAAAGTTAAGAGTCCCAGGGCTCAGTGGTTTTTATTATGTGATTATTTGTCTTCATTGGTATATTTGCTGAATCCTGTGGTGAGGCAAACTGATGTTCTTCACAAGTTATTTTTCTTCCTAAATGGCTTGAATTAAATATTATGGTAGATTTAATGTACATGCAGTTTCTCTGTTGACATAAAAATTTAATTATAGCAGTATGGCCCAGTAGAGGGCTCATCATTTAGAGTGAAGCAAGGAGAACATAGTTCAGAAGAGGCCCTGATTGGTTCAGGTTAACAAAGATTGCAGTGAGCAACTAGCATGGATCTAACCAGAATGGAATATAATTTATGCAATTTATAATTTGTAACAGAAAGCACAATTTATTGCATGATATAGTGCTGAGAATCTAGTCCATATGGAATTATAAAAGGTCATTATTTTCATAAGAGACTAGATTTGTGATTTTAAAAAGTGGATAATTTATAGAAAAACAGTGCTGGGACATCAATTGACTTTTAAATACAAAATGAGAATAAGCAGTCATGGGCAAAATTGAAATCTTAATTATTAATGCATCATGAGATGCATCTGTGACTTGCAATGCTTTAACATAGTAGAGACACTCAAGAGCCATTTGGAAAACATTGTAGCTCATTATTTGCTAAAAGTCAGCAGCGTGTTGGGGACTAGAGAAAGGACACCAACTGCTGGCCCATTGTGTAGATATTTTATCCACAATTAATTTTAAAAACGCTTAACCAGCAGAGATGCCAAGGTAACTGACTTCCAACCTCGTTGTTTTTTGTATAGCTTCATAAGAGGGGCTTCTCTCAGGAGCGTGAGTAAGTTGGGGTGGGGGCAGGGAGCGGGTCAGAGGAAATGCTTTCTCACAATTGTGGAAGATCCATACTTACAGGCTTCCAAGGACTTTGCCTCTGAGCAGTCTCTTCCAGGGTGAATTCCTAAGTGAAAACCCAGACACAAAGACACAGAGCTAGCCTAACAATTTCTATTTCCCTCTGACCCCTCTCACTGGGGAGGCTGCGATTTCAGAGGGTGACGCCCCAGCAGATCCTGGTGTGGCTTGTTTCGTGGACTACTATAGCAGAAAGAGAAAAAAACAAGGCAGGTTATTGACAACCTTAAAATGCAGCTCAGTAGACAATTTATTAACACTGGCTGAAAGTTCCAGGCACAGGTTACCCTGCAGTAGATTTTTACAATAATAACATGCTGAGCATTTTCAGAGGTGGCCTGCTGTCAGCAAATAAGAGAAAGGATTTGTGCACTATGGTTTATTTTGCTTTGGGGAAATGGTAGCTCAGCTGCTGTGCTTTTTATTAAAAGTTAAGGGCCTTATACACATTTTTAGTAAGGTTTCCCTCTGCCTTCCATACCCATTTTTTTGTTGTTGTTTTTTAGGAGGGGGGTTGTTGAAAGCTGAAATTAGGATCAAGTTTTCTAAGAAGTCCATGCCTTTTAAATGCCAGTGAATCCGCTTAGAAATGGAGATGGCCTACTTCTCCTTCTACCCACAGTGATCTACACATAGATATTTTAACTAAATGCTGAGAGTTCTGATATTCTGAGTTTTCTTGATTTCCTCAAAATATGTTCTCTAAACAAATGTCAATTTTCTCCTGGAATACTCCATGAACCAACACACATATTAATGTTTACTTGTTGGAACTCGACACATTTGCACGTACTTCCTAAGATCAAATGATTTTCATCTGTTGTATTGTCACATTTGTCTTGTCTCTCCTATCTGGAGGCCATGATCTCTTAATTGGAAGGTCCTTTCCCTTCCCCTACTACATGTAGGAATGTCCAGTGGCCCTGAGCTCTGAGAATCAAACCCTGGGAGACTATAGTTACCATCTAAAGAGGAAAACCTTACGTTTCTGTGTTATCTTAAATGTGGAAAACATAAGCAAGAGTGATAACTGTTCAGTTCCATTGGCTATGCTCAAAAATGTAAGTTTAGACAAACTAAACTGCTTGCCCAATTGATTCTTGACTCTCTGGAGGTTCCTTCACCCACTGTATATCACCTCTCTGTCCCTGGAAGTAAGAGTGTCTTCTGCCTTCCACTTTCAGTTACAAGGCTGACTTTGGACTCCCCTGTTTTGTTTTGTTTTCTTTACAGTCACACAGTTGCCATATTGTTCTTTAACTATACCAAGCTCCATCTCCACCACTTCTTCCCCTTCTTTCCAACACCACTGTAGTTTTTGTTCTAGGTTGGAGTATCTCTCATTTGAATTGTTGCAATCCAGTGTCCTCTAGTTGCTGTTTGTTCTATGGGCTCTTCCTGCTGCTAAACTGCCCTGTCTGGGGAGATGCAGACCCCATACTGAAATATGAGGAGCTCCTTGAATCTCAGGGACTCCAGAGCATAGTCAAATGAAGCACCAGTCCTGGAGATAAGTCTGCCATCTAACTCTCATGGAGTTATTTTGTCTCTGGAGCTCTGTGGAACTTTCCTGATTTCTCATAAAGTTCCAGTTTTCTACTGTATTTGGTAAAGACAGATCATCCCACTCCCTGTTGCCTTTTTCTGTTTTGTTCTTCTCAATGACCTTTCATGCGTAGAATTCCATTTCTACCTTCCATTATTTTTCAAAACGCTGGCAGGGGTTCAGTTGCCCCATCCTGTTGGCACCCCTCAGCTTGACCTTGTTTTCTGCTTTTCACACTGTCTCTGTTCCTGAAGCCCTCACATTCTCCATGAAATTTTTCTGGTTTGACAGGAAAACAGTTCTATCTTACCAGCATTTACTGTCGGGAAACTACACTCTCCAAACTTATTTTCCTGGTGGCTGGCTACCATTTGCCCTTATTTTCAGTTCTGTAAAAGCATTTACTTCTGCATAAATAATTACAGTAATGCCACTGTGTATTAAGATAGTTTTGCACATCCTGAGCTGTGTTCATACCCCTGTGTTTCTCTTCAACTGTGAACGCCTGTGATCAGGAAGCCCCCTGCAATTCCTCTTGCATAGGCCCTGCAGGATTAAGTCTTTATTAATATTGATGACAATAAAGGTGTCTGACTTATGCCAGCAGATGGGAACCTTTGCCTCTTGTTTCTTAAGGCAGATGGCCTGGCAAGAGAGGAGGACATGAGAAAAAGTTGTGCATTCTAGTATTCTCTAGAAGGTAAATTTGGGAATTTGGGCTTCGTAGATGGACTATTAATCGCCGAGTGTGTCTCGCTGCATTTGCTGCTGTTCAGAGTAACCTCTTCCTTTCTATGATCTGTAATCTGTAGAATGCCAGGCTGTTTCCTTTTCGTTTTTTGTTTGTTTGGTTTCCTCACTTCACTTCATTTCACTTGCAGTGTTAAAAATTGAAGAGAAATGTGACTCATGATAAGGATAAAGGAGGCTTTGGCTATTTGGCTGACATTTGGCAAAATATGTAGAAGTATAGAAGTGTATTCAAACACTAAAAACTTGAACTAATGTTTGTAAAGCTATAATAATTCAATTCTTTTTGAATAATGAGTGGTCTTTTAAATTGTTTGGCATTATTCTGAGAGCCTACAAATAAATTTAAAAGTAGAACAGCCTAAGCAATATATAGCATGGGCCTTCATGCTAATCCCATGCTTTAACTTTTCTTTAGCTTATCCTAATAGAACTATGGGCTGATTTGATTCAAGAATGAGAAAGGGATTCCAAAGTAAAGCTATGCTGACTTTGTATTTGTAATCTGCTTTATCTTTCAATGTTTATGTTCAGAAGATAAATGCCCTACCTAGATATTTTCTGTATACTCTTATTTTTGGGTGTCTGTTTGAAGGGTTTTGTTTGTTTTTCCTTTAATTGGCTGCACAGGAAGATCCATCCTGCATTGTGAGTTTAGCATTTTCTTCACTGTCTGCCGCGCATCCCATTGTCTGTGCACACACAGCATGGCCAGCACCACATCTGCCTTCTGTATGGTGCAACTGCTCAAAATACAAAAAGCTCCCCCACGCAGAGCATGCCCATGGGTTCAACATCTGCCGCAGGGATGGAGATGGAAACGTTGGTGGTTTCAAGTGGCACTAATTAGTTTCCTTTTTCTTTCGGTTTCCTCATTACAGGTACTGCAATGAACATTTGCTATGTCCCCCACACATGTTCTGGACAGGCTGGGGTCCTTGGGAACGGTGCACAGCCCAGTGCGGGGGTGGCATTCAAGCTCGCCGCAGGACCTGTGAGAATGGGCCTGACTGTGCAGGCTGCAATGTGGTGAGTAGCCTCCTTCTCACACCCAGCTCACAATCCAGAACCAGGAATTCAGACTCAATACACACAAAATGCTCTGCACGCACTAGAGGTTCTGCAAACAATAAATGTTCTGCACACACTAGGGGTTCTGCACATACTTGGTACACTGCGAACACTAAGTGGTCTCACACACCAGGTGCTCTGTACATGCCAGAAGCTCTGCACACACTTTATGCTCTCCAGATACTAAATGCTCTATAAATATGACATGTCCAGACGCTGGATGCTCCCCCTACAATAGATGCTTTGAAGGTATTAGGTCCTCTCACACACTGGATCTTCTGCAAACATTAGATTCTTGGCAGACACTAGATGTTCTGCAAACACTAAGTGCTCTGTAAACACAACATGGTCAAGCACTAGATTGCAAAATCATGCAAGTTTTTCAATTTAATTAGAATATCTGGTGAAAATACTGGAAATTCAGAGTAGCTTGGAGGCTTCGTGAATTAAATATTCACACATGGGATCAACTATCCCAGGAGTTTTTCTGTTCTGATTTCTGAGTGACAAGCCTTCAGCCTGCTTGTATATGGACACTCTATTTGGTTTGGGACATGGAATATTATTCCATGCCAGGCCTACACCAAGGTATAGAACACTGTGGGATGAACCAGATACACCCTGGGGACTGAGAAACTATATGGAGCCATTGTTAGAGCAAGTTGGTGCCAATGCAGAGAGAATAAAAAAATCTGCCTTTGCAGTTTATGTTTCTTTTAACACTTTAAACTGTCAAACAAAATTTCACTTGGGCAGGCTCTTTTCAAAAGGCTTACTTTGGCTCTTCCTGCTTCTTCTGTAAGAGTAACAGCATTTTCCCTCACTTGCCTGCCCCTGGTGCTGGCTCCACAGAGTGGACACAGACAGTAGCAAAAGTTTTGATGGAGAAGCTCAGCACGAGAAGGTCTAGCTGAATTCCTTCCTCACTGATCTTTCCGGTTGGCCTTTGCAGCCTCTTTATCCTTTGGTTCGTGAGGCTGAGCAATGTTTATATGCTGCTGTAAAGCCTGCTTTTGTGACATGCAAAAACCACATAGCCGAGATATGCTTGGGAAATTCAGAGACAGGAAGAGGGTTATGAGGTGCTTTGTCAGATATTACACCAGACCCAAGGAGATTTCTGTTATTGGAAATTACAATTAGATTTCTTCCTCTTCACACTGGAAAAGATATTGTCATAACTCTCATATAATCTAGTACTTATTATAAAGACAGTTCTTTCCAGATCAGCCTGAACTAACTGTAGACTATGAGAAATCTTCATTAAGATATATATTTATTGATATTTCAGATGCTGACATTTAAAACTATTTATCTTAAATAATTTTAAAATGGCAAATTTATGAACACTCACATGTTCTAGAAAAACCATTCAAATGGGGTAACTTTCTGTTTTGCTGAAGAATGTCATGTTTTGTTCCTGGTGGCATGATGTGTGCCCACTGAGGTCTGCATTGCCATGTCGAGGTTTGTCTCATTTGCTGGGAAACCACAGGAATGGATGATCTGGGTTGATCTCACACCTTAGTTTCTAAATATATTGCAGTGTGAAAAATTCAGAAAACAGTCCACATCATTAATTTTCTCATTGTTAATTGACTTTTATAGTTACCTTCAAATATAGCTTAATGAACGAAAAAATTATATTAAGCAAGAATGTAGCACTTTTATGTAGTTACTGTAATATGTGTGTATGTGTGACATACATCTGATTTTAAATGTAAACATTGAAGGTCTTTCTAAAATATCAATGTATTTATTGCTTTATTACAGAATTACAGTTCATGAAACAAATGTAACTGCTGCTTTCAAACCCAGAAAAATACATATGTCTCCAAAGAGACTATTGTCACTTTTTAGCAAATTTAAGGGATTGTTTTTCTTTTTGTTTTTACCACCAAACTTAGCCTTTGGGTAGTCTACTTCTAGGAAGGTGTTATTGCGGCAATGAGGAGCAATCTACTTCTCATTGGTAGAAGTCTATTTATTTTTCTTCTGACGTGGCTTCTCCCATGCTTTTTGGTTTCTGTCTGTCCTAAGGCAGGAATGCCAGCTCACACCAATTGAGGAATGCAAGCAGTAGAGAGGAAGGACTCAGTTTCTTTGGATTGTTTGCAGGATCTATACTATCAGTTGAATTCCTAAGACGTTGATTTAAAAATGATAGTTACCTAGCTAAAGCAACATTTTTGGTCTTCATATTCTAGCTGCGGTTCATAAATCTTTGGCCACAAAGGGTTTGGCTTTTATTGAGTTCTAATATCAAGATAGTAGCGCTAAGTATAAAAAAAGTATTGATTTTTGAGTCATGAAGTGACCATCTGCTTGCCAGTGTGTGACTGGATAAGAAGAGGTGACACTTCTGAGTCTCAGCATCATCCTTGGAGAAGGTGGTGATGGTTTTTCCTACCCAGAGCTCCTGTATCAAGGAGGGCGCCATCCGTAAGGTCTGGCAGGTCTCACGTTTGAGTGCTCCTTCCTAGTCTCATTTCTTTCATTGTTTTCCATGGGCTTCAGCTGCTTCTCTGAACTCCATCTTATTAAAAATGGGAGTCAGCTAGTGAAATGTCATTTACACAATACAGAACATGTTTGTGGAAAGTATAACAACCTGAATTTCCTGATTATTATAACAGCTTATAGAAAAAGAAAGAATTGATTATTTCAAGTTCAAGTATGCATCGGTTAGAAAAGACTCAAGAATCTTTGCTTCTGCCAATACTTTAAAGCTGAAATTTCATGAAAGGATTTTCCCAGCTTCACTTGTGAAATTTCTATGTCCTTGTCTTAGACTAAGTCACCAAGCCTTTATCTGAATCTCAATAAAGAGGCAGTGAAGGACCCTTGCCAAGAGCTATTAGTTCTCTCCACGAATCCCTACTTGTAAGTTGCTCAATGTCGAAAGCTTGGGTAACTCCGGAGCCTTGGGTTAGTTTGGGGAGCTTATTGACAGACACAGATGGAGGAGCTGGATCTTGTGTTGTCACTTTGTGAACTTGAGATACACTCACTGCCCTCTGGGCTTCTGTCTTGCTCTGCAAAATGCAGGGCCAGACCCTGAAATTGATGATTCTGTGACCCTGGCCTTCCTTCTCTGGACCCTGACCCTGGCATTCCTTCTTTAGACCCTGGGGCACATGTGTTCCACTGATTGAGGGACCACTTCTAGCAAATGTCCCTCCCTGGTGGCTGATAGCTCCGATGAGCTCAGAATGAGACACTTAAAAAACAGATGCTTACTCCCCACTTCCAAGTAGGCTAAACCCATAGCAGCCTGGGGTCCTCTGGTCCTTGCTGCTGCTCCCCAGGTCTGTGTCTCAGCCCCTCATGCCTGTGACTTCACCGAGTGGGTGGGAGGAGCAGGATGGTGGGTCAGAGGGGCTCTGCCTCTGAGTCACTGTGAGATTTGACCTGCTGTTCTACTTCTCCACACGGTGGTTTTCAAATGAAATATGAAGCATGAACACTTGAATGACAAAGCTGTTTAGAAGATTACATATAGTACCTAATATTTCTATATATCCTAGCCCAGTGCCAAGTCTAACATAGACATTTATAAAATAGAAATGATTATCACCGTCATATGTGTGTTTCCTTTTCACCCTGTTTTGACAATAGTAACTGTAACAATTCTTGTTGGATGAAGCTTTGCAAATCCCGACTTACTAGGTGATGTCAAATTAAATATTGAAATTAAGTTATAACTACACATACTGGAGTTAATATTTAATGATAGCCCAAAATCCTGTATTACATCATAAAATAACTTTTGTTGAGTGCCTACTACATGCCATGCACTACACTAAGAGTAATTAAAATTTATTATGTTTATTCTCTCTGTATCCCTGCAAGGCAGTTTTCATTATTACCTCTGCTTGGAGATGGAAAAAATCAGCCTGAGAAAGATTAATGAACTTGCCCAGTAGCAAGTTGCCAGTGGGGGACTGGACCAGCATTTGAGAACTGGTCCTCTGGGCACAAATAGAATTTAATAGCACAACTCCATTTGCATAATTTATTTGCCCAATGTTAAGTGATAAATGATAAGCCTTACTTTTCTTTACTCCTATTTAGGTTGAAGTGTAGCTTAAAAGAAAGAGGAGCTTTTTGTCTTTCTATAGCTCTTCTCTTGATTTACATTCTTGATTTTTATCATATTGTGATCATTTTAGCCAACCATAAGAGTACTATTAGGAGATCATTCTGAGCATAGGAATTAATCGAAGATAAACTCATAACACAAATCTTAACTCTACATTTTGGCTGAAAATTACGACACATGAAAGGAAGAAAGATATAAAATATTATTTTGTATACGTAGAATTAGTTCTTAAATTGATGCAACTCAAAATTTCCTCAAAGGTTTAGCAGATTTAAATTACTTTTTTGCTATGTCAGAGCTAAAGACAGCGTCAGATACAGCAAAAAATAATTTACAAAGAACAACAGACTTAGTATTTCCAGCACTATATTTCTTACTGAAATATCATGTAAAGTATGAAACAATTGACCAAAAGCTATGATTTAAGAGAGCAACAGGAAGCATAGGGTAGATATTTATTTCCTAGATACAAAGGAACCAGACCACAGAAAGCCTGGAAAGGTCAAGAAGAAAGACATTATAATCAATATATGCTGTCAAAAGGGATTCTGTGAGGGTCAATCAGAGTTGATATAACACACTAACATTTGTTTGTGTCAAATAATGGCACAAGGGATAATCTTCAGAGCAAATGAAACCTGACCATTGGAAGTTTAAAGAGGTTGTGACATATGAAAATAATGACAGACATTACAAAATACCACATTTTTCTGTAGCACATTAGGGTCTGCAGAATGCTTTGGGGAAGGTCGTCACGTGTTTTCCTGATTTTCCAAATGAGAAAGTCAAGACCTATAGAAAACCGGTTAGGTACCCAAAAACCCTGCAGCTGGACACAGCAAGACCCCGGATCCAGGTCTTTCCACTCAGGGGTCCTGAGACAATCCAGGATGCTGTATCTCCCTCAGGAAGTACAGGAACAAGAACAGTGAAATTAATGGGAAAGATCTAATACCTCATACCCATGAAACAAGACCATTCAAAAGCCCCAAACAGGCATATTTTCTATTTGTTGTAGCTCCAGTCGTATTTCTCAGCAGTCTCAGCTGTATTTGCCTCTGGCCAGTAATGTGTGTGTAAGCCCAACTTTAAACAACCTCACTAATACGACAAAAACTATTTGAGGCTCACATGTTACGCACTTTTTAAAAAGTATGAGCTGCATGTAGCCTCATCTGCCTAATATTGCTGCTTTTATTCAGAATTAGGGTTCTGAATCCATGTTCAGGATTTTTCTACAAACCACATGCTTGTTGTAAATATTTTTGTATAAATTTTAATTATTATATTGTTCTTAATTGGTGATATCTAAAGCAAACTGTAGATGATTTTTGTAGTTTCATTTCGAGAAATGTTTTAGTTTTAACTTACGACAATGCTAGTGTTTTCGTAAGTATAAATAATTTAATGGTATAAAAACTGTATTTTTCAGGATCTATTTTGTAAAACATTTTCTGAGCATCTTTGTCGTATATCTGACTAGACTCTGATAGAATTTTGATTTCTGGGATAATTTTATCTGTAAGTTTCCTATTTGACTGGTATCAGGTGAGCAGCATCTTAATACTCCATGGACAATGTTTTCCTGTGGGTTTTAGAAATACTCATTTCCCGTCTTCCTAGACTGTAAAAAATTATATCTCCTTCCCCATTTAATTTTTAGTACTAAAGTATTTTCAAGAGCGTAACAACCTCCGCAGTGGTATGTACTTTTATTCAAGTGAGACAGCTGGCACTTCCTTTTGTCAAAAAATATACAGGAAAGGTAGCCTGAGAGAGATGATTGACATTTGTACAATTGAACAAGCTGTTTTAAAATTGGCTGCTTGTTTATTTGTAATCGTTAGTTTCCTTTGTATTCATATTTGGTGTGTCCTCATTTTTGAACAGTGGCTTCCTGGAGATTCATAGTCCTGCCTTAGATGGCAGGCGGGTTGTTATGAAGAGATACATGAAAAGTGCCCTCCTTATTCACTTATTTTTGTTTATTTGGTTATGTTTGGGCAATGTCATCCCACCATATACTAAGCTGTGGATACTTGAACATTACGGCTCACATTAAATTATATGTGTTTGTTAAAGGATTGTTATTTTACTTTGGGCCTGGAACCATTTCCAAAAGTTCATTTGCTGCCCTTAACAATACCCCTGAAACCTCACTGATGCCGACCCTATGTGAATAGTAAGGTATTCATACAGACTACTGTTGAATAGGATACTGGTGCAGACCCTATACAGATAGTTGGCTGTTTGTATGGCCTACTTATTGATGTGGCTGGAAGCTGTTCTTACGTTAAAAAGCCAGTGGACCTGGATTAGATACAACTCAGTTTATCCATTGTTCATGAAAATACCATTTTATAATCCTAGAAAGGAAATTTTCTAAAATAAAGTTTAAGAAATACATAAAATAGTTGACTCTAACTCCACTGAAAGCATGCAGAATTTTTATAGATAAAAATAATATTCTTCATCACCATCATCATCTGTCATTATAATTTTACATGCCAGGTATCATTTAAAGTACTTCTTAGGGAATTGGTGAGGAATTCCTCCCAACAATCCAATGACGTAGTATTGTTATTAGCATAACCGACTTATAGATGTAGAAATTGGAGCAAAGAGGCGAGATGGCCCAGCCTGTAGGAAGTGCTGCCAGCCTCAAAGCCAGGCATTTGTAATGGTGGCCTGCTTGTTCCCCATTACACTGTGTGGCCTCATCTAATCTTTGATAAGTAATTGAAAAGGTTAAAGACTGTAGTTTTCATAAGATTAACTTGAACACTAATGAGCTGATAGAGGTTTGTTGTATCCAGCTAAATATGACCCATACGAGATTTGATAAAGTGAATGGTTCTAACTATTAATAGTTAGCAAACAGTTAATCACTTATTGAGACAACCCCTGGTGGCTTCAGAATGTGCATGCAACTGAGGGTCCAGAAGAACGCAAGAAACCTTGGGGAAGCCCTAGATATCCAGATGCATCTGAGGAGTGATGCCCATCTTTCTCCTTTTTTTTTTTTTTTTTCACTTTCTCCCCCAAAAGCACTGCATACAGTTGTGCAGGTTGTGCACTGCAGAATTCCAAAGGGAGTGTTAAATCTTATGAAGATGTGAGTAGCACTTCTGAAAAAGGGCAGCGCACCCTGGCTGCCACGCTGGCCCTGAACTGAGTGCATACAAACTCAGTGTGTTCTTCAAAGCCTCAGAGACATATAGGATCCCAACCTTTATTTTGGACTACATTCTTCATCATGGGAATATGAGCTGAGAGGGACAAGTCTGGCATCATAGCTTGACCCCTGTTTAAAGTAGATTTTGAGACAAGACAAGGGCTTAGGATAGGTGGTTTTATATATAAGTCGACAGCAGCAGGTGGGGAGCATGAGGGGGTAAGGCAGGAAAGAGGGAAAAGCTCCTATTAGGGTTTGTCACCAAGATCACTGCTGTGGGCAGCAGAACTGATTTTCTGAGAAGCCTGCAGATGCCTCTCGGGAATGTGCCACCTTCACAGCTACCATTGGATGAGGATGCACCCAGGCTGCACCTTCACTAACCCAGCAGTCTCCTGGGGCTTCAGAGAAGACTCCTAACATGGAAAGCCACAGGAAGGAAGGCGTGTGCCCCAGGTGGATGTGTCTGGCAGAGTACTGACCACCACATTGCCCACAGCTGGGCCACAGAAGGCTGAGGGGCTGTGCGGCCCCAAAAGCACATACTACTCCTGGGTTTGTGACAACAAATCCTGACCACGCTAGAACGGACCAATGAGAAAAGGATTTCTGAGGCTACAGTCCAATAATTGGGGTTAAACAGAATCTGGGACTCTCCTGCCTTACAGATCCCGTGGACTAGTGAGAACCTCCCAGTCATCACATAGCCATGGATGCTGATTATTGGGCCAGATGGCACTCTACTTTCTGCCAGGCATATTTATTTAGCACAGGGTTTCTCCGTTGTGTGGACCCATTCTTGCCTGGGACACATGAAAGAAAAGTCATGTTTCTGGAAAGGTTCTCTCGTCTCCATAAGAGAGATACAGGAAGGAAAGGCCCTTTCTTTCTCTGCACACAGAATGTTGGGAGTGAAGCTGGAGCTGCTGCCCACTAGCTGGCAGCCTTGAGAGTAGCTAGGTCAGGGAGGAGGAGGACAGGAGCAAAGCAGGGAGACAGAGTTAAGGACACCAAGGGGCTCCTCTCCCCAAAATCTACCTGTGTTGGGCACAGGCTGATGTGTGAAATCAAATCTCTGGTGGCTTCAGCTAGTTTGAGTCAAAATCATTATGACTGCTTTGTCTTTCCCCTCCCCTTTATGGAAGCTACCCTTCAAATACCGTTCAGTAGCCATGGGGAAGACATGACCCTCCTTAACAATTGCTGTATCTGGGGGCGATGATCTAGGATTTTCATGTAACCCATTTCCACAAAAACTAAAGAGATGACCTTGACCTTTATGAAGAAGGTTGCAATCAGAACTCTTCCATTGCATTTTGGTTGTAAAATGCGTTCACTTGTATTTCCCAATATTCTTCCGCAAAGGGAATAATTGATCCCCCTTGCTGAAACTGGATATTATATCTTCACAAACATGGGAATGCAAAGTTTGTTTTCTTTTTTTTTTATAAACTATCTCAGCGAAGACCTTGCAAATATGAAAGATTGTCAGAGTGAAAATGCCACATGTTGTTAAAGGAGGCTTAAGCTTTTTGAAAAAGTTAATATCAGTACACAAAATTGAGTGGTACAGCAGATGGCCACAAAAGTATAAGTTTTCTAAAATTTAGCACTGAAAGTTTCTCAATCAAGTTTAAGAATGATGTATGGCACAGATGGAGAGAAAAGAAAAATGATGGATTATAGAAATTAATCCATCAAGAGTCTGCCTCTAGGACATACAAATAATCATCAACAATCTCTGGAAATTGCGGTTGGTATGGAGATCTGGAATATTTCACCAAAATGTTTTATTTATAATGTTGGAAGACTCTGCTGTACATTTCTATGGTTTTAAAAATTTTTATGCCTACAATAATTCAAATACAGTGATTGCAAAGTTAATTGAAAGAAGTTTTCATGAAGAGATTTTCTACTGTAAAAGTGACTTAAATTACATACACACACATACACAATTTTTCCTTTATAACTTTCCAACAAATTCCATGATAAAGATTATTCAATACTTGATATTAAAATAACCAGAACTTATATATGGAGACACAATAATGATATTTAAATTGTAACAATTTCTACTAAATGGCCACAATTTAAAAAATGTTTTATAGGCCTACATGAGTAGATAGTACATGCAGAATGAACAGATTCTTTTGAAGGCATAACAAACTCAGTCATATGGAACCCATGTCTCTGGTTTTTTAAATGTCAGATTTTTAACTGTTAAAAATGAGTAATTAAGAGTAACTCTCTAAATTTAAAGTCTTAATAGGAGCTTATTTAAAAACAATCAGACGATATCCTTTTCCAAATGCGTCTTCAGTCTTTGATTGTGGTCTTGCTGACAGATTGGGGCTAATCAATTGATCATCCATAAAGAACACTCATTGGGCCTTTCAGTCAATTAAATGTTCCCTTCAAATTGGACACATGTTTTTGGTCAATTTCTGTAGCTCACCTTGTCTACTTCTGATTCTACCAAGCACTTGCTATTGAAATTAGAAGACAGTGGTCTCCTTGAGTAGTGTTCCTTGTTCATATTTTTCTTATTTATTTATTTATTTGTTTATTTATTTATTGAGACAGAGTCTCACTCTGTTGCCCGGGCTGGAGTGCAGTGGCATGATCTCAGTTCACTGCAACCTCTGCTTCCCGTGTTTAAGTGATTCTTCTGCCTCAGCCTCCTGAGTAGCTGAGTAACACTCAGCTAATTTTTATGTTTTTAGTAGAGATGGGGTTTCACCATGTTGGCCAGGCTGGTCTTGAACTCCCGACCTCAAGTGATCCACCTGCTTCAGCCTCCCAAAGTGCTGGGATTATAGGCATGAGCCAGCACACTCAGCCCATATATTTTAAAAAGAGATTTGGCCATCCAGCCAACTTAGGTGATGTACTAATGTTGTCCCTCTTACCAGCAGCCAAGTACTTCTTTTTGTGATGTGCAACTTGTAGCGTCAAGGCTGGGCTCTTGTATTCATTTGCATCTTTGTATAGCTCATTCTCCCTTTCAAAATTCTATTTCAGCCCATCACCTTGCTGTACAGGCTGGGCCATGGTTCCAGGAGATATTTTCATGCCATGTGGCACTTGGGCTATGACTGAGTGAGAGTAACACTCTCACCACCCCAGGATCCCAATCTGAAACCTGTGGGTCTATTTGATATTAGCTCTGCTCATCCAACATACAGAAATGGTGGAGATCACCTGAGCCATCGCCCGTTGTAGGTTCCATGTTGTAGGTTCCATGTTGTAGAGGCCAGCATATTGCCTCTGCAGACTCATTTCCAACACCTTTCTAAAATGAAGTGAATAGAGAATTCGACAAAAAGCTGCAGAGACATACGTCTGCTCAAAAGATATTTTCATCTTCTTAATTGACTGTGGTGCTTATAGCGTGGTCTTCACTTGGTTTGTTCGGGTTCAAAAGCCCTGCATACATCATAGTATTCAGCGAGGTTTACCTGAGCTCACACTCTGTACCTAGAATCTGAGCATCTTGGTTTTTTTACCCATTTTATCCCACCATTTATTTAATAAAGAGTAAGTTTCTACCCTGTGATGGACTCAGGGATACCAGGGTAAATAAGGGAAGTGTGGTCTTTACTTAAACCTGGGGCAGTATTACTACTTGTGAGGCTTAAATCAAAGTGCTCTGGGTACCAGTTTATTATTTACGTTGTTTTGATGTGTTGATGCTACTGTTCACAGTATACTTTTTCCCCTCTCTTTTTAAAGTAAATTTTATTGTGTATATTTAAGATATGCAGCATGATGTTAAAAGGTACATATAGTCATATGATTACTATAGTGGAACAAATTAATGTATCCACCTTCTCTCATAGTTACCCATTTTTCTCTCTGTGATGAAAAAACAGCTACTCATACAGTCTACTCATTTAGCAAATTTCTGAATACAATGCACCATCATTAACTATATTCCTAATGTTATACATTAGATCTCTCAAGGTGTTCATTCTACATATTGGCCACTTTGTGTTATTTGACCTATATCTCCTCATTCCTCCTGCACTCTCCTGCCAACCTAGTAACCACTGTTTTATTTTCTCTCTCCATATATGAGACCTTCTGTTTTTTACATTTCACATCTAAGTGAGATAATGCATTATTTCTCTTGCTTTGTTTGGTTTATTTTATTTAGCATAATGTGTGCCACATCCATCCATGTTGTGACAAGTCATAGGATCTCGTTTTTAAGGCTGTATAATATTCCACTGTGTGTGTGTGTGTGTGTGTGTGTGTGTGTGTGTATGCCACAGCTTCTTTATCCATTTATCTACTGATAGACACTTAAGTTGTTCCTGAATGAAATGGCAACCTACATGTTGGGAAAAATATTCGCAAAGTATATATCAGATAAGGGATTAATATCCAAGGTATATAAAAAACTCATACAACTTGATACCAAAAATAAAAAATATACATAACCCAATTAAGAAATGTCAAGGGACTTGAAAAGAAACTTCTCCAAAGACATAACAATAGCCAAAAGGTACATGAAAAGGTGCTCAAGATCACTGGTCATCAGGAAAATACAAATCAAAACCACTATGAGACGTCACCTTACACCTGTTAGGACAGGTACTATAAAAATACAAGAGATAACAAGTGCTGGTGAGGGTGTGGAGAATGTAGACTGTCCTCTCTTGGTGGGGATGTAGGCTGGTACAGCCAGCATGGAAAACAGTGTGGCGGTTCCTCAGAAAATTAAAAATAGAATTACCGTAGGACCCTACAAGCCCTCTTCTGGGCATATACCCAAAGGAAATTAAATCACTACCTTGTAAAGCATCTGCATTCCCACGTTCACTGTAGCATTATTCTCAATATACAATATAATCTTAATACCAATGTTCAATGAACAAGAATGGGGTATGCTATAGGAACAGTTCACATGTTTATACAAATGCAGCCAAAGACTTTCAAAATATGTTTTGATTGCATTATACTTGTTTGGTTTGCCTCATGGCAAACCATGCTTCCTTTGGTAGAAGTGACAGAAATGCTTAATTATATCAACAATATGTTTTAATTTGTGTTTTGCTTAAGATTTGTAGTTTCCATTTTGAAATTATTTCATCTGAGTGCCTCCAATGGTATCATTGAGCATGTGTCATTTCAGTTGTTAAAACAACTTGCACACATAATAATTTTCGAGGCAACTTGTAATTAAAGAAGAAACAACAGATGTTGGAGTGTGAAAAATTATTTTAAAACATTGACTATTTTTTACAGATTCCATTGTTTCTTTCTTCCCAAGCACTCTCCCTTTAGTAATCCTAAAAGTTTTTAAGAACTGGAGCCTAGTTCAGAACTCTTCAATGTGAATGCGAGAAAGGCACAACAGGTGCTACTATATTTATATGTTTTGTTAATATTTCTTTTTTTATTTTTTTATTTTTATTTTTATTTTTTTTTGAGACGGAGTCTCGCTCTGTCGCCCAGGCTGGAGTGCAGTGGCCGGATCTCAGCTCACTGCAAGCTCCGCCTCCCGGGTTCACGCCATTCTCCTGCCTCAGTCTCCCGAGTAGCTGGGACTACAGGCGCCGCCACCTCGCCCGGCTAGTTTTTTGTATTTTTTAGTAAAGACGGGGTTTCACCGTGTTAGCCAGGATGGTCTTGATCTCCTGACCTCATGATCCGCCCGCCTCGGCCTCCCAAAGTGCTAGGATTACAGGCTTGAGCCACCGCGCCCGGCCGGAATATTTCTTTTTTTATTATACTTTAAGTTCTGGGGTACATGAATGTGCAGGTTTGTTACATAGGTATACACATGCCATGGTGGTTTGCTGTACCCATCAACCCACCATCTACATTAGGCATTTCTCCTAATGCTATCCCTCTCCTAGCCCCCGACCCCCACCGACAGGCCCCAGTGTGTGATGTTCCCCTCCCCATGTCCACGTGCTCTCACTGTTCAACTCCCACTTAGGAGTGAGAACATGCAGTGTTTGGTTTTCTGTTCTTGTGTTAGTTTGTTAATATTTCTGAAGAGGAATACAAGGTTACATTTAGAAGTCTTCAAAATATGTCAGTGTAAGTAAATAAATAGCTGGCTTTCTCTGTGGCCTGATGGTGTGCCATAGTAACTGTCATTCCTGAACACTTGTCTCTTCATTGCCCTCCATGGCATATTTTTTTTTCCAAGATCTATTTGACTTGCAGAATCTCCTGAGGTTCTACTGTGGAAGAAAGAGTTGCAAAGAACACTCTTCCCATTGCATGTCACATTCCTGCAGTATTTTATAAGCCATGCTGTGTGAGAAAGTAACATCCACACACTATTATTTGGCATCTTGTTTCTATCATGACGTAAAGTGTTGCCCACATCTGTTTCGATCTATCCTAATCCCATGAAATTGCCCTGAGATTATTAGAAAGTAGCCCTTGAATGACCTCTAATGTCATCGTGTGGGAGAAATGACAGTGGCTGAAAGGAATGTGAAATCTGTCTTATAAAATTATTCGGGCTCTGCACATAAGTCAGAAGCTCTGGAAGGGTAAGACTCTCAAACTCAAAAGATAGAGAGACAAAGTGGCAGAGGCAAACAGATGGAATCCAGACATTCAGAGGAGCCTCTGACATTCGCTGGGCAGTTTTCATTATGAAGCTCATTTAATTGGTTTATTTCTCTTATCTTCTTGCAATTGCTAATAGCTTTCAGTAATAAGGCCTTGACATCTGAAACTGAAGAAGAAAGAAACTCTGCCTATTACATGCATCATCTTTGATCATTAATTTCTCTAATGCTTGGTGTGATCTCACATGATACTCTTCATTTTGAAGTAATTTTGTGTGTGGAAGAAAAGAAAATTCTCAGTGACTTAAATGACTGATTCATGTCTGTGGTACTGTACTTTACAGAATTTTCAGATCTTTCATCTATATATTTAGTCAATGAAAACATGTTGACTACCTACTGTGTGTAAAGAATTGGTGCAAGAGGACCCATGTAGATGGATACAGTAAACTTTCTCAAGGAGCCTACTTTCTAGCTTAGGAGAAAAAAGCATAATTCAAATAGCTAAATAGTAAGGAAGTCACAAATGCCATCAGAACAATTATGAGAGAACACTGAGTGGAACATGAGGAGGGAGAAGTGACCTTGCTGGAGGGTCACAGGCACCAACCGGTGCGGACAGGATTCGGCCAAGTTAAGAGGAGGAGCTTCCCTGAAAGGCTCTGTGTGCAGGTTGTGGACCCAAGGACATGGGATTCACATCTAACACTGGAAGCACAATCAGTTGTGGGCTAGAGGATGTGTACAGGGATGCGGCAAGTGACAGATCTGGAGAGTGAGTAGTCATCATTCCTGAAAGGGCTTGAGTACCAGGCATGGGGGGTGCACAGTCATTCAGTTTATTTTTATTTTATTTTATTTTATTTTATTATTATTATTTTTTTGAGACAGAGTCTCGCTCTGCTGCCCAGGCTGGAATGCGGTGGCATGATCTCGGCTTGCTGCATGATCTCAGCTCGCTGCAACCTCCGCCTCATGGGTTCAAGCCATTTTCCTGCCTCAGCCTCCTGAGTAGCTGGCACTACAGGCGCCTGCCACCACGCCCAACTAACTTTTGTATTTTTAGCAGAGACAGAGTTTCACTGTATTGGTCAGGCTGATCTTGAACTCCTGACCTTGTGATCCACCTGCCTCAGCCTCCCAAAGTGCTGGGATTACAGGCATGAGCCACCGCGCCTGGCCATTCAGTTCTTTTAGCTTGCTATCACAGTTGCATAATTAGAGCTGCACCAACTTTCTTGGGTTAAAATTTACACAGTAGAACTCCATTAATAATTCAAAAAATGTTACATCATGTTTTAAATTATTTTTTCTTACAGGGAAGAAAACATGTTGATCTTACTGTCTAAAAGAGGCAAGCTGTCTGATTGTATATACATACATAATGTTATGGTTTCAGATAAATGTGTATAGCCATATTCTCCTTTTCCACAATCATTGCTTCAACTTTAGTTACAACTTCCTTCCTTATTACAATTTATTTACCTTAGTAAGTACTCCTAATCTTAAAAAACTCAAATTTAAGGTTGATGTTTCTTCAAAATAAGTTATGTAAACTTGGATTTAGTTCAATTCCAAAGAGGAAATTTCCATTACACTATTAGATGAACTAATTTGTTTTAAAGCTTACTACTATTTAAAAAATGACATTTTATGATTTTACAATCAGGGACAATATTTTCTTCACTATTGTTTTCTCAACACCTTGCAGAGTAGGATAGTGAATAAATGAACCTAGTTATTTAATGTATTTTTTTTAAAGGTAATGGCAATTTGGGAAATGAGTGTCACCACCTTTTCAGACGAAGTGATTATTCTTGTGCATTATGTTGTTTTTGTCTATTCTTGGGTTCGTTCCTACTGCCTCTTACAATGCAACACATTTTGTGTTCTTATTCAAAGAGATTCTTCACGCTAAAATGGAGCTACTCTTAGTTCACATTTAGCTTTTCTTTCGATGATATATGCTTATGAACATCTCATTTCCTGTTCATATTCTTAAATTATTTCAAATTCTTTCTAATTAGCTTTGCCAGGCTGCTCCAAATGGTAAAATGTTAGCATTGAAAATCCGTGTGCCTGCAGTAATAGTGTACAGTCATTAAAAATGGGTTTGATATTAGATAATACTTGGCAGTGACCTTCCAGAACCTTATCAGGCCCCCACAGGCAAGAATTGAGCACATGTAACTAATATAGAGAGCCTCATTAGAAAAGAAATCTGAATCTCATACTTTAAAATTGTACAAATGCCAATATTTGAGCTTCCTCCTGTAAATAAAATTATAAACATAATGGCCTTGAGCCCTTTGCAGGCCATCATCCTGCATGTTCATCAAATACAGTCTTATTTCCCATGCCGCACCTCATGCACATCAACTGCAGTCTAGTCGTCTAGTCCAGCTTAGTTCTCTCACAACAAGCCTTGAACAACCATGAGTGTGAGGCACCACTCAGGATGCAGCTCGGTAGAATATGAAGCTGGTTGACTTGCTGAGCTTGACCCTAAGGAGCTCTCACTCTGGAATCAGAAAGATCCCAAGAGCAAATAATACAGATGCCTGATAGAAAGTATCATAGTTGAAGGCAAGCCACAGGTGTTCAAAGAATGGAAGGAGTCAAGCTCATAACTTTAAGCTCCTTGTGCATGAGCCAGGCTTCTCTGAAGAAGTCCCATGCCATCATCTGGGTTTTCTTGGGTGGTTATTGAGACTTCAGGAGGTCAGTGCTCAACGGGACTGTCATACAAATGGTGATGCCAAGACGTTTGTTTCAGCAAGAGGAGTTGGCATTGGAATTGGCTGAGGCTCTGTTGTTTTCCTAGAGTTGTGGTAGTGGCTTGCTTACAGTCCTGAGGGTGCCGTATTGTGTCCACTGAGGAGCCCTCATGCTTTACATGACAGAATAGGGGTTGGCCTGTGGGTCTTCAGTGCAGTTGTTATGTTTTCAATTGCAAATCTCACGAAAACAAATGGGTCTTTTAGCCCGTGTCTCAAACTAGAAATAGAAATAATTCTGACCCATTGTGATTTATGTTGAATTTTGTAAACCACAAATCTGGTGCTTCCATGTGTGTGCCTCCCTGAAGGGATGTGACAGGCTTCTCCTCAGGTGCACATGTTTTACACAACCTTCTGAGGGCCTACACTGCTCTCTCCTTGTCTGGATTGTCATCTTCAGCTCTGTAGAGCCCTGTTTTTCTCAGATATACCCCATGTATATCTGTACATCTACAGTATGACGATAAATCTGGACAAGGGAAACGTCATTTCATTCTGATAGAAATTGTGGATTTTTAAAATTCTGACAACTGGCTTCGAACTTTTACTTGATGTTTTGTGGGGAAAGAAAAGTAATCAATGGATGTTGTAAATTTTTCTAAGTAGACTTGGTTTATTTTCCCTCAACAGAATTTGTAACTTCCCTTTCTTGCTTTAGCACTGCTGTTTGCGGAGCAGAGGCCTCTGAGTAGGGATGACTGTGAGCTTACTGTGAACCTCTCAGCTGTTGCCTTCTTGGTTTGAGAGGAATCTGAATTAACTCCCAGCCTAAGCACTCAAGGTAAAAAATGATAAGCTTTCTACGTAACTACTTACAACAGGCCTCCGGTTACCAAAGGAGGTTTTACAAGCCGGACACTTTGCAGACATTTCATTTACATCTCAGTGGAGGACAGATATTTGCTTGGCACAGCTTTAAATTATAAATCATGTTCTCATAACTATAGTAGGGTAAAGTCACTGGTGAACATGAAGTGAGAGGAAGCTGGTGATGCCGGGGCTTTCCTGTGCTTCTGCATGAGGGACCAAGGGATACTCTTGGAGAATTGCTTGACATTCCAAACTCCCCAGCTGCCGGTGCCCTGTCTCCTTGGTTCCTCATTGCATCCTCAGGACATTCTCAGTGCCTGGCATAAAGTAACTGCTCCGTGAATAGTTTCTTAGGCATTGTGTTACACGCATTGGCAGAATTCAGATTAAGGGAGAACGGTCTGTTTCAGGTTTGAGGCCAGCTGCACAGATCAAGCAGTTTCACCGGAAGTCCCCAAACGGTCATCGCATTTGTAAGGAGACATGCAGAGAAGAGTTCTTTCAACATTTTAAGTTGTATTATCTTTCTCTTCTTTACTTAAACTTTCATGGCATTTTCCAGGGCCACCTTTAGGAGTAGGGAAAGGCACTAGAAGTTAAAGAGCTATCAGCAGATGGAAACGGAAATTCGTTTGAAAGTGAGGACCTTTGTAGCAGGTTCACCCAAGGTAGTATGTCCAGTGCTTGAGTTACTGGGTAAATGGCGTTGGGCCTGAGGATTAGAAATAAATGGCATCCAGAGGCACTGCTATCCTGTAAAGTGCCTTTGTGTGAAGTAGAACAAGTTTACCCTGCTGGAGGTCACAACACCATAGGCTCAGGTCTTGGCAGGTAGCCAGCATGCTCTTGTGCAAAGACTTGGCCCCCTTCCTCTGGGCACAGAGAGCCCTATGTCAAGGCTCAGGGCACAAGAGGTGATTCTGGCTGAATTTCCACGCTCTCACACGGCTTCTTTTGTGCATTGTACAGACTGTACAATCTTGTACAGAGTAAACTCATCAGGCTTTAAATATAAATTACACATGTATACACACATATTTACATTTCACTTATATTTACATATTCATATTCACAATATGATATTTATAGTGACCAAGTGGAGAATCTTGTAAATAATGCATTTTATGTTGATAAGATTAAGAGAGAAAGAAAGTTACAATCATTTCAATAGATGTAGAATAAACATTTGATAAGTTTAACACTCATCATAATATGAATTGTGAGTGAATAATTCATAGAGTGAATGGGAGCTTTCACCTTATGAAGGATACCTATTAAAATCTTATCACAAATACACTTAGTGATGAAAGGTTAGAAGCCTTTGTGTTAAAGTCAAGAAAAAGCCCAGGATTCCTGCCAGGGCTGCTAGCGTTCAATACCGTATTGTACTGGAGATCACAGCCAATTCAATGCAACAAGGTAAAGAAATAAGGGTGGTAAGGTCAAGAATGGGGATAATTTATCTCAAAGATTCCCTCCAGCCCTCTTGGCTGCATCTCAAAGGTCAGAGGTTGTTGGTTAATGACTGGTCATTACATGTAGTGCAATATTCGTCCATTGCCGTCTTTCGTGAAAGATGCCATGCTGAGCCTCTATGGGGGGGAGTTGGTGGGGGACTCACAACTGGATGCACTCCTGGTCTCGGACCCCTTTGAACTCTAGCAGCTTGATCTTTATCTCTTTTTATCTTTTTAAAATTGTTTATTGAGTAAAGAGTTATTCAGTACTTTTAAAGATTTTGAACACCATTGACCAAAAGTTATGAAAAATTATCCAAGGGACAGCAGCTTGTTTTCTGGTGCAAGGGCCACATTAGCACCATGTCTTACAGAAGAAGTGCTGTGAGGTTTGATCCTTGCCAAGTGCCTGCTGTGTGATAAAGAGCAAGTGTCCACTGCTTGGCCAGAAATAAAGGAATGAGAAATAGATAAGTACTGTCTTCTCAAGTCTCACGGTCTGTTAGGGAGACCCCTGCACAGCCAGGTCACTGGGTATCGCATCCTTCGCCAGTTCTAGGGTACGGTGGTAGCACAAAGAAGGAGTAGTGTTTTCAGGTAAATTTAGGAGAACAGAATCTTGCATGAATGATGGCAGCTCTGGCAAAAGCATAGAGGCCTGAACCCACAGCATTTGTGAGCTATCAGACTGTGGCATGTGGCTAGGATACAGGCCACAGGGGTGGGAGTGGTTAACACAGTGCCATGGATGAGACTTTTCCAAATATCAGAGAAGCTAAGCACTTTGAGTTTGATTCTGCTGGTAACAAGGAACTGCAGAAATGCAATTACTACTAATTAGCCCAGTGCCTTTGAAACTGGCACCATGACCTACTGTTCAAAATCTCTTGCACGAGAGCCTCTACACTCCTATTTGGATTATAATTTTGTGGAATTCCATATATATATGTGTGTGTGTGTGTGTTTATAAATGTAGGCTTCCTGCTGCTGCTGTCATCTGCGTCTGCCTGTGTAAATTCTTGTTTGAACAACCACACATCTCAATCCCGATACTTTGTAATGTTCTATCTGAATATGATCAGAAAACTTCAGAGTGCAACAAAGCCGAGCAACCGCTAATATTGAGGAACATTCTAAAATAAAGAAAACTAACATTTTTTTTCTGTAACAGTATAAGAGAAAACTTAGATTTCTATACTCACCCTAACGTAGCAATTATTCTTATTCTATATACTTACATTTATAGGAAAATTAAGCAATTGAAAAATATTTTCTTCATTTTATTTATTTATTTATTTATTTATTATTTTTTTTGAGACAGAGTCTCACTCTGTTGCCAGGCTGGAGTGCAGTGGCACAATCTCGGCTCGCTGCCACCTCTGCCTCCTGGGTTCAAGCGATTCTTCTGCCTCAGCCTCCTGAGTAGCTGGGGCTACAGGCACACGCCACCATGCCCAGCTAATTTTTACTTTTTTAGTACAGACAACATAGTTTCACCACATTGGGCAGAATGGTCTCAATCTTTTGACCTCATGATCTGCCCGCCTTTGCCTCCCCTTTGGGAGGCCACTTTTGCACTTTTGCTGGGATTACAGGCGTGAGCCACCGTGCCTGGCCACTGTCTTCATATTTTGAAAGAGCAGATGTTTTTATGAAACATCTGCTCTTTTTATAGAGAATTTTACATAGAATTTTATAATTCTATAATTTTTATAGAATTATTTGTCTAAGTGAACAGAAATTGAAGCAAAATGCAGTCAGTACACTTGCTTAAATTTTGTAATGTTTCCTGGGAGAGAAAAATAAATAAAAACATTTATTCAGGGTAGAGAATTCTATGAATAACAACTGAAGCATTTTCTCTAGGCCTGAAAGAGGGCTTTGAATAAGAAACATCCCACCTTATTAAAGAAGCAACATTCTAGAACAGATTTGTAACTGCATTTGTTGGCTTAGATAACCTTATATATGAAATGGCATATAAGTGACCTCGATTATAAGTTATCATATTTTAATATATAGAAGTGTGTGTGTGTGTTTATAGTAATAAGGAGAATGATTTGTACAGCCAGAAACTAAAGAATGTGTATACAGCATGTATTAGGAAAAATAAATATAAAATAAACAAATATAATAAAAATAAATATGTGACTAAAAATATGAATTTAAAAGAAATTTGCCCATTTAATTATTTAATCACCATTTTATGTTTTAGAAGCACACAGCAGAATGATTTTCAAATCATATTAAAGCAGATGAAGATCCAGTCTTTAAACACTGATTTGGATAATTATTTATTTTATAGGAAACTTCAAGATAAATGAACTATTTTATATCATTGCCATATGTTAAATATTTTAAAGTCTAGAAATGTTTAAATTCAACTTATACATTTGATTTAAACATCCTGAATATTTTAATTGCACTGTAGTGCTCAGTTATGTGAAAACAGCCATGTCAGTAACGGCAGCCAGGATCAGGGTCCGATTTAGGGAGCAGGTGAGCACCAGGGATATTGCTGACCCATACCTGGTGGCAAGGATTTAGATGATGTCCTCACATCATGCTGTATCTGGCTGTTTCCTTGATACTTTCTCTATCAGCTTAGTCGTCTATTTCCCAGATTGTCACACAGATGGAAGTAGAGAGAAGTCCACAAAAGTAGGCACAGAGAAAGCAGCAGAGTTGCTGCCTGATAATCTAAAACTTAAGTTAAAAAAAATGTAAGATTAAAAAAGGAAGATGTAAGAAATGTGTTTAGGCTATGGCAAAAAAAGAAAATAAAATCAAATACATTAATAGTATTCTCAGTAATAAATAAACTTAATTATAACTCCAAGAACTAAATTAAGTTCAGAAAGAAATGGCCGTAAATCTCAGAAATAAATCTATCAACAGCATTCATAAACAGATTATTAGGTCATGATGTTGTCACTTCCTTTAGAAAGAATATTTGCTTTTGTGAGAAAATACATTTCTTTTGCTTGCAGATTGGGAAGCTCCTGGCTAATGTTGCTCCTGGCTTGGTAGGTGTATTAGTCCATTTTCACACTGCTGATAAAGTCATACCCAATTTTTAAAATTGGTCAATTTACAAAAGAAAGAGGTTTATTGGACTTAGAATTCCATGTGGCTAGGGAGGCCTCACAATCACGGTGGAAGGTGAAAGGCACATCTCACATGGCAGCAGACAAGAGAGGAGAGCTTGTGCAGGGAAACTCCCATTTTTAAAACCATCAAATCTTGTGAGACATCGCTATCATGAGAACAGCACAGGAAAAAAAATCCACCTCCATGTGGGTCCACCCAGACCCTCACCAGGTCCCTCCCACAACACGTGGGAATAATGGGAGCTACAAGATGAGATTTGGGTAGGGACAGAGAGCCAAACCATATCATTCTGCCCCTGGTCCCTCCCAAATGTCATGTCCTCACATTTCAAAATCAATCATGCCTTCCCAACAGTCTCCCAAAGTCTTAACTCATTTCAGCATAAACTTAGAAGTCCATAGTCCAAAGTCTCATCTGAGACAAGGCAAGTCCCTTCTGCCTATGAGAGTGTAAAATCGAAAGGAAATTAGTTGTTTCCTAAATACATTTGATAAATACAGCTGTTCCAAATGGGAGAAATTGGCCAAAACAAAGGGGCTACAGGCCCTATGCAAATCCAAAATCCAACAGGGCAATCCAATCTTAAAACTCCAAAATGATCTCCTTTGAGTCCATGTCTCACATCCAGGTCACACTGATGCAAGAGGTGGGTTTCCATTGTCTTGGGAAGCGCCAACCCTGTTGGCGGTACAGCTTTGTAGGGTACAGCCTCCCTCCCGGCTGCCGTCACAGGCTGACATTGAATGTCTGCGGCTTTTCCGGGTGTGTGGTGTAAGCTGTCAGTGGATCTACCATTCTGGGGTCTGGAGGATGGTGGCCCTCTTCTCACAGCTCCACTAGGTGGTGCCCCACCCAGTAGGGACACTGTGAGGGGACTCTGACCTCACATTTCTCTTCTAAACTGCTCTAACAGAGATTCTCCGTGAGAGCCCCACCCCGCAGCAAACTTCTGCCTGGACATCCATGTGTTTCCATACATCCTCTAAAATCTAGGTGGAGGTTCCCAAACCCCAATTCTGGATTTCTGTGCACTTGCAGTCTCAACACCACGTGGAAGCTGCCAAGGCTTGGGGCTTGCACCCTCTGAAGCCACAGACCGAGCTCTATGTTGGCCCCTTTCAGCCATGGCTAGAGTGGCTGGGATGCAGGGCACCAAGTCCTTAGGCTGCACACAGCACAGGGACCCTGGGCCAAGCCCATGTAACCACTTTTTCCTCCTAGGCCTCTGGGCCTGTAATGAATGGAGCCACCAAAAAGACCTCTGACCTGCCCTGGAGACATTTTCCCCATTGTCCTGGGGATTAACATTTGGCTCCTTGTTACTTATGCAAATTTCTGCAGCTGGCTTAAATTTCTCCTCAGAAAATGGGATTTTGTTTTCTATCCCATTGTCAAACTGCAAATTTCCCAAACTTTTATGTTCTGCTTCCCTTATAAAACTGAATGCTTTTAACAGCACCCAAGTCACCACTTGAATGCTTTGCCACTTGGAAATTTCTTCCACCAGGTAGTCTAAATCATCTCCCTCAACTTCAAGATTCCACAAATCTCTAGAGCAGGGGGAAAATTCCACCAGTCTCTTTGCTAAAATATAATAAAAGTCACCTTTGCTCCAGTTCCCAACAGGTTCTTCATTTCCATTTGAGACCACCTCAGCCTGGACCTTATTGTCCATATTGCTATTAGCATTTTAGCATTTTGGGCAAAACCATTCAACAAGTCTCTAGGAAGTTCCAAACTTTCCCACATTTTTTGTCTTCTGAGCCCTCCAAACTGTTCCAACCTCTGCCTATTACGCAGTTCCAAAGTCACTTCTAGATTTTGGAGTATCTTTTCAGCAGTACCCCACTCACAGTATCAATTTGCTTTATTATTTTGTTTTCATGCTGCTGATAAAGACATACAACAAGACCAGGGAATTTACAAAAGAAAGAGGTTTATTGGACTTACAATTCCACGTGGCTGTGGAGGCCTCACAATTATGGTGGAATGTGAAGGGAATATCTCACATGGCTGCAGACAAGAGAAGGGAGCTCATGCAGGGAAACTCCTGTTTTTAAAACCATTTTATCACATGAGACTTATTCACTCATGAGAACAGCAAGGGAAAAACCTGTCCTCATGAATCAATTATCTCCCAACAGGTTCCTCCCACAATACGTGGGAATTTTGGGAGCTACAAGATAAGATTTGGATGGGGACATAGCCCAACCGTATCAGGAGGGAAGCCAACAGAAACATCACTGAAGAACAAGGAGCCCCACTCATCCTGTGGGCTTTCAAATTAACCTTGTCCCTCAGTTGGGACTGCCTGTTCTGGGAAGGCCACCATCATACTCTAGTCTTTTCATTTGGATGACTGCTGGAACAGGAGGCACACATCTTGAGTATCTATAAACCCAGGGCTCAAAAATTTTAAGCTTTATTACAAAAATAATATTTACATCCAACTATTTTGATAACTTATTATTTCTAACTAGTAGGTCTTTTATTTTCTTGGATCAAGACTTTCAACTTTTATTAAAGGGGCTAAGGGGCTAAGATTTCTCTAAGGTTTTCCTTTTGTTAGCAATGATATTCCACTTTTAGGGCATGGATAATTTAGGCAGAATTGATTGCTCAAGGTAACTAAACTGCTGCATGTGTTGAAATTCTAGTACCATGATCAAGAAAGACAATGGCACCTGTATATGAAACAAGTCAGTCTGTCAGACACAGAGTCCTCGATCAGGTGGTTCATGGGATTGGCCAGAGTGACAATTACTGTGTACTAGTGTTATGTAACACTAAGTCCCTCTTGCATCTTAACTCCTTTCATAAGTAGTTGTTGTAGGACTGACGGCGCTTCCACATGTCTTCCTTAAACTTCACTGGTTTATTTTAACCATTGGTGTCTGAGAATTTTCAGGAGAAATCTCCGCATCTTGCACATGGTATAGATGTTTGAACAGTGATTACTGAAAGATGGATGGATGGATGGATGGATGGACGGAGGGATGAATGAATGGAAAACCTGATATTTCAATTACCGTGTTGTAAATAGAAAGTATCACTTAGGCAACATTACTTTGACTTTTAGTTTCAAACATGTACATGTTTAAATTATGGTATGTAGGTCATTATCCATAAGTTCTGGCAGGAAATATTAATGCCATAATAAGAATCTAACTAAATTACCTGAGTTATTTTAAAAAGTCATTTAAAATCTGAAGTTAAGAGGAACACAATTAATTTCCCATAGTAAATTGACAAATAAAAGAACAACAAAATGCAGTTCCTTGGGATTTAAATTGTAGGAAAGTGATGTTGATAACACATACATATTTTCCAATTCCCAGATCCATTAAATGATGAAATCCTAGCATAGAGAGCCAGGAAAACACCTAAGAGTTCCAAATATTTGCATACAAGTAAATGAAATGTGACAAGAACATTGACCATAGATGTGCATGTTCCAAATACATCATTCATGATGTGAGAATTTTAGATTAAATAAATGTTTCTACTACTATCTTTTAGAGCAGTAAATCTTAACTACTTATTTATAGAATATGAACTGATAAAAAGACAGCTTCATGTAAACTCAGATAACATCATATTTAGAAGATAATTTTCCACTGGATGAGCACAGATGGAGTAAAATGATACCCCTCGAAACTTGGATGCAAGTTAAATTTAAACTTCTTTTACCAGTTAGATAAATGCACCCTGCTGTGGATATTCCTTGTAGGATAATTATGGGATATTGTGACCATGTGCATTTTCTAGGAGAGAGGATGATTTCTCCAGTGGCCATTTTGGAGAATCTGTGATGCTTTCGTGATGTGCATCTGATCTTTGCTTCCAGGGCTCTGTGTAAAGATGCCCTATAGAACAGGCTCCATGCTAATCACTGTAAACACATTATCTCACTTAATGCTTCTAAATTAGCATTGTGGATGACTTTCTATCCCATTTTACAGATAAGAAAGTGGAGGCACTAGGTTAAGGATTGAAGGGAATACAACGCTGGGCAGACCTTGGTGAACTCTCCTGCTTATAACACAGAGCAATGAACTTGGGAGTGAGCACAGAGCATCACAGTTTAGGCTGACTAGCCCACTTCTGAGTGAACTCAGAGAAGAAAATCATTTTCAAGATGTCAACACTAATGAAGAATCAACTCTCTCTGTCTTAGGTAGTCACTGGAAACTCAGTCACCTACAAAGAGTCTTAAAGGAGGTGGATATTTTAGACAGTTTTCCCCATTACAATACAGAAGCAATGGGCTAAGAATTTTATGAACATAAGACTCCACCCTCAATCTTTTGAATTCTTTTTACTTTGGGCAGAAGAAGGGTAACTTCTATACAATTTCGAAACAGTAGGGATACACCCTTATTTTCAGTTTTTAAATCAGTAAATCGATTGTAGAATCTGTCATACAACAACAAAATTCTCACATCTTTTGAGAATTTGTTTGATTGCAGATAGCATTCTCCCTGGCAGCATTTGCAAGACGCTCTGAGTAAAAGGGCTCCAAGCGCAGTTCTGATCACTCATTTGGAGAAACCCATTTAACTTTCTTTAACCCAAGACTTCTCAGTCTTTCTTGACAACAGATGCTTTTCCTGTAGCACTCATTAGTACCCTGTGGAGTCGTCCTTTAGGAAAAACTCTTCCCTGGAAGGAATAGAACACCACTTTAAGTTCTGTGAATTCCCTTAAAGCCAAAGATACTTACTCAATACATTTCACTCAAAAATAGTGGACTGAAATTCAGAGCTTTAATGGAATTGTTAAAGTTGAAGTACAAATTGTCAACACATGCATAGTTTGTCACTATTCTGGAAAGTTAAATTCAGAAATGTGAGTTCTGAATAGTATCAGGTACCTTAAAATAACATGAATTGTAACCACTGACCTCACCTTGCTAGATAACCTGCAGGACTTTCATCAACACCTCAAATTGCCTATGTACCACTAATAACAAGTAATGGTCATTTTTTTTAACTGAAACTTTTTCATGAGAAAACACTGTAGAAATACCATAGCAAGATGATAATGAGTGTTCCATATGGAAAATTCCTTGCCAGTGGGAAACTGTATGTATATATCTATATCTATATCATCTATATCTATATCTATATACACACATATGTATATTAGGGTTTTATTACTCTTACATCATCTATATCTATATCTATATACACACATAGGTATATTAGGGTTTTATTACTCTTATATCATCTATATCTATATCTACACACACATATGTGTATTAGGGTTTTATTACTCTGTAATAAATTAGCACAAATTCAATGGTTTAATACTACATGTATTTATTATCTGATTATTCCATGCGTCGAAGTCTGGGAAAATTCAAACTGTGCCCTCAGCTCAATGTCTCACAGGCTGAAATTGAGGTGTTGGCCAGAACTGCAGTCTTTCTGTGGCTGAGTGTTTCAAGTGCTAGGTATTTGTAGAATTTAGTTCCCTGCAGTTTTAGGACTGAGGTCTTGTGTTTCCCACTGGCTATAGGCTAGAGGGTGGCATTCTCGGCTCCTAGGCTGCTCTTAGTCCTAGCCATATGGCCCACTCACCACAAGGCAGCTTCCTTCTTCAAAGCCAGCAAAAAAAAAAAAAAAAAAAAAAAAAAAAATCTCTTTCTGGGTACGAGGAGGTTGTGGATTATTGTAACCTGATTAAGAGGGTGACTATCCCATCATCTTACCACCAACACTCCAAGAGAGAAAAGATTATGCAGAGCGTGACACCCAGGTGGTGGGAATCTCGGGGTTTGCTAGAATACTCCACACCACAGGTGTGTGAGTGGGTGCTTCCTATCAGAGGGTCCCTCAGATCAGAGCTGCATCACAATGAAGGAGTCACGGTGCAGGTGATGGAAGAAGATGGACCAGCTGCTCTGAAGGCTCTAAGCAGGACTGTTCACCTGTGGACCCTGAGGACACACAGTACCACATGCCTCATGAAAACAAGAAGACTGGGTAGTGCAAACTACATGGCTACCCCTGAGTCTTTGTGAGAGGTCTTTAGGAGTTTTACCAATTGAGTAAGACAATAGAAGAAGATGCTACAATTGTTTCATCCTAAGTTCCTTCAGTTTTTTCTTTCTTTTTTTTTTTTTTTTTAAATTATACTTTAAGAGTTCTGGGATACATGTAAAGAACATACAGTTTTGTTACATGGGTATACATGTGCCATGGTGGTTTGCTGCACCTATCAACCTGTCATCTACATTAGGTATTTCTCCTAATACTATCCCTCCCCAACCCCCACCCCCGACAGGCCCCCCTGTGTGATGTTCCCCTCCCTGTGTCCATGTGTTCTCACTGTTCAACTCCTACTTATGAGTGAGAATGTGTGGTGTTAAGTTTTCTGTTCTTGTGCTAGTTTGCTGAGAATGACGGTTTCCAGCTTCATCCAAGTCTCTGTGAAGGACATGAAGTCATCCTTTTTTATGGCTGCATAGTATTCCATGGTGGATATGTGCCACATTTTCTTTATCCAGTCTATCATTGATGGACATTTGGGTTGGTTCTAGGTCTTTGCTATTGTGAACAGTGCTGCAGTAAACCTATGTGTGCATGTATCTTTATAGAATGATTTATAATCCTTTGGGTATATACCCAGAATGGGATTTCTGAGTTAAAAGGTATTTCTGGTTCTAGATCCTTGAGGAATCGCTACACTGTCTTCCACAATGGGTGAACAAATTTATATTCCCACCAATAGTGTAAAAACATTCCCATTTCTCCACATCCTCTCTAGCATCTGTTGTTTCCTGACTTTTTGATGATCACCATTCTAACTGGCGTGAGATGGTATCTCATTGTGTTTTTGATTTGCATTTCTCTAATGACCAGTGCTGTTGAGCTTTTTTTCATATGTTTGTTGGCTGCATAAATGTCTTCTTTTGAGAAATGTCTGTTTATAACCCACTTTTTGGTGGGGTTGTTTTTTTTCTTGTAAATTTGTTTAAGTTCCTTGTAGGTTCTGGGTATTGGCCCTTTGTCAGATGGATAGACCGCAAAAATTTTCTCCCATTCTGTAGGTTGCCTGTTCACTCTGACGATAGTTTCTTTTGCTGTGCAGAAGCTCTTTCTTAGTTATTTCTTGTTGTCTGCTAGCTTTTGAATTTGTTTGCTGCTGCTTCTCTAGCTCTTTTAATTGTAATGTTAGGGTGTCAATTTTAGATCTTTCCTACATTTTCTTGTGGGCATTTAGTGCTATAAATTTCCCTCTAAATACTGCTTTGGCTATGTCCTAGAGATTCTGGTACATTGTGTCTTTGTTCTCATTGGTTTCAGGTAGCTTATTTATTTCTGCCTTAATTTTGTTATTTATCCAGTAGTCATTCAGGAGCAGGTTGTTCAGTTTCCATGTAGTTGTGTGGTTTTAAGTGAGTTTCTTAATCCTGAGTTTTAATTTGATTGCTCTGTGGTCTGAGAGACTGTTTATTATGATTCCTGTTCTTTTGCATTTGCTAAGGAGTGTTAGTTTTAAAAAGCAAAAAATTTTAAATGGCATCCAAATGATCTAGGAGAGGAAAATGGTATTTAAATTATTTGCCTTTAATTTTCAGGTAAAAAGCAAGTTGGTATATATTTAAACCATGCAATTCACATTTATGTTTATTTATATTTATAGTTTGTATATTTATATTTTTTATATTTCTCAAATCTCAAAACTTAAAAATGTTAGATATCAATTTAAACAGAAAATATTAATTTGTCATAGACTAATCATCAGGTCTTTGCAAACTATTTACCATTAGTGGCCTATGCTGCTGAATGAAGAGTTTTTAATGCAATATATATTTTTGTCAATGAGATGGTTCACCAAGAACATGAGTATGGTTTTATCCTGTGCCTGACATAAGTACTCTATTATTCTAATTTTATTTTATATTTTCTTGCCAAAAAAATGGAGCCAGGTTGGCCCTATACAAGTATGTTTATGTGACTGTAACCATCACATACATATCCTATTATTATAGGCAGAATTTTTTTTTCTAAATCTTGTTTTTCTTATTGTTGCATATGTATGACTGTGTGTGTGTGTGTGTGTGTGTGTATACATACCCAACTGAAATTTTCTGGTAAGACAGCAGACCAATATTTGCCACTTTTTTTGGTCCTTAAAAGAATCTAGGGTAAATGTCCCCATAAATTATTGTAAAAGCAAATTCATGACAGTTCAGCTGAAGCCTTAATCTTAACACAATCTCACTTTGATTTTTGTTATGTATTCGAATGCTTCCAAAGTTCCTCATAAGAACTCTTAAGATCTGTACAAATTACCTTCATGTTCTCAAGCACTTACAGTATATTTAAACGTTTTCCCTTAAAAACGGAAGAATAGAAGTAAAAGGTGGATGTCTCTGCTCAAGGTCACCCATTTCAATTGTTAGCTTGAGAAGGACACTTTTCCCAAAGGATGGGTATTTACTTCTATCTAAAAGTACTTACTCCTCTCATTGCAAGATACTTGCTAGGAAAAACATATTTGAATTCCTGGCTTTTGCTCTCAGAGAGTGAGAATTTAAAGACATTACAGTGAGACAATAAAATAAATAGATGGATCTTATCATTTCAGATGTAAGTTTATGGAAGCAAAAGTGCCCACAAATCACAGCCTCTGTAATAAAGAAGACTTCCAGTGGCAGCACTGATTTTCTTATTCTCCTGAGCTTTAGACTGTTATAAAAAGGAATGCCTAAAATAATGCGTAAGGAGGAAAGCCAGTTCCATTTTTGTATACACACACACATATATATGTGTGTGCACATACATACATCATTTTTGAGCAAGAAAGCAGAGGAGTATGTGTTTGCTTTTCTGCACTTAGAAGAACCCAGGTTGGCTACAGGTTGAAAGTGAACCCGTCCATTGAAAAGCCCTTGAGATTTTGGCTCAGTTCCTCCCCACTTGGAGCCAGTGAGGGTGCGTTACTCAGGTGAGACATGAAGTCGCATCCATCCCAGGCTTTGCCCTAGAGAAGCTCACAGGCTTGGGAAACCCCCTTGCAAACAAGTGGCATAGTAAACGTTCATGATGCATGATAAGGTATTTAGAGAGTACCGTAGCTACTTAGAGCAAACCTGCAGAAATTCAGTTACTGCATAGAATAGTGGGATTGTGGATGATTTGCTACTTTAGAAATGCTCACTTTTTGGTTACAATATTGTTTTCACATTTTTTCAAAACATTGCTATTGTATTTTATTGTGCTTTTATGACTAGTAAGAGTAGTGGAAAGAAACCAGGAATATTGAAAATCTCTAAATCGTTAACCTGTCTCCAGAGTAACTAGAGTATACTGAGTTTGTCTTTTGGCATTTTGAATATCGCCTCTTTTCCCCTTCTATGAGCCACATCCAAATACATGCCCTGGGTGTTTATTTGGGATGGCTGAGTAAATCTAAAGCAAGGTTGTGGATTGCAAAGGCATTTTGGTGTTAGGAGATCAGCTTGTCTGTCCTCTTATATGGCATTTGGTGGGAGGTACTACAAGCATTTAAATGTGTTTTTAGAGGGTTGGATGGTGAGGAAGTAAGAAACAGTCCTGGAAGTCAAGTTCTCCTAAGTTACCCTGTGACTCCCACACTTCTCCAAATCCCATGGAAGGTGATTGTATGATAATTCCCTCATGTTCAAAGGACCGTGCCAGCAGAAAAATGAACTGTTGCCAAAGAAACTGATTAGAAGGGAAATAAGTGATTTTAAAACAATGAGGAACATGCACAGGCTACACACACACACACACACACACACGCAAACACACATCATAATGCATAGTCAATGTACTGGCTGGCTATGTGGTAGAAAATAGCGTCATTTTTTGGACACATATGGTGGAATGTAAAAATGGAATGGATGGTGCACGCTTTATATTTATGAAGCGTTTATCTACAAATACTGGTCATTTTCAGTCCTAAGTAACCAAACATAAATGCCATGAGAAAAATTACTCTAATTTTAATATATGCAGGTATGTACAAACTCACAGTTGTTTGGGATACCATTTTTTATTTGTACAAATTTGTGGTATACAAGTGAAATATTGTTACATGTGTATAATGTGTGTGTGTGTGATCAAGTCAGGGTATTTAGGGTGTCCACCACCCAAGTACAATGCATTTCTGCTTAATTATACTTACCGTACTCTGCTATCAAATACTGAATCTACTCCTTCTATCCAGCTGCGTGTTTTTACTTTTTAATCCACTTCTCTTTCATCCTCCTCTCTCTTTTCCACTTACCTTTCTCAAACTCTATTTACTGTATTTCTCTACCTCCATGTGATCAACTTTTTATTGGCTCCTGCATATAAGTGAGAACATGTGATATTTGTGTTTTGGGGCCTGACTTATCTCACTAAAGACAGTGACCTTCAGCTCCATTCGTGTTGCTGCAAATGCAAATAACATGTTTTTTTTTTTTTTTTTTTTTTTTGAGATGAAGTCTTGCTCTATCACCAGGTTGGAGTGCAGTGGCGCGATCTCGGCTCACTGAGGCCTCCACCTCCCAGGTTCAAGCAATTCTCCTGCCTCAGGCTCCTGAGTAGCTAAGACGACAAGCGCCTCCCACCACGCCTGGCTAATTTTTGTAGTTTTTAGTAGAGACGGGGTTCCAAGATGGTCTTGATCTCTTGACCTCATGATCCGCCCGCCTCAGCCTCCCAAAGTGCTGGGATTACAGGCATGAGCCACCACGCCCGGCCTCAAGGTATAATTTCTAAATGAGCAAAGAAGACACCATGTATTAGAGAGAGGCTTGTTTTTCTGAGACCATACAGTTTTGTACCTTTATTGAGGTATGGTTTGCATACAATGCACTACATGTTTACAATGATAAAAATTTGATCAATTTTAAGGTATTTGTACATTCATAAAACCATTAACACAATAAAGGTAGTGAACATGTCCATCAACCCAAGTTTCCTGATTTCCTTTTGCAACACCTCCCTGATACGCCTCCCAGTACTCCCTAGTCTCAGATAAGCACCGATTGCTTTCTGTCTCTGTGCGTTAGTTTTCATATTCCCTAACGTTATATGAATAGAATTCTACAGTGTCACTCCTTTTTTTTTTTTGCTGGCTTTTTTATGTGTATGATTATTTTCAGATGTTTTGTTGTTCTGTATATCAAGAGTTCATTTCTTTTAATTGCTGAGTAATATTCCATAAGATTCTTCGTTTAGCTGTCCACCTGCTGATGGCCGTATGAGTTGTCTCCAGTTTTTTGACTATTACAAATAAAGCTTTTGTGAACATTCATGTACAAGTGTTTGTATGGGCATGTGTTTTATTTTCTCTTGGGTAAATATAGAGGAATGGAATGGGTAGGCTATGTGCGATGTATACGTTTGACTTCTTAGGAAAGTATCAAACAGTTATCAAACAGTTTTGTGCCATTTACAATGCTATCAGCAGTGTATGAGATAGAGCAAACCTGCAGAAATGGAGTTACTGCATAGAACAGTGGGCTTGTTGATTAATTTCTACATAGAAATGCTCAACTTTTTGGTTATAATGTTCGTTTCACATTTTTTTCAAAACATTTCTATTGTATTTTATTGTGTTTTTATGACTATTAAGAGTAGTGGAAAGAAACCAGGAATATCTAAAATCTCTAAATCATCAACCTATCTGCAGAGTAACTAGCATACACTGAATTTGTCTTGTAGCATTCTGAATATCAAGTCTTTTTCCCTTCTATGAGCCACATCCAAATACATGCACTGGATGTTTATTTGGGATGGCTGAGTAAATATAAAGCATTGTGTCCTCATCAGCATCTGGTACTGTCACAGGATTTGGGGTTTGGGGGCTTTTTTTTTTCCCCCTGTCGTTGTTTGAATTTTAGTCATTCTAATACATGTGTAGTGGTTTACTTGTGGTTTCAATTTACCTTTTTCTAAGTTTACATATGCTTGTTTTGCGATCACGTATCTTTGTTGAAATGCCTATATATATCTTTCAGCAGTTTTTCTATTAGTTTTTGTACTCTAGTTTTAACTTTTAAAATACATAACGAATGCAAGTCTTTTTATCAGATATATGATTTGCAAATGCTTTCTCTCAGACTATATAGTTCACCATTAATTTTCTTAACAGTGATCCTTAAAGGGCAGAAGCTTCTGATTTTAATTTATTTTAATTAGTTTTTTTATTTTATGGATGATGCTTTTGGTATTTTATTTAGAAAATTTTTGCTTAACCTGTGACCCCACAGGTGTTCTCATGTGTTTGCTTCTAGGAGTTCTTTGGTTTTAGATATTGAACTATGATCCATTTATATCAGTTATCATAGATGGAACAAGTTATTGATCCAAATTCATCTTTTCACATACGGATATTCAATTATTCATTCCAACATCATTTTCAGAAGAGACTACGCTTTCTCCATTGAATTGCCTTTGCACATTTACAAAACAAATCAATAAGCCATAAACAGGTGGGTCTGTTCCTAGACTTTGCATTCTGTTCTTTTGCTCAGTCTTTCTATCTTGATGCTTACACTGCAACATCTTGATTATTGTACCTTTATAATGAATCCTGAAGTTGGAAAGTATAAGTCTTCCTATTTCGTTCTTCCTTGCCAAAATATTTTGACTATTCTAGATACTTTGTATTCCATATGAAATTTAGAATTAGCTTGTTAATTTCTACCAAAAATGCCTCCTGGAAGTATAATTAGGATTGTAGTGATTCCATTTCCTTTCATTATAAAAGTCATGCACCTATTTATTTGAGATTTAATCTTAAGTATGTTATGTTTTGATGCTACTGTAAGTAGTCTTCTTTTAAAATTTTAATTTCTGGTAGCTTGTTACTGGTGCATAGGAATGAAATAATATTTTATATTTACATTGATCTTGTGTTCTGCAGCCTTAATAAATTAACTTATTACTTCTAGTAGCTTTTTTTTTGTAGACTCCATAACATTTTCTACATAGACAATCATATTGTTCGTGAATAAAAATATAATTACTTCTTACTTTTAATATGAATGACTTTTGTTTCTTTTTCTTTCCTGATTATACTGGCTAGAACTTCCAGTTTAATCTTGAATAGAAGTGATAAGGCCAGACATCCTTGCCTTGTTTCTCATCTTAGGAGGAAAGCACACGGGCTTTAACCATTAAGTGTGATGCAGTCTGTAGGTTTTTAATAGCTGTCCTTCATGAACTTTAGGAAATTCATTTGTGTTCCAAGTTGATTGAGAGTTGTAATAAGGAATTAATTTTGATTTTTATCCAACAATTTTTGCATCTATTGAGATTATTATACAAGTTTACTTCTACACAGTTCGTATGATGAATTACATTAACTGAATTTCAGATGATAACCCTTAGTCTTTCATTGATGACACACTAGCCATTTGACCATGAGGTATTAACCTTTTGGTATATTTTTTGGTTTGATGTATTAAAGTCTTTTTAAGAATGTTAACATCTACATTCATGAGGGATACTCCCCTGTAGTTTTCTTTCCTTCTGTCTTTGTCTGGTTTTGATATCAAAGTTGGCTTCATAGAATGACTTTGGAGATACTGTCTCATTTGCAATTATCTGCAAATGTTTTGTATGTTACAGCTGGTATGTTGCAAGTTATTTCTTTCTTATATCTTTGAGGTCTTCCTTGAACATATGGGATGCAGTTATAATTACTGTTTTGATGCTGTTGACTACACATTCTGTCATCTGTGTCATATCTGCATCAGTTTCAATTGACTGATTTTTCTCTTCATTACAGGTTGTGTTTTTGGCCTCTTTCCATACGTGGTAATTTTAGACTGGATGCAAGACATTGTGAATTTAAACTGGTAGACACGTTTGTTGTCCTAAAAATATGCTAGGGTTCTCTTTGGGGACATATTTAAATTATGTAAAACCAGTTTGATGGTTTTGGTGCTTGCGTTTAGTCTTAGTTACTTGGGATCAAAGCCACGCTTAGTCTGCAGTAATTTTTCCCCACTGCGGAAGCAAGGCCCCTTTTGGTATCCAACCAATGATATGAGGTCTTTTACTTTTGCTCTTTGAAGCGAGCACTGTTCCTGGTCCTGTGTGGGTAACCAACCAATGATATGAGGTCTCTTACTTTTGCTCTTTGAAGCAAGCACTGTTCCTGGTGCTGTGTGGGTAACCAACCAATGATATGAGGTCTTTTACTTTTGCTCTTTGAAGCAAGAACTGTTCCTGGTGTTGTGTGGGTAACACACACTGTTCCCACTGATCATTTCAGGCAGATCTTTCCCTACTCCTGTGTAGTTTCTTCACATGAACACGCTGATTTTTTAAGCCAAAACCCCTGTTACCTGATTTGTACTCAGTTGAAATCTTGATGGGTGATTTTTGCACATCACTGACGTGATCACTTTGTGCAACTTTCTCCTTTCCAATAATTTCAGCCACTTTGGCATTCTCCAGTTCCCAAACCTGTCTCCTCAGTCTCTAGCCTGTGCCTAGGTTTCTGCTCCCCATGCCGTGGCCCGGGAACCTTCTCAAGCCTGTAGGCTGTGGCAATCGTGGGTCTCCCCTAATATGTCTCCTATTACTCAGTGATCACTGACCTTCATTGCCTGAAGTCCAGTACCTAAAGAACCATTATTTCATATAAAGTTGTGTTATTTGGGTAAAAGGGTTAATCCAGTTTCTGTTACTCCATATTGGTGGGAAGCGGAAGACACTCTGTGACCATATAATTTTGAATCCACCACCTCCTTTATACACCTTCCTTACTGGGTACAACTAAACTAATTTCCAGAACTTCCAGTCAGTCTTTGTTCTGTTTGCCACCGGCTCCTGGGAGCATGGTTCTACTTCCATGTAGATGCTTGCGTATTGTGGCTCTTTGCAAGCACAATTCAATTACTTTCTTATTTATCTTATGTGAATTGCTTTCAGTCTCAGCAGGCCAAGCTTAGTTACTGAAAGAGAACTTGATAAATGCATATGGAAACCATAAGTATTCCATATGAGAATAAATTTAGTTTACATATTCAGCTATGGATGAGATGACTTTAAGGGTAATTTTTGTGCTTCACTCTGAGCATGTGGTATCAAAATTCTGCTTGGATTGTCTCCATCTCTCTACGTTACTTTCAGTGTATGAAATACAAGATATGTTAATTTTCTCAAAGGAAAAATAAACAGCAAAACAGGAGGTTCCACTTAACTATCTAAATCTGTTCCCCAAATGTATGCAAATTTCATCTCAATAGGCTTATCTGTTACTTAATCAATATGATTTATCCACTTACCAAAAAGTGTTACTATGTTCAAGATTGCTAATATAAAATAAACATGACAAAGTTCTTGCTTTTGACAAATTTGCAGTCTATTAGTGGATGCAGAATTATAAATAGGCACTTAAGCTTTAGGGAACTACAAGCTTGCATTCTGTAAATCAGGTCTATGGTGATGGGGGCCTGAATTAGAGGAGGCCATTAGGATGGAGAGGACAGAGGGAACACAGGAAGCCATGACTGTAGAACTTGGCATAGAAATAAGGGAGAACCAGCAGAGTGGCTCCCACGTTGCAGGATTAAATGTTTAAATGAGTGATTTCATCACTGTTGACTGGAATACATAATACATGGGGAACATATTTGGAGGAATTATTTACAATTGCTTTAGTAAACATTCTTATCTCATGTTTTCCACCAGAATATTAATAACCTTATGTGCCAAATCATAATAGTTAGCTTCCTGAAATCCTTTTTAAAATCAGTTATCTCTTTAGTATTAAGTGCAGTGTTGTTAAAGTTCCATCTACATTTGGATAGTTGCAGCAGCGGTTTTCTAGTAAATTGTAACATACATATTCAGTTAAGCCATATAAGTGATCACAATAGAATTAAATCGCTTCATGATTTTGCTCATTAAGATAAAACAAATTGGCCATACTATTTCTCACCATTTCATAATTTGATACTTCAAGCGAATGTATCATAATTAAATCTCAAAAAGCACTTGAAAGGAGAAATTCTGAGTCTCACGTTAAGCTTTGAACCATGAGAAAATAAGAACATATGAACAGACTGTTGTTGGAGGCTTAGATCTAAAGAGACTAAACTGATCTTTCTTAGCTGTGAGCTGTGCCCGCCTCTGGGACCAACACACAGATGCCAATGCAGACCCTTGAGCCAGCTTTCAAACACATTTGTGCCTCATTCATTTCAAAAATTAAACTTCATCTCCGTAGAAAGAACGAAGCTTGCAGTGTGGGAAATCTAAGAATTATTGGTGGAATCCTTTAAATCTGTTTATGAAGATGTAAGATTTTACTAATTTATAGGTAATGCTGCATTTGTGAAGACCCAAGACCAGCACTCTTCACACAGAGGTCCATAAATGGCACATGATGTTTGTGTGTTTGTTTGAGATGGAGTCTTGCTCTGTTGCCCAGGCTGGAGTGCAGTGGCACAATGTCGGCTCACTGCAAGCTCCGTCTCCCAGGTTCGAGCAATTCTCCTGCCACAACCTCCCGAGTAGCTGGGACTACAGGCACCCGCCACCACGCCCAGCTAATTTTTGTGTTTTTAGTAGAGATGGGGTTTCACCATGTTGGCCAGGCTGGTCTCGAACTCCTGACCGCAGGTAATCCACCCACTTTGGCTTCCCAAAGTGCTGGGATTACAGATGTGAGCCACCATGCATGGCCAAGCTGCATGTGTTTTGAGCCCATTTCAGCAAGGAGCTCTGGAATGCTTATCTGGCCAGGCTGGCTCAGAGTGAGGGAGGGAAGGGCAGTGGCATATGGCATTTTCAATCCAGAGGTGAGAGCATCCCCATACCAGAGGCACAGAGGGTCCAAGACAAGGGTTTATTGCTTTCCTGTCATGTGGTTTTCATTCCAAGTGAAAGAGATCACACACGTGTTGTGCCTGGCTTTTTACATGATTGGGTTTATGGCATTCATGGAGCTTTTTCATTTAAGAGGCAGCATTCAAAAGATGCCATAATAAAAGATGCTATAAACACAAGAAAATGAAGTCATCTATCTTTCTAGTATTTGTTGATGTAGAGATGGCGTAGGCTGGGAGGAATGCCTGGAGAGTATTAAATCAAAGAAACAGCAATGATCGCTTTACATATTTTCTGTTAAAAGCCTATGATGTCACAAAAATCCTGAGTGTTATCTGCCATAAATAAAATAAAAAATAAATGCATTGTAAGTAAAAAAAGATAGAGTATTTAAAACAGTAGAAAATAAAGATCGTATTAGGTTCCCAGGTAAAGTTGGTGGCGTGGACACACAAGTTGCTTTCTATCCTACTGGAAACATACTAATACAGTATTAGAGGGGTTGATTTTTCAAGGCATAAATGCACAAAGTCAGAATAAAAGAGAAAGAACCATGTTGATTTTAAAAAGTAGAATCTGGAAATACATTGAAGAAGCATGAATTCAAGGCTAGCAGAGGAGAACTGTGTGGAAGACAATGCTGCCCAGTCCTGTGATTCTTAGAATGGCCTGCTTGCAAGGCTAGCTATTGACTGGCATCTGGGAATCTGGATTTCAAGAAGGTTTCTACCATTCCCAGATGGCAAGAGTGGCTCTCTGTGCTTAAATTGTCTGTACAAACAATGTGGTGTATACTGAAAGCTTCCTTGGGGGAATCTGGACTTTTCGTAAATGCAAAGCAAGGATGCTTCTGCAACCAGACCCCAGTGAAAACCCTGAGTACCAGGTCTCCAGTGAACTTCCCCGGTAGACCATCTTCCCTGTACATCATCAGAACTAGCTGTTGGGGGACCTGAGTACATCCTTTGTAACTCCGCTGCGAGAGGTCTCTTGGTTGTGCCACCTGGCTTTGTCTAGACTTCTACCCCATGTGCATTTTCTCTTTCCCGATTTTGCTTTGTATTCTCTTACTGTAATAAATTATAGCTGAGAACACTGCTGCATACAGAGTCCTATGGATCCTGCTATCTAATCATAGAAACTGGAGGGATCTTGGGGACCTCCAGCACATATATGAAAAGAATCATCTCAATGCACACCAGAGACCCCTCAGAGAACTCAGAAATCAGCAGCCCCGTTTTCTTTGTTAGTGGCAAAGTAACATTGGCTGACTTCTGTTTAAGAAGTTGTCAGACCTCCATATCTCTCTTCTACTCCACCAAGGGGACTAGACCTGCTCTGTCCGGCAGATGCTAGGAAGCTTATTTTCTGGAGAGGAAAACAGAGCGTCTCTGGACCTCTGAGCACTGAGCTCAGTTAACTGGGTGCTTCAGAACTGAGAAAGGCAGAGTCAGATAAATGACTGTCTACTGGACACTGAGAGTTCAGCCCTCTTCCTCCACTTGGCTCCCAGATCCTCCATGGCTCAGTCTCCAGCACCCAGACAGGCAAGACACTGGAGCAGTCTTCTCAGGGGTCTCGGAAGAGTCCAGCAGGAAAGGTTTAAGATTCTGACAAAGATTCTTAAATTCTGGTTAAAGATGCTTAACCAGATCTGACCAGGTCTATAGACTTCTCTGTCCTTAGACCTTCCAGTTAAACTTTTTAGCCCTCCACTCTAATTCAAAGCAGAAAACAAAGAATGTTCAGATCACAGAAGAAACAATCCAACGAGAAAGACAGCGATCTAAAAAAGCAAAGGGAATTCAGCAACTAGAAGATACAGAAGCTATAGAGAGAGACTAACACCTTGAAATAATTCATCAGTGTACTCAGTGTATTCAAATCATCAATGTACTCGAATTGGAGAAAGTAGTGTGACCAAAAAAATATGAACAGGATACAATAAAAGGGGATAATCAAGAACCAAAAAATAGACACAAAAAGGCTTTTGGAAATTTAAAATGTAGTAGATAAGATGAATATTTCAATCATCATTTTGGAAGATAAGGTTGAGGAAATCTTCCAGAAACTAGAGCAAAAGATGAAGATATGGAAACGATGAGATAAAAGATGAGAAATGTAAAAATGGATAAATGAGTTTACATCCAAAAGATAAGAGATGCAGCAAGAAAAGGGAGGGGGAGCATGAAATGAAGTAATCAAGAATATTTCTGCTCACGCCTGTAATCCCTGCACCTTGGGAGGCCAAGGCGGGCAGATCACGAGGTCAGGAGATTGAGACCATCCTGGCTAACACGGTGAAACCCCATCTCTACTAAAACTACAATAAATTAGCTGGGCGAGGTGGCGGGTGCCTGTAGTCCCAGCTACTCGGGGGGCTGAGGCAGGAGAATGGCGTGAACTGGGGAGGCGCAGCTTGCAGTGAGCCAAGATCGTGCCACTGTGCTCCAGCCTGGGCGACAGAGTGAGACTCTGTCTCAAATAATAATAATAATAATAATAATAATAATTCTAAAACCAAAGGAATTTGTAGATTCAAAGGTTTTACCAAAAGAACCCAAAGTCAAGTTTAGCTCTATGGTGATAAGTATCAAAATATGCAACTGAAAGAGGTGGAGAAATGATAGAGCAATTTTCTTATTTTATGGTAAAACTTAACGAGTGATTTAATTCTTATTTTATTAATACAATATTGTTAAAAATCTTTAATCCTGTGGCCATCACTAGGTGTATTATGTGTATGGGTTTTCCCTCCAGTGAAACCCGTTGCTGTAAAATGGAGAAATTATGTCACACTGCATCCAAGGTCAACTCCTGTATCCCTCCTACTGGGCTCTGTGTTTGCAGCAATTGTATGTAGAACGCTTGTCAAATAAATCAGTAGGTGCTCCAGGCAGATTTTCATCATCTCCACCTGCCAGACCTCCAAAGCCACTGTGTGCTCATCTACCCAGGACCTTCCTACCTGTGGTTCCAAGGGAGGTACCTGGGAGGGAGGGAACAGAACTTACATTTCAGTGTACTCTGAGGAGATGCTGAGAAGGGCTTTGAAGGTGTCAGCTGTGAGATGATGGGAAACCTTCTTATACATAAAAAAGTCTCTTGCATCATTTTATCTTGTGGCTCCCCTACCACTCTAACACCTCACATCTGTGATCCCAGGTCTTAAGACATCCGTTAATCTCAAACTGAATATTACGAGGTTTACAGATCAATCTTTTCAAGAAAATGCTAAACTTAACATCAGAATAATGGGTACTTTCAGCTAGTCATTAAGTGAAAGGAAGATGACTTTTATGGGATCGCTGGGGTTTTTTCCCACAAGCAATTAAGTTTGTTGTCTCATTCCCTTTGTTTACACAGGAGAGACTGAGGATTCCTTTTGGAGATGTCTTGAACACTGAGCATTCTGCTGAATGCCTAATTTAACACAAATGTGTTTTTAGTTTGGTAGAGTAGCTGTGTCTTAGGAGCTGGTGTTTTAGAGACGCCTATCTTTCCCTGAAGGAAAGGAGCCTTTGGTGAGGTTGCTGTGTTCACCCTGTATGGTAATGCTCGCCTGCACGTTCTCCCCAGGAGTACCAGCCTTGCAACACCAACCCGTGTCCCGAGCTGAAGAAGACCACACCCTGGACACCGTGGACGCCTGTCAACATCTCTGACAA
>NW_012101898.1:1282643-1285323 GCF_000951045.1 Mandrillus leucophaeus | reverse complement strand
CAAAGTGCTGGGATTATAGGTGTGAGCCACCGCGCCCGGCCTCTTTTTGGTTATTTATGGCTTAGCAGCCTTGAAAACAATGATCCCTGTACAGCACAACTGACTGTAGGACAAATTGAAAGAAAAGAGCCTTACTGTAAGGAGTTAGATATTGAAGTGATACTATGAAATCAGGCCCCCAGTAACATTATATTTATTGTAGACCCAGAATCATTTGTGTGAGATTTATTTAGTATCAGAAAATGTACTGGGGAAGCATCAGTGATCTTTCATACATCTTCTGGCACTAAAATGTAAGCTGAAAAAAAGTTTTCTTTATTTATCCCGAAACTTCACAAGGGCAATGGAAGTGCATTTCTCTTTGTACCTATAAAAGGACTTTTCTGTTTTTAAAAAGTACAGTGTGTGAGGATACTAGACTAGTCTTTGAGATCACTTTGCTCCTCATAATTGAGTAAATCCCTTGAATGCCATAGTAATAGCATGGAGAAAGTCCTGAGGCAGAAACCAGATCTGGCCTCTGCCTGGCCCTGACACCAAGTGGTCCTTTTACCTGGGGCAATTCACTTTCTCTCCCTAGAGCTCAGCTGTCTCAACTGCAGAAAAAGGAATTGAGCCTGGTGGCCCTTAAGAGCTTGATGCTTTGCTTTGTTCTTCATTTCTGTTTTTCAGTCGCCTCTAATTGGGCAAAATCTCTTCCAAAAGAAAAGATACCAAGAGAAAAGGAAATAGATACTCATAGATGGGTCCTTGATACACAGTTTGATGAGAACAGTGATTGTTATATCTTGAGGCCATTTTTAGATATGCCTTAGCATCTTTGCACTGGTGACTCTACCTTATTCTCCCAACATGAAAGGACAGGCACCATTTATAGAGAAGGGGTCTTATACCCAGAGTGAATAGCCTAGACAAGTGCCACCAAGCTGATGTGTTGCCATATTGGACAGAATTTATTGTGGGATAAATTCATGGAGGTTTGGTGGATCTACTTGGTGTTGCCACAAGGAAGGCTCTGAGACAGCGTGACTCTGCGTGACGGCCACCAGCTGCTCTCTTGTCACAGATCACCATGACTTCTCCTGGGAGCCAGTGAACAGCCTGGATGCCTGGAGGCCCAGCAGGTGCAGCAGGAGCCACTTGTTTTACAAGCCTGCTTCCTCATCCTATTGTTCTCACTGACATTAACTCTCTCTTCTCCTCACACCACTGCTCACTGTAGTTCAGTGATTACACAAGCTCCTTGTTTCTTGAAGCGAATAAAAAGAGTCTGCTTTCATACAGTGTTTGATGTGAATAAACATATAACTTGAACAAATACCACCCAGCTGAAAAAATGAGTAACAAAATAATAGTCATTCTTTTTAATTTTGTAAACTCTTGCTGTATTTAGAAGAGAAGGTATATGATGAAATACCAAGAGAAGGATAACTGAGGACTTAAAGATGTACATTTTATAAATGATGATCTTGTGAACTCCACCTAGGGTGGTGAGATAAAGCACAAAATTTAAATGCAGGTTGCAGCTATCTTTTAGAAGTTTTTTCTAGTATAAGTATATCCCATGAATCTTTTTCAGGATAAGTATATCCCACATAACTTTTTAAATGACTAAGACCCATGCAATTTTTTGGTTTTTATTTGTTTGTTTGTTGAGACAGGGTCTCCCTCTGTTGCCCAGGCTGGAGTACAGTGGTGTAATCATGGTTCAATCTCAGGGTTCAATCAATCCTCCTATCTCAGCCTCCTGAGTAACTGGAACTATAGGTGTGCATCACCATACCCAGCTAATTTTTTATTTTTTGTAGAGATGGATTTTCTCCAAGTTGCCCAGGCTAGTCTTGAACTCCTAGGCTCAAGTGATCTGCCTGCCTTGGTCTCCCAAAGTGCTGGGATTACAGGTGTTAGACAGTGCACCCAGCCCAATTATTTAAGTATATAGATGTGTCCCATCTAATATTTGGGAGATACTTATCATAAAATGTTATTTATTTTTTTGAAAGTCACATTTAACTGAGTTTCCTGTATTTTATTTGCTCAATCTGGCAACACTATCTCTAATTTGTCACTTATTCTCTTATTTCAAAATGGGCTGTGAACTGTATTTCTTATGATATCAAAGAAAAAGTAGAAAATGAATGATGGTGTTTCTCTGTGCATCAACTTCAGTCTCTTTTCTGAACTTACACATTTTATTCCTCCCATTTTCAGATACATATACAACCAGAGCTAATATTTGTTCTAAATGTTCATAATATTGACTAAGGAAAATCTGAATACACATTTATAAAAGATAGTCTATATTTCCTTCAAAAGTAGATCACGGACTTGTCTTTTTTTCCATTTAAACAACAGTTTTATTTTAATTTGAGGTTTGAAATTTAACATATGAAAACTTGGAATTTTAAAGTACTTTTGATAAGTGTTAAACACTTGAAGTTAGAGAAATTAAGCTGATTTTTACTACTCCCTTTAAAAAAAGTTCAACATTGGGTTACTTAAATATATGGCTAGATTTATGTAAAATATACAATTAATGTTAATATATTATTTTGTATCTGACTTCAATACATTTTGTTTATTATACTTTAAGTTCTGGGATACATGTGCAGAGCGTGCAGGTTTGTTACATAGGTATACACGTGCCATGGTGGTTTGCTGCACCCATCAACCCATCATC
>NW_012101898.1:1278216-1279608 GCF_000951045.1 Mandrillus leucophaeus | reverse complement strand
TTTTTTCTTCTGATTGTAAACGGAATTAAAACTCTCCCATGAGCTACTCAAAGGATATGGACTCTAGTTGTTGTGTCTGATGGAAAAGCCGGCCTTTCTAATGTGGTCTGAAATATCCGGGGTCTTTGGAGTGACCATCAGCTCCTTCTGGAGGCTGATCCCTTCCCAGGCCACTGATGGACCCAGCCCTCCCCCATATGGCCTCCATGTACCATTTTGTGGTCATCCAGGGTCATGGGTATCAAAGGTGTAACCCCTGGACCCTGGGCCTGCCAAGCCAGTTCTTGGTCCCCATGTCTTCTGTCACAAAGGTTCTACCTCATTAATTAAGTCCTCCAAAGATGCAAACTCTTCTCTCCTGTGGGCCTAGCAGAGCTGTTTGTCTTGGTCTTCTTCCTGAGGCCTGGCTTTTCCTTCCACTGAATTCCCAAGCAAGCACAGAGTCACGAAAATGAGCCGAAAGAGCCCCCACCCAGGGCTTTTGCTCTGACAATGCCCAAAATGCTCCTCCGTCTTTTCCTATAATATTCAAGCCCCTGTTTCTGCCTTCCTCCTGCCACAGCTCAGGGTCCCTAGCACCTAAAACACTTCCACCAGAGCTTCCCACTTCCTGCTGTCCTGTCCAGAACCCACGGAAAGTCTTTGGCCCACACATTATGGCCATCCCAAGGGCCGATCTGTGAGTGGGGAGGCTGCCTGGACTTTTGTGTGAAGCTCCATGAGGACAGGGACTCCTGGCATGGTCTCACTCATGGCAGCGACCTCAGCTCCCAGTAGGGGCCTGGCATATACTAGAAATACCCATCAGGGATTGTTTGTTAATAATGAGGAGACAAAGAGTTGATTAACTGATCTTTCTTCATTCATGTCATTTCTCAGGAAATATTTTTGAGTAACCGACTGTGCACTGTTTACAGGGTATACACAGATGCAGTGCTATGATCCAGGTCAGAAAGAAACTTAGAGTTTAGGGAGGATGCATCCTGGGAGCAGTGTCAACCCAGTATGGTCGCTGGCTACTGAGTTTATGACAACCAGGTGCAGTGGCTGTATCCACCAAGGAGCCAGCCCCTTGGTGGATTTCGCCAAGGAGAAATCGTGGCAGCTACAGCAAGCAGGCTGCCCTTAGGTTGGGTCTTGAGGGACAGAAAGGAGCTGGTGAAATTGACAACCAGAGATGGGAAATTGGGAGGAAGGCTCATTCTGAAGCTGGATACAACATTTTTAAAGGCATAGAATATTAACATATTTCTAGTAGATAACACTTTCTGAGTTCTTACATCAAAAAACTTGCTTGTAGCAGATATTCAATGACCATTCATTGGATTGGGTACGTGGATGGATGAATGGATAGATGAATAAACATATATATAAAACTGAAAATATATAGTT
>NW_012101898.1:1273691-1275311 GCF_000951045.1 Mandrillus leucophaeus | reverse complement strand
TTGACCATAGCTAATTACATGACTTGACAAGTGAAAGTGTTCACTGTACCCATCACCCACAATATGTCCTCAAAGCCTGTTGGCTGTGATTCCTGCCACAGCAACTCTCCACTCACCCCACAGCCCACCTGCTGCTGCTGCCTTTCTTGGCTCCTTGGGAAACACCTTTTGTTAGGCGGTGTGCTCTAAACTTCATAGAAACGTTTGGCAGTCACTCAGTGCGGTGTTCAGTTCTAGGGCATGAATTCTACGGAGCAGACAGGAGTTTCTCTGGCCTGTGATCCAGGAGCAGTTGACTTGGCCCCTTTCACCAGCATTAATTCACCTTTGAAAGGTTAACAGCTGAAAGAATAGGTTTAGAAAATGTCTGAATTATGTTTCCCTTCCTCCAGATGGAGGTCCTTCAGGGCAGGCTCTACCCATTGTGTCTGAGGGCAGTTTGTTGTAGAATTCCCAAGGGAAGTGAGAAAGTTGTATTTTCTTTATAAGAAGTTTCTTCAAAAAGTAAATGAACTACCTATATAGAATCTATTATTTACGGTGTAAAGGCTTCACCACATTCACAAATGGAGTTCTTGATTTCAGCCTTATTTCATAGTAACTGTAGAAAAGAAGCTTGAGATACAAGAGGCTGTCTGATTTTTGGCTGCTGAAGTGTAAAAAGAGCTCAACGGAATGTGAGAGGGTAGTTGGAGACATAAGGCAGACAGCCGATACAGAGTGAAAGTCAGCATGGGCTGTGGTTCCTCTGAAACTTGTAACGGAATCACACTTCACCTGTTTCTTTGGCAGGGCTTTCTGGGGATTTCCTGCGTGCTGGCAGATACTCTGCCCACACGGTCAACGGGGCTTGGTCAGCCTGGACGTCGTGGTCACAGTGCAGCCGTGACTGCAGCAGGGGCATTCGGAACCGGAAGCGTGTTTGCAACAACCCCGAACCCAAGTATGGGGGAATGCCTTGCCTCGGCCCATCTCTAGAATATCAGGAATGCAACATTTTGCCCTGCCCAGGTAAGTGGATTGTGTAATCAACAAAACATCTGAAAACTCAAGGGCCTTGGTGAGTCTTCTTATTTACCAGGCCTCACACAGCTCCCTGGCTTCATGTTTGAGATCTGTGTTCTTAATAAATGTCTTGGCTACACGTGGTTGCTCGTGCTGGTAATCCCAGCACTTTGTGAGGCCAAAGAGGGGGAATCACTTGAGCCTAAGAGCTCAGGCCTGGGCAATGCAACCAGACCCCATCCCTATGAAAAATAAAAAAATTAGCCAAGTATGACAGTGCACGCCTGTAGTCCCAGTTATTCTGGAGGCTGAGTTGGGAGGATTTCTGGAGTCCAGGAGATCAAGACTGCAGTGAGCCATGATCAGGCCACTGCACTGCACCCTGGGGAACAGAGCGAGACCCTGTCTCAAAAGTAAATCAACAAACAAACAAATAAAATAATGTCTTGTGTGATGTCATCACCTGCTGGATTAGCCCAGAGTGGGAAAAGGAAAGAAAAAGAAACCTCTTCTCTCCAGCAGACCTGAAACCAAATCCTAAATCATTCCAAGCAATATTAAGACCCTTCTCTCAGCCCTCCTTTCAGACAGGCATGCAGCTTTAGTTGTCTGTAT
>NW_012101898.1:1239074-1272101 GCF_000951045.1 Mandrillus leucophaeus | reverse complement strand
AAGCTGGATACAACATTTTTAAAGGCATAGAATATTAACATATTTCTAGTAGATAACACTTTCTGAGTTCTTACATCAAAAAACTTGCTTGTAGCAGATATTCAATGACCATTCATTGGATTGGGTACGTGGATGGATGAATGGATAGATGAATAAACATATATATAAAACTGAAAATATATAGTTTCCAGATTTGTAGCTGAGGCTCCCGATAATGTTTCTGCTCTTATCAGCTGCCTGGCTCCTCCTAGGGTGTCTCTGCTTGAATTTCTCCAGCCTCAGGAGACTCGTCCTCTGCCCACCCAGCTTTCCCAGCCAAGCTGATGCTGAGAGGCTGGGAAAGGTCACTGAACTGTTCTTTCCCATAGCCCCAGTGGAAGAAGTCCTCCTCTGGGGGCTGAGAGGAATCCTGTGGGCGAGCTCGCTAGACTCAGGTCCATGCTATAAACTGGAACAGGGGCAGACGTCATGGGAATGTCAGGGTCCCTCCACTCACCCTTGTCTCCCTGGGCTCCAGACCCTATCCTTGTTGCCATGGATAGGATGTGCAGATTCCTCCAGACACTTGGATGCTGTCCTAGTGCACAAGTACAAAGGGTCACCACTCATCTCAGAGACACTCTATTAACATGATCTGTTGGTTGCTCTCATTTTAGTTATTTGGTGGTCAAGCCAATACCATGTATACATAACTTTAATATGTTGAAATAACTCTGTCCTCATTTTCTTTTCAAAAGCCAAGATTCTGCAGAGTGTTGTGGAGTCATTCAGAGTGGCCCATGTCACTTTGCACTAGGCAGTGGGTGAGTCAGGGCTGAGTGGTGCTTCCCCTGCCTGGGAAATTCCTAAACGTATGACAAGGCATAACCCAGCAGGGAGGGTTGGAAGTGCTAGGGGTGTGAATGCTGAGCTGCATAGTCACCAGGAAGCCAGTTAGAGGTCAATTCCTGTCTCATTTAGGATACTCTCCACTGCGAATTTACTCCTTTTTAACCCTGTTGGGTTCATAGTGGATAATTACAAATGGACAGTGTATTTTATTTAAAAATATATTTTCTCATTAAAATTAAATATGAGAATAAATCGGCCAGGCACGGTGGCTCACACCTGTAATCCCAGCACTTTAGGAGGTTGAGTTGGGTAGATCACTTGTGGTCAGGAGTTTGAGACCAGCCTGGCCAACATGGCAAAACCTTATTCCTACTAAAAAGAAAAAATTAGCCTGGCATGGTGGCATGTACCTGTAATCCCAGCTACTTAGGAGACTGAGGCAGAAGAATTGCTTGAACCCAGGAGGTAGAGTTTGCAGTGAGCTGAGATCATGCCACTGCACTGCAGCCTGGGTGACAGAGTGAGATTCTGTCTCGAAATAGAAATAAAATAAACCAGAGAATGTAAAAATACATTTTAAATTAATCAATGAAAAAACGTTACCTCTAAGACTAATGTGCATAATAAACTATAATAAGGTTTCTAAGTCAAGCCCATGCTGAAATGATCACTTTATTCACCTTCACCTACATAATTTACCCCAGCACTGAGAAATAGCTAATTATTTCTCCTTTACTCCTTTTCCTCAATGCATATTCGATTTAGCCTTAAAGATTCCAGACCTTGACCTACAAAGGTACAGACAGCAGATGTTTTTTTGTTGCTAAGTAATGTTCAGCTAAGAGGAAAGTAACCTCAGAGTTTGGCTTAGACCCCATAAAACCTAATGAAGTAAACACAAACTCTTTTCATCAGACTTAACTAAGATGGTTCTGTTTTGTATTTTGCAAAAATAATTCTATGGGGGAAGGAACACTAAATCTAATGGAGAGACAGACTCTTTGAATCAAAAGAATAATTCTGGCAGTCGTGTGTCCTGTAGACAAATCTCTTAGGCATCTCTGGTGTGCTCAGAACTCTCTCTTCCTTTTCATTCTTGGAGTGCTTGAGTCCATACTTTGAAGTGGAGCCAGGCAGGGGGCAGTGGGTGGAGGAAATTTCTTCTTAGAGATCCTTAGGAGCAGAGAGCATAGCCATCCTGCAGTGCAAACCTATGTAGTCCAGACCTCAGTATGCTGGAGAATCAATACCACATTTGCCCATGTCCTGAGAGACTGTGAGTGAAGGGCTTCACATCTCTGATCACACACAGGAAGCCTGTTGTGCAAACCTTAGTTATTTAGTTTTTACTTTGCTATTTAGATCTCTGGCAATTGTATATTGGTTACTGCCGTTGTTTTTCATCTTACTGTAGTGGGTGGAATATTTAGCTAGAATCTCTACAACAAGAATGTTATCTTCTTCTAGCAAGTCACTTCGTGTATAAATTTCATTTTATCAAAAATAATTTCCTATAATTAATTGCTTTGATTCCTTGAAAGCACCATGGATCTGAGCCTGAGTTTGTTTGTCTGATCTTCCCATGAACCAGTGTTTCTTGAGCTAAATTAGGTGGTGATTCAAGCCATGAGGAGATTCCTATGTGATTTTTAGCAACATGGGAGGAGTTATGGGAAGCCATAACCTGTGCTTGTGTGTCGGGTTCTGTGCCCAGCCTGCTAGTGTTCCAGCCCCAGCTTCCCACTCACTTGCCTAGGACCTAACCTCTCTGTGCCTCAAGTCATTCATTTCTGGAACAACCCCCAGGGCAGTTGTGAGGATGGAGATGGGATAATTGAATGAGTTTATTATTTTAATTATTATTATTACTAATGTTATTTTTTTTAGTCCAGTAGAGTTCAGATAGCAGGGGGAAAAAAATCTATTTTAGTGGCTCAGCCTCGCTCAGGCCCCTGACACGCTGTGCCTTGCACAGTGGCTTACATTTGTTTTGTTTTCTTGGCTCTGCAACTTTCTACTTCCCCACCAGGTTGTGCAGGCTCCCTCACAGTGAGGACTATTTCATTAAGATTTGTATTCTGTAATATCTATTTTAGAAATGCTTTGGCCTTTCTCATATGAACTGTTAGTACAATAATCAATGTCCTACATCACGGCTCCATGATGTAGGTTGAAATCTGTAACCTCAGGACAGGATCGAGAGGACAGAAAGCAAGCACCGCATTAGGATTGGTCTGGGGACGTAGGGCAATTGCAGACTAAGCAACTCCCGGACAGAGTGAGGACGCGGTTCCAGGCCTCCTTTGAGTTCCGTCTGTACTAGAAACATCCATTTCCCCAGTTATTTGACTGCTGAAATTGGTGGAGGTAGAGTGTGATCTTGCAATTTGAACTCTCAAGTGGGAATGTTTCAGCAACTGGATCTGTTCCAAATGCTCTCTTAAACGGTTATTCAAACAACAACTCCATTCTCTCTGTTTAACAATCCTGTGCCAGGAGAATTTACCATGATACCAGATGGACAGTTGGTGTGTGTGTGGGAGAGGATTTATTAGACTAGATCACATACACATTGGCATACATGTGAGTAGAAATGTGGACAGGAATAAATACTGTTTGAAATATCACAGGGTATATTATGTACATCAGCTTCCTGGTGTGAGATCATTAGATGTTGCGTGATTATGGAACCATTGAAATGAGCCCATTTAGTCTCTGTTTTTGTTTTTGTTTTTGCTGTGGTAAGAACACTCAACATAAAATCTACCTACACTCTTAACAGGCTTTTGAATGCACAATACGGTATTGTTAAGTATAGGTATACAACGACGTATAGTAGATCTCTAGCTCTGACTCATTTTGAATAACTGGAAGTTTATGCCAGCTATACAGCAGTTCTCCATTTCCCTCTTCCCCTAGTCCCTGGCAACCACCATTTTACTCACTGCTTCTATGAGTTTGACTATTTTAGATACCTGATCTAAGTGGAATGACATATTATTTGTCTTTCTGTGTCTGACTTGTTTCACATAGCATAATGTCCTCCCCTAGGTTCATCCATGTTGTTGCATCTGGCAGGATCTCATTTTTTAAGGTTGAATAATATTTCATTGTATGTACCTCCCACATTTGCTTTATCCATTCATCTCTTGATGGACATTTAGGTTGTGTTGAAATCTTGGTTATTGTGAGAAATGCTGCAGTGAACATGGGAATGCAGATGTCTCTCAGAGATCCTAATTTCAGTTTTTTGGTTATATACCCAGAAGTGGGATTGCTAGATCTTACAGTAATTCTATCTTTATCTATTTTTTATTTTATTTTGTGATGGTGTTTCATTCTGTCACCCAGGCTGGAGTACACTGGTGCCATCTCAGCTCACTGCAACCTCCGCCTCACAGGTTCCTGCGATTCTGCTACCTCAGCCTCCTGAGTAGTGAGGATGACAGATGTGCACCACCATGCCCAGCTAATTTTTGTATTTTTAGTAGAGACAGGGCTTCACCATGTTGGCCAGGCTGGTCTCGAACTCCTGGCCTCAGGTGATCCACCTGTCTTGGCCTCCCAAAATGTTGGGATTACAGGCGTGAGTCACCACACGCGGCCTCTGTTTTTAATTTTTTGAGGACCCTCCACATTGTTTTCCAAAGCAGCTGCACCATTGTGCATTCCCTCCAACAGTGTACAAGGGCTGCAATTTCTCCACATCCTTGCCATCACTGATCTTTTGTTTTTTGGATAATAGCCATTCTGGCAGGTATGAGGTGATGGTCATTGTGGTTTTGATTTGCATTTCCCTGTTGATTCATGATGCTGAGCATCTTTTCATATACTTGTCGGCCACTCATCTGCAGGTTCATCATACCATACAGAGCTCTCCAGAACACATGGTTGGTTGTACATCAGGCCCTGACACAATCTAGGGTACACATTAGAATCTTCTGAGCCCTGAGCTGCCTTGTGTGCATTTAGACAGCCAAGATCTAAGACACTTGCCGTTACTATAAGTCACAAGGACTTATTTTTGCCTTGGTGCATGGGTATGCAAGGGTACTCCCTGGAGACAAAGCTCCAATTTAGGTTGCAAACAGAAAAAACTGTCAGCAAGTGCTTCCTTCAGTGAGGATAGATATGGGTAGTTTTTTTTAAAATTCGAAAGTTCTAGGAAAACACATGCCTGCCTTTTATATTGCTGATATTACAGCCATTATCAAATACTTGATCAGTTCCTCTAACTGTCTAACATACCATATAACTTTTAGAGAAAATACTGTTGAATTCTGCAAGTTTGTGTAAACTAATGAATCACAAAATTTCCAGTTAGATTGCAAACTTATTTCTAAATTGGGTTTAAATATTTTTCTTTTTACTTTCTGCAAATTAGAATATTGTCATAAAGATGATATTTTTTGCTCTGGTTTCTCAAAAATGCTTTCTTTTTACCTTTGCCAATATCTAAAAAGAAGCATTACACCATAATGATGTAATATATCATGACAGCCGTATTAAAATACAATCTAAGTTATTCTAGCTAAAACAATCTTATGCCCTGAATGATTTTGGCATCCTCTGTCATAGTTGCTCCTGTTTCTTTGTGTAGGCTACAAAGAACTTTAAAATATGACACTCTTTACATATAGCAATAGTGAGTCTCTCCTCAGCTTTTTATTTGAGTTGGCCGTGGTTATGATTGGTGCTTCACTCGTGATTAGGATCTAACACCTTGTTTGACAAAATCCTGTAGCTTTGTCCTGGGACTCAGCAATAATAGGGAAGGTATGGCTAGCAAGAGAGAGGCACAGTCAGGAGTTAGCTAAAGAGAAAATCATATTTGACATTGTCACAAGCCCAAGCCAACATGAGGTCTTGGTTTTAGCAAGATCAGCTAATAAAGGACTGAGTCTTAAAGTCTCCCAGATTCAGGTGGGCCACCTGACCACAGCATTTGGCAGGCCAGTCTACAGGTACCAAGAGCCCAGTCTAAAGAATTCAAGAGGCTAACTTGAGCAGGCAGAGACATGTGCTGGGTTATGAGCTGTCATGGAAATGGTTAGTCAAGAAACCAGTTCGGCCTAATGTTCACATTGTAAAACTGCACCCTTAATAGCTAACTCGACATATGGCTGCAGATTTTCAGATTCCTCTCTGTAGTGATTTAAACATAGTGTCAAGTCTGTGTGGAGGTACTTAATTTGGTCACTTTGTGCCTGAATTTACCGAGCATTCTTCAGTTGCCTTCCTCATGGGACCCATTAGCTTTTCTCTATCCCACTGTCAAGGAGTAAACCATACTCCAATTAGTAAAGGAGCTTGTGACTTGAGCTACTTACCTTGGCTTTAAGTCTTCTCTGGCTAGTTAGATGGCAAAGGTGAGAGCTGGCTGGGGCTTTACATCAATAACCGTACAAGGTGGTTCATGGTTGTTCTCAGGGGCTGGAATTAGTATGACACCTCTTGCGCTCTGCTGTCATACTTGTACTTAGATACGATAGATTTAGAAATATTTTCTGAAAGAATGAATAAAGGGAACTGAAAAAGTGTAGGGAGGAATCTGTAAAGCCAGATCTGTCACCAAGAGGAAGACTCCAAATGCAGCCCTGCGAGGGGTCAGAAGCCTCGTTGCTACGTGCACTGATGCACGGAAGCCTTCCTGGAGTGCAGATTGCATTTTGTTTCCCTTACTAAACGGAATCCACTTGGCTTCCATTTAGTAACTCCTTTCGCTTGGCTGGGATTGGATTACGGAAGGGCTGTGACGTTGTGTTCCTTCACAGTGGATGGCGCGTGGTCTTGCTGGTCCCCCTGGACGAAATGTTCAGCAACATGCGGCGGTGGACACTATATGAGGACCCGCTCTTGCTCCAATCCGGCCCCGGCCTATGGAGGGGACATCTGCCTGGGGCTGCACACAGAAGAGGCACTCTGCAACACGCAGCCCTGCCCAGGTAAGCGGCTCCTCACCTACTGCACAGCTTTGGGACAAATTGGCCTCTTTCCTTAATGGATAAATGGTGAAGTTGATAATACCCCATCCCAGTAAGTACTGAAAGGGGGGTGGACAAGTTAACAACATGCTGTTACCCTTGAAGTGACTTTAAAACATAGCATCTACAATAAAACAGTTCCCACTGTGCCACAGATTCAGAACTCGTGTTCGAAGCCTGTAGCCCAGCAATGGGAGAGGGCGAAAGGCTTCAAACACGAGTTCTGAATCTGTGGCTTGGTACAACACCCAATCTCCCTAATTAGGAAACATCAGCATTCCAATTTATTCTTGACTTTGCTAATAACACTAGTGACCCACAGGCAACACCTTGCTGTGTGGAGGGAGAGAGAAAGTCCAAGGAAATGTGGGAAAGAACGAGCATTTGTACTGCCCCGCTCCGAGTCTGGAGGTCTGAGTCGGGAAATCGCCTGCAGCTTTTTGGTCTCAAAACCAGCCTGGGTGCAGCCACGTGCCTTCCAAAGATCTCCAGACCTGTGTTCCAGGAATGATTTCTAAAATGTGACAGGAGGACACTAAGCACTCTTGGAGGATGCTTCATCTATTGGCAATGGGCTGTAATTTAGAGGCAGTGCAATTAAAGGAAAGAAAAAGCATGACATCACATCAGTAAGAGGAGGAGCACAGCAAACCACAGAAACTGGTGATAGCAAAGCATTCTTCAAGCCAGTAGCCTAATAACGGAGTCTGAGGTTTTGTTGTTGAAAATCAGGGTGGGGAGCAGGGAGCACCGCTGTGAAGTGCAACACACAGGAGCCAGACATGGGCCCGTGGGTGTGGCAGCTCCTGGCTCCAAGCTCCCTGTGGCTGATGTAGGTGCCCAGGGACTCCACCACCACCACCACACCAGAAATAGCTTGGTTTACTGACATGAAGGAACCACCTGGAATGAAAATGAGCTATTCTTTTCTTGGTCTAACTTTGACACTGAAACACACACTTTTGTTTTTAGCTTGCTCCTGCACATCTTTCTAGGAGGTTCTATGTATATTGAAAAGGGCCTTGAAGCCAGATTCTCACTGTCATTCCAAAAACTGACACTTTCTGCATTTCTAAGGAAATATTGTACCCTTTACCTCGAGCAACACACAAGTTTGATTTTCAAATTTTCCCTGCCACTGCAAAGTGGACGCTTCTATTTAAAAAGGGGGGAAAAGCAAACTGCATGGAAAAATACCTTATTATCCGGGCTAAAATTTCATAAACAATATTGAGAGTTTACTTTTTTAACCCTCTTACTTATATAGCAGTGTTACTCCTTCCTTCTCACACGTTTGTATGGCTGGGTGAATTTCACAAATCCTGGTAAATGTTCCACTTCGGGGTGAAGTTTCCTTTCAATGCCCATCTTTTGGCCTTGACCCAAGACTTATGCATTGACCTTATCTCTTCAGAGACAGCAGACACGAGATAAGATGAATTCTACCTTAAAGGTAGCCTGATTTTGGCATGTTGACTCTGAGGAATTGTTTTTATGACGGAAGAGAAAGTAATTGTGTAGCCTCAGACTCCCTTTGAGCAACCTGAGACCTTCATGAGCACACAATTACTTCTCTTGCCTGAGCACAGAGGAAGTGGAGAATTTTCAGGAAAGCATTTGATGCTCTTTGAGGGGAGCATTACCCATAGGGAAATGGCACCTGCATTGATGACTTAGGTGCCTCTGCTGCTGATGGTACACACACAGCTGGGTCTCATGGATTCACTTATTGAGTGTATAAATACAATTACTTTACAATGTTAAAATAATGTGGGTCTTAGGAAATTTATTTTAAGCACATGATATCTGATCAGATATATACCAGCGCAGGCATTTTTATTCATCCTCATGTGTACTGTATGTACTGGACCTGTTAGATGATACAACTACATCTTACTGATGCACAGAACCATTAAAAACATGCTATGGAATCCAGAAATCACACATGTAACTTGCCAGTGAGTCCAGGATGATTGAGCTTATTGGCCATTCCGCCCCATCTCCCCTCTTCTGATCTCTGCAGAGAGCTGGTCAGAGTGGTCGGACTGGTCTGAGTGCGAAGCCTCTGGTGTCCAAGTCCGTGCCCGCCAGTGCATCCTCCTGTTCCCCGTGGGCAGCCAGTGCTCCGGGAACACCACGGAGAGCCGGCCGTGTGTGTTTGGCTCTAATTTCATCCCAGGTAAGAGCAGAGGTATCTGTCAATAAGAACAAAATCACTTCCAACATGGAGAGAGAAAATGATTCATAGGTCAGAGTTGTATTTGGCTTATTTGGTGATATAGAAATGATTCTATCAAGCCCTGTGGTTTCAAGATGTTTAAAATGTAGGTCTATAGATAACTGCAGATTTAAACATGAATTCAGTTCATGAGTTTAAGATTTCTTAGGCAAAGTGTCTTTTGCAGTTTATTGACTATAATACAATCAGAAGACTTTGCTCAAAAAATGAAAATATTGTTACTATTAAGTCTGATTTAGTTATTTGCTTATTTTAACATTAGGTTAAATGTTTAGGCAATGCTCACTGTGTATGCACTGGTACACAGAGAAAACGCACCATTCTCTTTATCTAATCTTTAATATACTTGGGAAGGTAGAAATGCATCATTATTCTCCTGTTGGAGAAGAGGTTGGCCCTCATTCTACCAGCTTTTCATGGTAAAGTCATAGTTGTTGGTGATAGCTGGTCACCTGTTGTACGCTCACTGTAACAAGGTGTTATACGAATGCATAAATCATTGCGCATATGTCCACTGTGTGCCTTAGGACTGTTACGTGGACCAGCCTCTTACAAATAAATAGTAGAGTTGAATTCTATAAGCCAGTTTTATTTGTGTTCTTTCGTCTGTGTAGAAGATACTATTTTAGAGAAAATTAGTACACCATACCTCAATCATGTATGACACAGAACTATAAGAGTGGTTATTACTATTTTCCTTTTTAACCATAGTCATATTTTTAATTCTTGTTGTCTAATAAAAAATCAGTACAGGAAAGGATGGTGTTTCTAGACTCCTGAGTGATGTTTTATCCTCGGGAGTTAAAACACGTCGGAGATGTGGCCTCTCTCTGCATCCTGCTGTGGGTTTCACGTGTGGCATGCAAAGAGATCAGGGACGTCCTGAAGAGGGACTTAACTTGTTCTGGAGACGTTCTTGAGCTCTGGTGAATGGGCCGTCCCTCTGCTGGGAAGGTGACAACACTGGCTTTGATGGAACAAGTCTCAGAAGCAAGAATGCCACAGGAGTACTCTGTGTGTTGGGCAGAGCAGGGGGTTCCCCCGTGGCAGGACACCTTGTAATGGAAAATGAGCACATTCCCTGCTTTCAACCCGAGAGACCATAGCATTATCTTTCTGTGATAAATGAATCTTATCTCTCCCCAGTCAAAGTGATTTGGCCAAATCCATATCATGTTGGTTAAAACAAGCAAACGAACAAGTAGAATTTTTCTGGTAATTAATCAGGCTTTTGAAACTTGATGTCACATAAAATTCAGAATCATTAGACAAACATACACGAAGCATGAACTGTCTTCCCAACACCTTTTACACATTGTGATTTGACTTTTATTTTTCCAGAAGTATCTGTGGCAAGATCCAGTAGCGTAGAAGAGAAAAGGTGTGGAGGTACGTTATTCCTTTTAAGTAATTGTAACGGGTATACTGATATAGTCTAATCATTTCCCTTCCTGCATGTTTTCTATAATGTTTCTGCCTCTTGGCCAAGAATGAAAAACTGGAGAAAGTCATGGATCCCAGGCATTCTACCTTGGCATAAATGCTAATAGTCAATATTTGATGTGCAGATCGGTGGTTCTCAAAGTGGGGTGCCTAGACCCACGTCAAGAGCATGGCCTGGGAACTCGATGGAAATGCAGATCCTCAGGACCCACCTTGATCCACAGAATCAGGACCTCCCTGGGAAGGTCCCAGCAGTCGGTGGTTCAATTCACCCTGCAGGTGATTCTGATGGATGCTAAGCTTTATGAACCAGTGGTCTCGGTATTCACTATAGCTAGTTTGATGAGTAAAGTAGAATTCAAACAATTTGTTTATATTTATACAACAAATCCATGGCAGCTAGCCTCCAATCTGCAACCCACTGAAATGACTAAATTGTAATGAGGTATAAGGTTATACCCATAGTGCTAGAGGAATTTTTCAAACCCGCTGCCACCCTGAATGTCAAAGACAACATTATCTGATTCAAGTCCATGACAAATTTGGACTTCACAGTCTGTGCCTTACATATACCCATAAAGTACTTGTTGGTGTTGTGAACATACCTGGACACAGAGGTTGGCTGTCCAGCAACCAAGGAACAGCCCATGTCCGCCTTTCGGAATCCAAGCCAGTGTCTACATTGAGACCTTCACTTCCACATGTGTGACTGATGATGATAGACTCCCATTTGCTCTCCTAATCCATTCCACAGGGTGTCCCAGAGAGCCCAGCCCAACAGGCATTGCCTCTGACATGTTCACATGGAACCTGAAGCTTCATAGGCATGTTTCAGGAATGTATCATTCCTAACTACCATTGTCAACTACCTTGATTAGGAGCTTACTGGCTGGGCACAGTGCCTCATGCCTGTAATCCCAGCACTTTGGGAGGCCGAGGCAGACAGATCACCTGAGGTCAGGAGTTCGAGACCAGCCTTGCCAACATGGTGAAACACCATCTCTAACAAAAAATATAAAAATTTTTTGTTAGACATGGTGGCACACACCTGTAGTCCCAGCTACTGGAGAGGCTGAGGCAGGAGAATCTTTGAACTTGGGAGGCGGAGGTTGCAGTGAGCTGAGATTGTGCCACTGCATTCCAGCCTGGGTGACAGAATGAGACCCTGTATCAAAAATAAATAAATAAATAAATAATAGAAGAGCTCACTATCTGTGACATTCTGTCTGCTCAGTCAGCAGTCTGTTAGTTCATTCACTCATTCATTCATTCAGTAAACCTTGCTGAACACCTGCTCTGTGTCAGTTTTGTAAAGACCATTGAGCTTATGATGGGCACCCAGGCAGTCTCAGGCCCTCTGACAAGCAATCATATCATCAGAGACCCCAGTGCCTCAGAAGGGCAATGTTAGGTGTCTGAGCTCAGTCCGTGGAGTGAGTTCACTAACTGGCCGTTGCTAACATGGGATCCAACAACAAAATGAATATGCAACCGGTTCACATAAAAATGATCATGCCAATTAGTACCCTCTAATGTTTTTAGATCAATAATTGTGTGCTCTACACTGTTTTACATGTTATAGACAAGAATATGGTGCAAAGCCCATTTGGTCCTCACAAGGAGCATTCATGTAGGCACCAGGGTCCACAGTTCTTCATGTAACACCTCTGGAGATAGAGAAGGGTTTTGGAACTCAGCAGTTTCTAGATGGTAGAAGGGTATGTAGGGCCTTTACTCTAATTACATAACACCTGCACAGGACCTGGGGTTGTTCTACAACCAATCTCCTTAACAATGCTGCTGTGAGATGTTGAAAAAGTGCAGATGCTAAGGGTCTTCCTAGAAGTTCTGCTCAGGTCTGCAGAAAATGGGTCAGGTCAGTGACATTTTAATACCAGATGACTGATGAAACATTACTTTTCAGAGATTTTGCATTTGGGAATTATAGAAAAGGAACAGTGCTTATGTATTTAATCTGCATTTTATAAATGGAGACCATGAGGCTCAGAGGGGTGATGTCACTGGCCCAAGTGCACACATGGAATTTAGCCAGTGGGATCCAGTGTGAGTTTGGAACCCAAAGCACCGTAGGAAAAGAGCCCTGACAATAAGTACTCAAAGGCATTGTGTTCAGGAAGCTCGAGCCACAGTAGCCCTGGTAGGTAACACTCTTGGACAACACCCAGGGTCCATGACTCTGCTGTCATCAAGGACAGTGTAGGTCAAGAGTGGAGCAGAGTTTATAAGCATTCCTATTCTCAGGGAGGCCATAGAGAGCCTGAGGCTCAAACAGCTGATGCCTCAGCAGAGCTGGCTAGATATTTGTGCCTGCTGCTAGACATGTGCAGTTCACTTTCCTCCCGCTGAGCCTGAGTTACCCTGTGAAAGACCTTCAAGGGCCTTGAGAGCCCAGGAGAACCTTGTGCAAAGCCCATCCCCACCCTAAAATACTACTTCTGTGTGTCTGAACCAGCTGTGCCTAATGGCTGCACAAGCCTTGAGATGCTATTGGTTAAATCACAGGAAGTGGAACTTCTCTGAGATATTCAGAATGGTTTTTTTTTTTTTTTTTTAGATCTTTAGGCTGCTGGCACTGGCACAATGGCATAGGCAGTTTAGATGAATCTTATTGTAGGGCTAATCGTTGAAAACAGTTACCTAGCAAGGATGTTTTTGACAACATAGGCATCTTTATTTCGTTTTCATTTTGTTGGAAAATCAATCAAACTTTGTACAGGAAATTAGCCAATTGAACCAACAAGGTAGTTGGTCTGTATTCCATCTTTACTGATCAAAATCAACAGCAGAAAATCATATTCAAAGGAAAGAACTACAATAAGCACATTCAGAGGAGGTTTAATGGGCACTACTTTCCCCATGCAGAAAAATGTACTTCCACTGAAATTTTTCATCTTAGAGAGCTATTTTTAGTTGCATGAGACACAAAGACTATATAATCATCATAAAGATGTCAGCTGGCCCCAGCCCTTCCCAGGCACCTGCTGGAATGATTCATTTGACTAGTGACACAGTATCTGCATATGGAGACCATTATGCATCTTCCCTGTGTTATAATGAAACATGAGTTATCAGTGCAGAAGGAAGTATTTCCTTCGGTACAAGTCATTGACCCTGGAGAGCGCTAGCAGCCGAAATACAGAGAAGTAAGAACTTGTGTGAAATCAGCTCTTGCTTATCTAAGTACAGCGTCAGTGTTACAGTTAAAGTCCCAGTGGCTGCTGGTGGAATGCTTCCTGTATGCTTTATCCGGCTGTCACAGTTTGGTGGTTCTACAGCCCTAGAGGCTTCATCACAGAGTCAAGAAAGGCCAAAGATTCTGAAACCATTGACCAACTAAGCTGTGAGTGAAAAACTGAGGTGGTTGTCAGGGAGTGGGTGATGCTTGTGGAATGTTCTAGTGCTGTCGTCCGGGACGATCCAGCCCTTAGTGCTGACTACATTGGGCGCTTGTGGTAGGAACCGCATTGTCCACTGGGACTTCAGTGGTCAGGATTGTCTTGGGAGTTCTGCCTGACAGTGAGTCAGAGGGAAGGCAGCCTCCCTTCATAGTGTCCATGTACCCAAGGGGGCAGATCCATCTCCAAAGTCCTGGAACACATCTGGAGCAGCCAAGGAGCACAGCTTAGAGGGAAAAGTTCAGGGTTTAGGGACAAAGAGAGATATCCAACCTCTGCCACGTATCACAGGTGAGGCCTTGATGGCATCTTCTGACTGTAGATTCAGCTTCCCTGGGGTCTCTCAGCCACTGGACGGTTACATGAGGTTCAGGAAGTATTCAAACAGAGCCCCGTAGACCTAGGTCTGGTGGGCACTCAGTGAACAGTGTCCCTCCTTTTGACACCAAGTGTTAGAGCCCCATGGGTCAGCATTGGCAGGGTGGAGTCCCTTCCAGGTGGTGAGGATCATGAGCACAGGGAAGGCGGCTCAGAAAATCCCTGGGGAGGAGACTGGGGTGGTTAAGATGCACACAGACTCTGGGTTCAGGGGCAAACCCGCAGGGTCTTCTCATTATCTCTAGAGCCTGGAAAACCTTGCTCTGTAGCCAGGCAGACTTGCCAGCACTGCAGTGATGCTCAGCACATAGCTCCAATTGTCCCTCTGGGTGCAGGGTTGACAGGTCAGGGAAAGGTATTGGTGACACTGCCCCTCACCCTGGTGGTGTGTGGAGACACCCTGGGGGAAAGCTGGTGTCTTCAGGATGTGCTCTGAGCAGGTGGCACATGAGGCCAGTACCCCATGGGCAGCAGCCACTTGGTTCCAACAACACAGAGGAAGATAAGGCCCTGTTCTGCTTCACCCAGTTCTCCCGAAACCCAGCGCTGTGGCACTGCCCAGATGCTGCCTTCCTTTCCGGAAAGGCTTGAAACTTTAATAGTAGTATTTCACCAACACACACAAGGAATATCTGTTGTCTTCGTTGTTTTCTCAGACATAACACAGGTCTTGGTATGGTGCCTTGATGTCACTTGAGCCAATCCTATTTTAGAGATATAAGTCCATGCTGGCAAATTTTCTGAATGCTTTGTATTCATAACTCCAGGAAAATAATGAAACAGAAGAGATGCCATTAAATAGGAAAACACTGGGGAAAAGAAGGTCATTTCATGACTATTTAAAAGATCATATTTTATTGATTGAACACAAATCCCTTATTTCTCTTTAGTCAACCATTTTCTCGACAAGGCCTTCAAAACACAACATAAGTGAGAAAAGTGGTACACAGGAGAGTGTTTGCACCACACACAGCACACATGGGTGCCGAGTGTCTCTGGAAGGGCGCAGGAGAAAGTGCTTAGAATAGTTACCTGTAGAAAAGGATTTGTTTTTCCTGTAGACCCTTTTGCACTTTCTAATGTGTGGAAACTGTATATAATGGAAACTGTATAAGTTTATGTGAATAGAAAACTATATATATATAGTTTTCTATTCACATAAACTTATATATAATGGAATATATATATATATATATATATATATAATGGAAACTGTATAAGTTTATGTGAATAGAAAACATTTTAAATAGGATGAAATGGAGAGAGGGCTAAAAGCAGTCTGGGTTGCAGATGAGCAGTAGGTTGGGAGAGAAGCTGCTTCTCCCTTGTTTTCAGGACACAGCCCTGGTGTGCACGGGGAGGCCCAACCCATTGAGGAGCATGCATAACCTTTTCTGCAGAAACCCTGCACATCACGGATTAGGCTGAACTTGAAGCAGAAGAACACTGTTGTGCAAACCTTTAAATTAAAAAAAAAAAAATGCTTCTGGCAGTGTATTAAAGTTTAAGGTCACTCCAAAGGACTATCATCCGTAAGAGAATGAATTTAAAATACCTTGCGCTCCACCAGGCACGGTGGCTGACGCCTGTAATCCCAACACTTTGAGAGGCCGAGACTGGCGGATCACCTAAGGTTGGAGTTTGAGACCAGCCTGACCAACATGGAGAAACCCAGTCTCTACTAAAAATACAAAATTAGCCGGGTGTGGTGGCACATGTCTGTAATCCCAGCTACTCGGGAGGCTGAGGCAAGAGAATCACATGAACCCAGGAGGTGGAGGCTGTGGTGAGCTGAGATCACACCATTGCACTCCAGCCTGGGCAACAAGGGTGAAACTCCATCTGAAAAAAAAAAAAAAGAATCCTGTGCTCACTCTGGAGAAGTTTCTTGATGGTCATGACATTTCCAACAAAATACTTAAGAATGATGGTTTCTTTAATTTGGGAATGGGATGAGGCTTTTCACTTTGACTTTCTCTTTTCATCCTAGCGTTTGGAGTAGCTAGGCAGGATGTTCTTTTCAAGTGTGGCATCACTTTGCTCCTGTCTCCCTAGAGTTCAACATGTTCCACATGATCGCCGTGGGGCTGAGCAGCTCCATCCTTGGCTGCCTCCTCACCCTGCTTGTCTACACCTACTGCCAGCGGTACCAGCAGCAATCCCACGATGCGACTGTCATCCACCCCGTCTCACCCGCCCCCCTTAATACCAGCATAACCAACCACATCAACAAACTGGACAAGTACGACTCGGTGGAGGCCATCAAGGTAAGGAGTCGGCAGCGACAGTGGCAACCAGGTGTGCACAGAAGGCGGGTGGACCCTGCCTTTATTATTATAAAAACTATCTTTAAATAATGTTCAAGCAGAGTAAAGGCTTTTCAACTCTGCATAATGTAAAATTGCTGTACCTGGTGTTGGGTGATGTGTGTTCTTAATTTCCCCCATGAGTAATTAATCCAGGATTTGACCCAGGAGTTTAGAGTAAATGGTTAGTTCCCTTCACATTCTGAGGAGGAAGTGGGGTGGGTATCAGCTTAGAACCTCACAGGCCTGGCTCATGGGTGGACATCATGTATACCTGGGTAAACCTGTGCTAGTTCTTTTCATTCACTCAGCCACCATTTTCTCCTCTATAAACTGGAGATAATGAGAATTAAATGGGATCATTTATCTAAAATGCTTTGAACAGTGCCTAGCAAAATAAATGTGGTTTTTACTTGAGGCACTTGGCATTATGGTTCAGAGTACAAGTTACTTACTTTTTTGAACCTTAGTTTCTTTATCTTCAAAATGGATATAAGAGTACATGCTCCTGTATTGCTGTTGTGAGGTTTAAATGTCCTAAAGAACATGAGGCTTGTTCTAACTGTGTGTACACAGAGGTGAGGGTGTAGCTGGAAACATGTCAAGGGCTTCTGTCCATTGCACCCAACCTCCCTTATTACCCACATGAACGAAGGGAAATCTCCTGAGCTAAGTTTAAGTAAATTTTGATATTCCTGCTAGGTGCCTGGTTTCCCATAACACTCGGAGGGAGTATTTTGATGCCTTTTCTCTGCTGTGGTGGTTTCCTTTGAAATTGAATTTTCTCCCTCTGTGAGAATAAGGACTATCTTTAGCCCTTGCGACTTCAGGTGGCTGGGAGACCTTATGTCCCAGGAGCCACAATGTCCATACTTGTCTCCTCTCAGCCACATGGCCTCTATTTTCCACCACCTGGATGGAGACACGCCAATTAACTTTTCCCCTTGGACCCTGCTTAAACCAAGATCCACAAGCCAGGAGCATCTCCCCGCTTACTCAGATGGTAGATCTGGGGAATGAACACCAGGAATTAATAACAGGCCCTTCCTAGCCTCACAGAAATGAGCTCCTAGAGTAGGGAGGAGGCTAGAAGAGGAGCACGAGCTTCTTCCATGAACAAGAGCTTTCAAAACAAACATTTGGATCTTAAGGAAAGGGTTCCTCTGAGCGTGATTCCAACGCATCATCTTGTCTCTGGTCACTGTTACTACGGGCATCAGAAGACAATTTACCCAGTCCTGTGTTCCCATTGAAGATTCAACAGCCATTTTTAAGATAATCAGAAATGTTTCTGCCATGAAGGCAAAGGACCTTGAAGGCACAGACAGCTGCCCAGTCTTTAATGAATCCTGCCAGAACGTTTTTCTGATACTTTGCCCAGACTAATCCTGGACAGATGGCCTCTGGGCACCCTCCTTCATCTTCATTTTATTCCTCTCCATATATGTCTTCTATCTGGCTCAGTTGAGGCTCTTTGAAACTGCAGGTGACTTTAATGCCTATGCACAGAAAATGGCTACAGTGATCACCTTCTAACAAGTTCAGGATGAAAAGCAATTAAGGCATTTGAAACCTGGTGCCCTTACTTAAATAAGTTCCGTCAAGGTCTCTGATAAATGTACTCACCCATGGTCATCTGAAAGCTACTTACATATCTATTCAGTTATATGAATATGAATTCAGTTGTATATATTCAGTTACATTCACACTGTCTGTTAATTTGAAATCATGAGAGTTTTAGGTTTTCTAGAGATTTAGAATTGGGTTTTCTAACCCCCTGCTTCTCTTGGTAACTTCATAGCTAAAGTTGAAAACTTCACCAGAAGATATCACAAGCTGCCAACCTTATTCTGGTAATTAGGCAAGTCCTCCATGAGGCAAATCATCTGGGGAAGCAAATAAATAAGAAAACATATTTTAAAATAATGGAGCCTTAGCAGAGAGCTCAAATTCAATGTAATAGTCATCCTCGTTTACTTAGCATTCTTAAACCTGTTTTTTTTTTTTTAAATATATTTTCCAGGCATTTAACAAAAACAACTTGATCCTAGAGGAAAGAAACAAATACTTCAACCCACATCTCACTGGGAAGACCTATTCTAACGCCTACTTTACAGATCTCAATAATTATGATGAGTACTAACAGTTCTTATGTTTTTGGCTTCTTGTAAATCCCCAGTTCCTCAAGGCCTGTGCCCCATGACTGCCCATGTTTCTGAGGCTTCAGAATTGAAGTTTGGATACATTTCAAGTGCATTTCAAGCCACCGGAGTGTCCCATTGCTGCCAAAAGTACACATTTTTAAAAGCAACAAAAATTGAAATAGGACATCGTGAAAATCTTGACCGTTGTTGAATGAGTCAGGGTGTGAAGTTTTTAATTGTGTTCATCCTGTTTTTCTGATAAGTCCCTTGGTTTGTTTTTTGAGCTTTATTTTATAAATGTGCCACCCACATTGGAAGGAGTCTTTAGAAATATGAATGTCTTCTTGCTTTGGGGTGTAAATCTTCATGATGTTTTAATTCAAGAAAATAGGCACTTTTTTCTGAGAGACCTGCTCCCTCCACAAGAAGTGCTTAGGTCCATAATATTTCAAAACATGAAGAAAAAGAATGTGGCCAAACAATTATTCACCATGGATCGCCCAACTTCCCAAATCTGGATAAAGCTATGGGATTCTTGGAAGCAGCTTATGTGTTTTCATCTTGCCTGGGAAGCGCAGGAATTCTACCTGGCCCACATCTGCATAGGTTACAGTTGACTGTGAGGCTCACCTTGCTCCTGATGCAGTTTCTGTGCCATTGCTGGTGGAGGGAGCGGAGTAGAGGTGCAGGCACAAGGAAGCGTGGATGTGTTCTGCAGGTTGCTGCAAAACTCGCCTTATTCTGACTTTTGGATTTCATGGCATTCTAGGAAGTTCCTTGCCATGCTGTTGACCTGGAAGCCCACCCGTCTGGTCCATAGTAATGTCCTGAAGAGCCAGTCTGTAAAATAACCAACCACTTACTTAGCGTTTGGATAGACTCCACACCTCCTCTCTCCCTGCAAAGAAAAGTCTTGAACATTTATGATGTCAATTAGTGAAAGTATTGAAAATACTAAATTATAACTAAAAGCAACTTTTTATGTTATAGAGAATATTGAAAGAACTGATATTAATGATAACCAATGTTTTATTTTTCATCTCTCTGATATAACCAATGTGTGGGCAATCAGCCCCTACCAAGAGCATTAATGCCATGTAAAGCTGGCTTTCTGGAGTCCACCAAGTCCATACGAAGTGGTACCCCCAGTTTCTGCTGTTACTTGCTGCCTCCAGGCCAGGGGAGCAGGAGATGCTCAGCTCTGGTGCCTTTTCTTTTATTTCAGTGCTGCCTTCCCACCCACCCAGTCCATCCACCCTCACCTCTCCCTGCATGGAGGCAACAGCATTTCAAGATGCACCTTGGGAAGTCAGGATAGCCGGAAGTAAGGGTTTTTGGGATCCCTGTGGTCTCATCGTTGATCATCAATAAGCATTTAAGAGTGTGATAACACCATTCACAGAGGTCCCCGGAAAAAAATATGTATGTTTCTCACAAACAACTGATACATAACATATGGCAGTTGGTTGAATAAATATTGAAAATAATAACACGACTGAAAAAGTTCATCTGATGCCTCTGAGCATGTGATAAAGTCCTGGGTGGACATGGAAATGTGTTCTTACTGACAAATGAACCTTCAGATCTATGAAAAAATATATAGTAGGGGTACTAAGGAACACAGAATTTTATTAGCATATGTGCTTTTACCCTTACCCTAGTTTCCAATTTAAAGAAACAATTTCAGAAAGTGTTAGAAGAATTCTGTGTTTAATAATGAATATTGTTGAGTTCAAAATATAAATATACCCAAATTTACAGAAATGACACGGTATTGAAATGGCAGGTGGGCTCTGTAAGTTCTTTTGGATTGCAAGTAAATGACATTCAGGGTCTTTGCAGTGGGGACTTCATGTTGCCTCTCACGCATTCCTCATATGTCAGAGTCTTCTGTCTATATACACATGATCAAAGCCCATACTCAGTAGGGGAAATCTAGCCAGCTCGTTCTCTAATTGTTCCTAGGTTGGATTTTCATCAGGTATTTCAACTCATCTCATCACTTTCTTGTAAGAAAAAAAAAAAAATCACTATGTAGCACATTTTAGTTATTTTTTTAGTCTTCTTCCCTAATATTTTGTAAGCTTAAAGGGACATTTTATTTTCCCTGGGAAAGAGAATTCTAATATTTCAAGAATACTTCACTGGAATTGATGGGAAATGGTTTCTAAATGCCATCGAAGCTGGTCTTTAATGAATATTTTGCAGTGACTTGGGAAAACACCCTCCCTCGCTACAGGATCTTCGTGTTGTTAATAATATAATATAAACCTTTGAAATTAGCATTGCAAAAGAATCCCATTTTTGTTTCCTACCACACTGTTCACAGGAACATTGTTTCTCTCTCTTCCTTTCTTTCTCTCTTTTATTTGACAGAATAGCAAGTGTTTAGATAATTTCAGGTATATTCTAAGTATTTTTACCAGCTGTGGAATAAGTTGTGTTTCTCCATCACTGTGTAGCTCCTGTTCACGTGTTCTGGCTCCATACTCCACGCCTAATGAGTGAACCCTTCCACGTTGGGCTTTCACAGTGCGATCTCTCCCCTGTGTTGGAACCTCCTTCATAAAGCCGCTCTTCCTTAGGACTGGGCTGTTTGGGAGTCCTGGTGAAACTTTGTGGTTCACATTTTAAATTCCTGAATGACCTTTTCATTCTCTCTTTATCTTTGTTTTTGTCCTTCATTCCCTCCTTTTGTTCTTCCTTCCTGCCTTTTCTTCTTTCCTTTCTTCTTTAATTATTCCCTTATTCTTTTTATTTTTCTTTTCTTTTTTTTTTTTTTTTTTACAAGTGGAACAAAAAGTAACAAATAATTTTAAGCTACACCTGTCTGTACCTGATGTAAAATGACATTAATCACTATTTAACTTCTAAAGTTATTTCTGAATATAGTTGGAGATTGGCTGGTTTTCATGAGGAAGCTGGCTTTAGTCTTACATTTAAATTCTTTGAAAGTGACTCCCAGTACTATTCAGGGTCCTTTCTTGAGGCTAGACTCATCACCATCTAATATTGATTTTACAGTGTACTGACAGTTTACAGGAAGGAGAACAGAATTTCTGTACACTGTACAACATGTGGGCTTCCTTTAGCTCCAGGGACATGTGACTTTGGTGAAACTGGGATTTTGTAACCTCTGAATGATATGGACTTAGTGAATTCTAAGGAACTCATGGGGCACGTGGTCAGGCTCCACCGCACGGAAGAGCCACAGTCTTCAGACTCATGGCATTCCTTCCAGAACTCCCCATTCCACTCCGAGCATATTTCTATGCTGCTGCTTCTTGTGACTTATATGAGGCATCTCAGCTTCCTCATATGTGTGAAGATGTTTCCCTAAGTCTGTTCAAGTAGACTCTCGCTAGAGTTAGCATTCATATTTGAGGGAAATAAAGAGCATTTAATGTGTTTGTGTGGGGCTGAGGTTCTAAAAGAATTGAAAAGAGATGATGAACATTGAATGAAGGTGAGGGCATCCCTGCCGGGGAGAAACCTCTGTCCCTAAGGAGAGTCCATTCATATGTTCATATGGTCTGGGATGAACCAGGGGTCTGGCCCCATCGGGTCACAGGTGATGGCAAATAGAAAAGAAGCAAATGAAGGAAACAGTCGGATAAGTAGGTGACATGAAAGGCGGGACCTGGTTACCTCCGTGAGTGCTATGGACAGTTCCCAGAAACGGTGGCCCACTTCACAGGTCCATGGGTCTGACCCTTGGATTCTGCCAGGATCAACTGCCCTGAGTAGCAGAGTTTTAGTCAAGGGCGTCCTTACTTCCTCATTCATCTGCAAAAGGATGGAAATTGTGGGAGTCAGAGCCTATTTTGCTGAGTGTTCCCACTGGAGTCTCTGGTAGAATTAGTGAGTCATGTTGTCAAAGTCATGGACAAAGGCTGGGTGCCCTGGCTCATGCCTATAATCCCAGCACTTTGGGAGGACACGGTGGGCGGATCACCTGAGCTCAGGAGTTTGAGACTAGCCTGGGCAACATGGTGAAACCCTGTCTCTACAAAATATGCAAAAAATTAGCCAGCCATCGTGGTGCACGCCTGTGGTCCCAGTTTCTTGGGAGGCTGAGGCCGGAGGATCATTTGAGCCCTGGAGGTTGAGGTTGCACTGAGCTGAGATCATATCACTGCACTCCAACCTGGGTGACAGAGAGACCATGTCTCAAAAAAAAAAAAAAAAAAGCAAAGTCTCAGTGACGTTCTCCATGTCCCCAAGTGGCCCTCTAAGGGGATCATTAGCATATAATCGAATATCAAAGGGAATTTTACCTTAAACATATATCAAGTCTATACTTAGCTAATCATTTTATCTAAACACAGCCTTGTTGGCATTTGAATTTACAAATATTCATTTGCTTATTTGCAGTGTTCCTTTTGCTTTTAGAATAAATCATAAATATTTCCCCAATACTGTCAAGATATTTAGTCATCAACGTTGTCCCTGGGCCATCAGCTTTCTTTAGGCTCCGGGTGTCATTCACATTTCAATGGGGTTTTTCTTGTGTGTGGTGTTGGGGGTAACTCCACTGACCTCAGCATTTCTATCTCAAGAGACGGCTCTGGAACACAGAACCAGAGGCAGCAGCTACCAATGGTTGATAAAATAAACTGCAACTGCCTGACCATTTTCCACATGGCAGGGCTGTGCTTAAGCCCCACACCTCCAATAATCAATGTCTATGAAGGTATCAATAACCTTAACTGTATGCAAATTCTTCACCACTTACAATATGGTACAAACTGGAGTTTACAGATGGCCTCGGCCATGCCTGCCCATTCGTTCATCCTAACTTCTTCATCACTTCCTGGTGTACTCGGGGAAGCATGTTGATACAACATTGCCGATGTTTGATTACCTGTGGTTATCTGTAATTACCTATGCTTATCTTGTCATACACTAGATGCCATTTGAGCCCCTTACTTCTTTGGGCAGTGGGTGAAATGGGAGAACATAGAAAAATGTTCACTTTGACCTAAGAAATGCACAAAAGGGAATGCCATGCACGATGTAAGATAAAATATTTGGAGACAGGGGATCATCGTGAAATTTATTTCTGCTATTCTCACCTATTGAGGTCATTAATTATAATTGATTTAAATATTTTTTTAAACTCTACAAATACTGAGCCAAGGAATTCAGGTTATGTGCTCTGTTAACCTAATGAAGCAAAGGAAAATATGTTGCTTTAATCCTTGCTTGTTAACCTAATAAAGCAAAGGAAAATATGTTGCTTTAATCCTTGCTGCTTTTCTCGTTTGGTGATAGAAAAGGTAAACAAGATGTAATGTTGAACTGCTGGTGATGATTTCTAAACTGACTCTTTCATACTGCTTTCCTGCGGACTTATATTAAAGATGCATTGTACACATTGTTTTAGCAGATAGACCAGAGGTATATTCAGTGGTCACCTGTTGCATTATCAGAAATGTGGTATGTGTTACAGGAGCATGAGGAAGAGAATCCTATCCTCTTTTGAAAATAGAGTTCACATTGCAAGTGACATAGAGCATTCTCAAAACCAAATTCAGAGCCTGGCACAAAATGTACAGTTCCTAGTGAAAGCTGTCTCAAAACACAGTCTTTTTGATAGATCATATTAGATCATATCTGCCATAGAAAGGCTTACTCCCTGCAATCGGAGTCAATATCAATTCTTGCTCAAGCAAACATGTTTTACTGTGTTGGTGCAATGGCAGGAACTAGTCAAGGGTACTTTCAGACCTGGAAGGAGGAAAGAGGAGGTAGAAAATCACTCTTTTGTGCTTCTTAAACTGTCAGTCAAGAAAATTTATTCCACCCCTTCATATTTGCTCTAAAATCTGGGGCCAGTAGTTCAAATGTGATCCTGTTCTTTCTCAGCCTTTTGCAATTTAATGCCAAATGGTCCAAATGTTAGATGAATGGCGGTAATAAAATGATTCAAATGTTAAATAAATACAAGCTGAGAGCAAAATCTGAACTCTGAAAAATCAGAACTATTCTATCATGTTGCTAAAATGAGAGCATCATTTTCTCCCCTCTCTGTTAGTGCGGATAATTTAATTTCCTAGAAAAAGTTGCTAGTGCCTTGTTTACGATGATCATTTATCATTTCATGTGGATACTATTGGTCCAATTAGAAGCAGAGATTGATTGGATTTACTTTAAAGAAAATTATTCTCCTATGCCTCTTTGAACTCAGGAATAGAAAATGATCGAGAAGCACATCATCTTCAGATGTGATTTTTGCCCTCATTGGGGATGTAGAACCAGAATAAGTACAATATATGTTCAGAAGAGAGGTGACCTCAGTATTAGCCTTCTAGAAACTAACATCACTTTAATTTTTACATGTTCCAAAAAAACATGATAGCGTTTGTTCTGTAATAAGAATGTCAGCATGATGCCTGTAGAAGGTAGAGGTTTTCGTTTCTGTTTATCTTCAGACAAGTCCATAGATAGAGGAATATCAGACACAGGCTGGTGACAACTGGCATAGATACAGTGAGCACGGAATGAGAACCACCTACAGCATTGCCTGATTATTTTTAAGTTCATATCAAAACTGCTTCACAAGTTCACAAACGTTGTCACTCTTAATTTGGGTTAAGAAAAGTATTAGTATTATCTCTACTGAAGTTGATTGCTTTTCTCTTGTACTGTGACTGTTGGCCAAAAGCAAGCTGAACTTCTGCACTTTGAAACAAAGCACAGTATGAACCTTTAACCCAACCACCTAGTTTCACCACTGAGATTCTACATCATCGGCAAGAAAATGCACAAACTTGGTCCAATGTTGGATTCTTCAAAAGTGCATAGCAAAACTTTTGTGCTATGCAGCTTGATGTGACTTTTAAAGATGTTATCAAATGTTAAATGCCTCATTCTGTGTTAATTTGCTGTTGGCTGTTTTGTGACACAAAATAAACTTATTTGAGATTGTTTCTTTTTTTTTTTTTTTTTTTTGTTAACCTTCTCTAAAGCCAATTTCAGCCCTTGGTAAGCTTGCAGACAAGCTGCAGACAAGTTACTGATCTTAAATTTAATTTTGAAAGATAATGTATCTTAATTACAATTTAGCTTTTTAAAACAATGAGACAACTTTACATTTCCCCTTTGTTTTAATGAGAAAATGGATCTTGGGTTGCTCTGCTAGAACGCTTGTGGATTGCTGGGTCCTTCCTAAGGGGGCCATGGGCACACCACACTTTCTTTCAATCCTTACATTTGAACGATTGATAGTCTTCAAAACCTTCTTGTTAGATGTACGCAATAGAAATTTCTAATGGTCATGACTTCTATCTTTCCTGTCCATCAATTCACTGGTTTTCAATGCTTCCCGAGATAGCTGTCTAGGTCTGTATCCCAGATCATTGCTTAATGACACCTGACAGATACAGTGTTTTCTGAAATCAGCTTAAGACACCAATTGTGGCAACTGGAAGCTCATCACCTGCTACATTGGATCAACTATGGAAGTCGGAGTAGGGGTGGGTGGAGGTTACCTAACCAACCAGTGGAAGTCAACTCACACCTGCTCCAAGCCTCAACTTTGAGAAACAAACATGTTTATAAGAAAGAAAAACATAGCTATTATTACAGGAGTGAATATATTGTGCTCTCTTACTGCTCTTGGTGCATTGCCAGTTTCTGTATCTCAACCCTGTTCATCATCTTTATGAAAAAGCATTCTGAAGATCTATCCTCAGCACTGCTGAGTACGCAGTCACCCTTTCCTAGCAACCCCCTTCTTACCATCTCTAGCTGCCGTTTGTGTGGGGAATAAAACGAGGGAATCCTGATTATGTACAGTATAAATTGTATTATATTTTTTGTACTTATGTTTTATGTAAATAGTTTGTCTCATTCAATTGTATGTGAGCATTGAAATAAATCCTACCGTTGAGGAGACAATGTAGTGGCGTTTTTCTTTGTATCGCCTCCAAGTGTGCTGTCTCCCCAGAGCTGCTAAGCAATAGCCACTGCTCAAAGGAGTGAGTTTCGTCAGACTGAAGTGCAGACCACTTCCTCCTGGGGAAACCTCATAACACTCCTGTTTAATCTTCAGGCCTTTTGAATGGTGGCCAGGACAGGGCATGAGGATGTATTAAAGCACTTTTAGAAATATTTCCATGGGCAACAGAAAATACGTGTCAAGGAAGGTCAATTAGGCTTTCTGTTTACAAAGCGTTGGTATCAGGTTGAGTGGATGAATGATGCATTGAGTTGTATTATACTTACCCTCTCTCCGACACACCGTATTCCATGCTTCTTTGCATAAAACAAGGTTTTTCTTGAATGAACGGCTGTCAGTCAGCATGAACACAAAGATAAGAAGCTTGACCCAGGAAGACCACCCTGTTTAGTGAAAGCCATCTTTGAATGGTCATGATCCCATTAAAAAAGGAAAAAAAAATCGTGTATGTATGTATTTCTATATCTCATATATACACATATGTATACATAAATGTATATGTGTATAGTTATTTTATATATATTTCTCAGTTGACCAAAAAGCTGAAAAAGCCCACTTAATATGGGGCCAAAAATTAATAAAACTATATAAATAGATGAACTAGTGAAGCATGTTATAAAGATTAAACTGTTTTAACCTCCAAATTACTTATTTTTTTATTAAGCAATGAAAAATTAAAATTTTAAAGCATTACATGAATAACCTATGTTTGGCTGTGAGTTTAGAAAGTGAATGGAATTAATAGTGTCATACCATAATTTTATTTCTTGCCTTTTTGTTCCTGAACAGTTGTAATCTTGGTCATATGTGTTTTGATATTTAGATGGTCTCACAAAATGCTTGTGTATCCAGGTCCTCCTCCTTTCATTCACTTGCTTTAAACAATAAGTTGAAATATGACTTCAAATACCTTTCTCGACCTATTTGAAATATATGATGCAGTTTTTCATTTAAAGTATCTCCTCAAGTCCCATTTGGGGAAAATAGCAGAGAGGATTGAATGTAACTGACTGCACAATTATGGATATTTAGTCTAAGTGGAAATTTCCCTTAAAGTAATATGAAACTATTCTAAAATTATTCTTGGTTTATTTTTTATAAAATAGATATGATTTTCTTTATGAAGTCAAAGAGAAAATGGTGTCAGAGATTGCTTTTATCACATTATTCTGCTTGGTGTACATTTTTCTTGGAAGCATTGCAGCTCCTACCATGCCCCTGCAGGCAGACTGAGACCCTGGACGGAAGCCACAAGTTCACGTTTGGTTAACATAGATCTGAGTGTTGCAGAGATCTTAAGAGTAGAGGTGCTAAAAGCATGATGGAGGAAATGAAGCTCAAATATAATTATGTTTAATACAATTCCTCATATAATACATAGAAACTATGAGTTTGAAATAAAATGTAATATTTTGAAAATGAGCTTTATCATAGGAAACAGAAAACTGCTGAAATATGATTTTTAATTCTTAATCTAAGTGGCCTTGCCTAAATGGCAGAGGGTTGGCTGTTCCTCACAAGGATGGATTCACGGGCCATGTTTCCTTTGAAAGTAATGCATAGGTAGTGAAGACATCTACATTCTATCGCCTGTCCCCTCACTTTGCTTCCTCTCTCCTGCCTCCGAATCACTCTAAGTCACCTCCTGTTTCCTATAGTAGTTGCAAGTTACCTGGTTTCATGGTGCTTCTCTTGAGGTCCTGTGCCTCCTGGTGACAAGAACCCACCCTTCCCTAAGAGAAGGATGCTGGTGGCGGCAACATGTCTGGAAATCCCTATCAGGAACATGCATGGGAGATGACAGTGGAGCAGCCATTTAGAGAGTGGATTCCAGGCAACAGCACAGCTCACAGGGCCTCCTCTACCCAGCGCCACAAAACATATCACCCTCCCTTTGGAGCAATATATTTGCCCTCCTTTCTCTACTTCCTTTCTAGCTGGAAGTTCCAAGAAATTGTGTTTTGTGAAACAATGGAATTTTCTTGATCCCTGAATTTATCTTGAGGTGAAATGATAGTAGTTAAATTCCCTGACTTTACAGAGAGGAGAAGGATGCCTCAAGGACCCAAACAAGTGCGGCCAGGTTCAAACCCAGCTTGGCAAATCCCCACCAAGGCTGTTTTCCCTCCAGCCTTGTTCTTGGAAATAATTAAGTAAATTTCAAACTCCTGTCCAAAATCTTGGTGAACTCTTTAATCTCTGTGAACTCTTTAGAAAGTGTTTCATGAAAATACACTTTCCAACTCTCTGTGCTCGAAGACGTGTCCTGACTCTGCATTTAGAGTTCCTACCACCCCTATTCTAAAATCTGGAGACAATCGAAAAGTAAATAACCCAGAACAAGACATTCACATGTTCGCAGATAGTTGGAAAGGCTCCAGTATTCCTTCACTGAGCTAATAGGCAGGGATAAAATGAAGGGTGGCATGGCCCATGCCCTTTAAATAGCTATTCTCTTAGCTGCATTGAGTCCTTTACAGAGACAGAAGTTTAAGGAAGTAAATGCATGAGATTGGGAGGACACAGCAAATGCACAATTCCCAAGAGATTATAAATGAAGTTGGGTCGAAGGTCATTTGTTGGCCCCATATTTGATATCAACTTAGAAAATGGAGCAGGAGAAATGCCACATGTGGCTTCCCACCTTGGAGCTCTTCCCCACCCACCTTCTTACATCTCATCTTAACCCTCCCCCAAGAGGAAAAACACATACAATCTATTTCCTACTATTCTCTTTCCTGAGACTAGAATACTTATGGGATCCAGGCTTGGTGGGCCTTTCTCAAAAGAAAAGAGGGTGTCTGTGTGGGATGTTGTTCTTTCACAAATATTGGCTGTTATAATTCAACAGCATAATTCATTGACACATGTTCCATCTATTCTAAATTTGAATAATTGAAATTAGTACATGACGTTTTCAGTAAGTGCATCCCATAAACAGGGAAAATGTTCATCTTCCCTGAAGAAAAGTCAAACAGACCATTTTGAACAGCAGTTAGCATGCACACATGGGATAAGCACATGACAAATGAACACTGTCAGTTACTAATGAGATTTTTATAATAGGGCACACAATTTGGGCTAGCCATTCTCCTTCTTATGTAAGCAGTATTATTGCTTGTACTTGAAACCATAATTCTTTGGAAAAGTTCATTAAATCAAGCATTTCACAAAAATTTGGGTAAGTTACAAAGACTTTGCTATGTTTTGCTTAAGCATTAGATATACTCAGGAAGCACTCATGAAATAAAGATCCTGCCTTATTAAGAGAAATTTCCCTCGATCTAATCTGCATCTTTGAATGGACATGGGAGGATGGAGAAGGAAGTTGGGACAGGGGCTTAACTTCAAACCCCGAAAGACAGGTTTAAGTAAGCCTGAAGATCCAGAAATGATAAATGGCTCAACGATCTGACTTCCTTATCCCCACTCCCTGAAGGTCAATCTCCTCATCATTCCATAGGGCAGTAACATATAGAAAGAACATGAATGATAATAAAATTGAAAGATATACCATCAATGCTTGATACATAGTAAGTTCCTAATAAATGATGGTGTGGTTGTCATTATTATCACTCAGGGACTCACTTTACCTATATTCATCTTCTCTCCCTGGGAGCAGTGCAAGCCATTTTCCCTCTTTAGACTCAAAATTGTAGGTGAACCAATTTTATAAATTAGTAAGAGTGACTGCAGAAGCCTTTGAGCCTGAGTGAAATATATGCGCCATACAAATGAGGAGAAGGTTCACGGGAGGCCCAGGAGTAAATTCACGACTGCAGTTAACAATCAGGGAGGCAAGCAATATTCTCTGGAAGTAATTACCACTAACCAAGATTGGAACCTTCAACTTTTATAATTTAATATGTTACCTATCTATGACTTGAGAAATTAACCAATAATAATGCATAAATGTGTAAAACATGCCTCATTTCTGAAGACAGAAGGTTATTCCTTTACGGGAAAGTGGATTACACTCCTGCCTAATTCTTGCCTGCAGAGCTCTGATTTTGCTTTCTCTCTAAAGCAACCTGCTCAGGTGAGGGAAATAGTTTTGTGTTGTTTTGGGAAACACAGGTCTGAGAAGTGGAATCCAGTAACCTGTCAAAAACCTAGGGCTCAAATATTGTATATGAAAAGCTAATTTGTTGCTTCATGAGGAATCTTTCTGAATGTTTAAATTTTCCTCTGTCACATACTCTTGAGATAAGACTTTGGGTATCAATTCCTAATATTGAAACAATGATCATTGATAAGATGGAAACAATGCAATAAAAGGTCAAAAATATAGTTGTCTAATGACAGCAAATATCACACATTTAAGCACAACCTTTTAAACATTCAAAAGGTTTGAAATATGAGGCTTGATGACCAAGAGGACTGTTGTTGGCTTTGCAGAGCGTGTTAAAGATCATCTGGAAGGGACAAAAGATGCAGAAGCTAAGTTTCTGTTTCTGATTATGATGGCAGTCTCTATGTGGGACAGGATGGCCAAGGCCTAAAGAATATACACACCAGAAAGACAAGGATTGGACAAAATAAGTTCTAATATTTTAATAAGCTCTCTGTGGGCAGACACGAGCTCTTTCTCTCTGATTATTATAACATAGGCACCAAAGCCATGCAAGTGAAAAGGAAACAGCCCTGGTGAGGCGACTCCTGGATTGATACTTAACACAGAGATGGATTGGGAGTAAACACAGCAAGAGGGCAGCCGGGAGGGAAAGGCAAAGTGGTCAAAGGATTTATCGGGGAAAGAGGAGACATGAAGAGACAGGTGGAACACAATTTATTAAATAGAATTTGATTTTAATTGAATTGATTGACAACTAGGTGATTGAACTGGAAATTTCGTTGAATAAATAGCAGAGTCAAGAATGAGTTCTCCTTATCAAAAGATTTTGTTTTTGTTTTACATAGTACTAACAGCTATAATTGCAAAAGGAGATCTTTGTTTTTACGAACTTTTTATGCATCTTTTGTAATAATCTAAGGAAGAAACTTAAGTTTCCAATAAAAGGTAAAAAGTATGAGTCTCAGTCAACAAACTCACATATACAAGAAAAAACTTATTTTTAATCCTTATCTCTTTGAATCAGTTAAAATAATGCCTTAGATGATAAAAAGATCAAACTTTAGTTATTCTTGGAATTTTCTCCCCAATCCCTATCCCTAAGATGATACAAAGTTTCCATGGTGTAAAAGAAAAAAATCAAGACCATTGGAAAGTGGAGACACTTTGGCATTGCTCATTAGACATCACCAACGTACAAGAGAGATGGCTGCATGGCCCATTGAATATCAGCAGATCTACCTAGGAAATGGGACACATTTGATGAAGGTGAGGTCCTCTAAGCCATGGTTATTATTCCAAGGAGCATAAAAGGCCACCCCCAAGAAGTATGACCTCTTCTACCTACCACCACTTCATAGCAGTGTGTGGCTTGTGTGGCTCTCTATTGTTCATGGCAGTACTGACACACATCCCTGATCCTAGACTAAATCTCTTTTTTTCTTTTACAAATGCATTTTTTTTAAATTCCCTATTTCGAGTACATAATTTAATTATATTCAGTATCTCCACAAGATTGTACAACCATCTCTACTATGTAATTGCAAAGCATACTCATCAATGCAAAAAGAAAATTCACACCTATTTGCAGTTACTCTCCTTTCCCCCTTCCCCCAGTTGCTGGCAACTACTAATCTTGTATTGATCTTTGTGGATTTGCCTATTTACACCTATTTGCAGTTACTCTCCTTTCCCCCTTCCCCCAGTTGCTGGCAACTACTAATCTTGTATTGATCTTTGTGGATCTGCCTATTTTGGACATTTTATAGAAATGGAAGCATACTATGTGTTGCCTTTTGTGACTTTGTTTTACTTAGTATATTTTCAAAGTTTATTCATGTTGTGTTTTGAATCATGACTTAATTGTTTCCTGTGGGTGAATAATATTCCTTTTTATTGACATAACACACTTTGCTTACGTATACATCATTTGATAAACATTTGGGTTGTTCCACCTTTTGATTATTATAAATAACAGTGCTATAAATGTGTATATGAATTATTGACTGGGAAATATATTTTAATTATCTTTGGTGTGTATCTAAGAGCAGAGTTGTTGAGCTACATGAAAACCCTATATTTAGCATTTTAAAGAACTGCCTTCTTCTTTTCCTAACTGAATACCCTTGATTTCTTTCTCTTGCCTAATTGCCCTGGCCAGAACTTCCAACACTATGTTGAATAGGAGTGGTGAGAGAGGGCATCCCTGTCTTGTGCCAGTTTTCAAAGGGAATTTTTCCAGTTTTTGCCC
>NW_012101898.1:1178657-1234369 GCF_000951045.1 Mandrillus leucophaeus | reverse complement strand
TTAAAAAAAAAAAAAAGAACTGCCAAACTGTTTTCGAAAGTGGCTGCCTCATTTCAATTTGCTACCTACAGTATATAAGAGTGACAGTTTCTTCATATTCTTACCCAAACTGGTTTTTCATTGATTATTGTCATCCTAGTGGGTTTGAAGTGGTATCTATGATGGTTTTGACTTGCATCTTCCTAATGACTAATGATATTGAACATCTTTTTATATGTATATTTACCATTTTGTCTATGGTCTTTGGAGAACTATTTGTTTTGTTTGTTTGTTTTGCAAGATGGCAAATTAGAGGCTTTTAGCATGCCTCAACCACTTGGAAATAGCAAGATAGTGCATAAATATCAACTTTGAGTTTTAATTCAAGGAGGAAAATGGGAATTCACCTGTATTGGTCCATTCTCATGCTTCTATAAAGACATACCCGAGACTAGGTAATTTATAAAGGAAAGAAAATGTAGTACATATACACCATGGAATACCACACAGTCATAAAAAAGAACAAAATACTTTACTCTGTAGCAACATAGACATCGTGGAGGCCATTAACCTAAGCAAATTAACAAAGGAACAGAAAACAAAATACTGCATGTTCTCACTTATAAGTGGGAGTTAAACAGTAGGTATTACATGGACATAAAGACAGCAACTATAGACACTGGGGATTACTAGAGAGGAGAAAGGGAAGGGACAAAGGTTGAAAAACTAACCATTGAGTTCTATGTTCAGTACCCTGGATGATGGGATCAATTGTAAACCATTGGGATCAATTGTAACCCAAACAGTATACCCTTGTAAAAAGCCTACATATTGGCCAGGCGTGGTGGCCCTGTAATCCCAGCACTTTGGGAGGCTGAGCCAGGTGGATCACCTGAGGTTGGAGTCGGAGACCAGCCTGACCAACATGGAGAAACTCCACTTCTACTAAAAATACAAAGTTGGCTGGGTGTGGTGGTATATGCCTGTAATCCCAGCTACTCGAGAGGCTGAGGCAGGAGAATCGCTTGATCCTGGGAGGCAGAGGTTGCAGTGAGCCAAGATCACGCCGATCGTGCCATTGCACTCCAGTCTGGGCAACATGAGCGAAAGTCTATCTCAAAAACAAAAAACAAAACAAACAAAAAAGCCTGCATATTTAGCCTCTAAATTTAACATAAAAGTTGAAATTATTTTTTAAAAAATAGCAAGAATAAAAAAAGGAATATATATTCAAATCATTTACCCACATTTAAATTGTGTTATTTTCCTTTATTTTTGAATGGTAAGACTTCTTTATATATTCTAGATACCAGGCCTTTGTCAGATACACGATTGATTTGCAAATACTTTCTTATCTTATATGGAAGTTTTTCACTTTACTGATATTATACTTTGAAACACAAAAAGTTTTTATTATTTTCAAAAAGTCTAATATATTTAACTTTTTGGTTACTTGAGCTTTAAGTGTCATGTCTCAGAAACCATTGTCTAATCCAGATCATAAAGATTTACACCTTTTGTCCGAGAGTTTTATAGCTTTAGCTCTTACATTTAAGTCTTTATAACATGTGAGTTGATTTTTCGTATGGTGTGAGATGAAGGTTCAGCTTTATTCTTTTGTATGTGAATATCTAGTTTCCCCAGCACTATATTTTTTTTAAAGATTGTTCTTTTGCCATTGAATTGTTTTGACATCCTTGTCAAAGATCAATTGACTGTAAGTGTGAGGGATTATCTGTGGAGTCTCAATTCTATTCTATTGATCTATATGTTTATCTCAGTACCATGCTGTTGTGATTACCATAGCTTCATAGCAAGTTTTGAAATCAGAAAATGTGAGTCCTTGCTGTGGTTTGGATATGCTTTATTTTTCCTCATCAAAGCTCATGCTGAACTTTGACCTCCAATGTACCCATGTCAGGAGGTGGAACCTAGTGGGAGGTGTTTGGGTCATGGGAGCAGATCTTTCATGAATAATTTGATTGTGTTCTCTTAGTAGTGAGTGAGTTTTCGCTCCAATGAGACTCTGTTAGTTCTCATGGAAATGAATTAGCTCTCAGGAGCATGGGTTGTTACAATAGCAGGACACTCCTCTAGTTTTATCTCTTTGCATGTGTCCACTTCCCCTTTGACTTTCTTTGAGATGTTTTGATCTACCATGTGGCCCCCACCAGAAGCTGAGCAGATACTGGCAGCATGCTTCTTGTACATTTCAGCCTACAGAACCTTGAGCTAAATAAACATTTTAAAAATAGGTTACCCAGCCTCAGGTATTCTGTCATAGCAACAGAAAACAAGCTAAGACAGTCCTTCAATTTTGTTTTTATTTTGAAAAGTTGTTTTGTCTATTCTGGGTCTTTGCATTTTTATGTGACTTTTTTGATCAGCCTGTCAATTTTTGCAAGAATATTACTGAGATTTTGAAAAAGGGTGCCTCGAATCTGTAAATCAATTTTGGAAGAAATACTATTTCAAGAATATTAACTACTCCTGGGAAGATCATGCTTGAACAAGGGTTCACTTGTGCCATTCATGACTTGTGAGACCTGTGCTCAGAGCTGCCAAGTCAGGACATATGGGAAGCCATGGGACAATTACGGTTCACTCTGATTAGCAAACAAACCTGAGCTGCCTTCTGTGGAGACTTCCATCATGGACAGCAACTCCTTCTAAAGAGGTTCAGCATGTATGTGTCTATTTCTACATTTTTTCCAGCTGTGATAGCACAATGTGGAATCAGCCATGCTAACTCTACCAGAGATAGACTGCAGGAAGGGATGGTATTCCATAATCCTCATTCTATAGCTGTCCTAAGGGCAGCTACAAGCAAAAGTTACTGCCTTCTAGACAAGTTTACATGACACATAGGCCAGAGAGAGGTAATTTGAGCTCAGCTAAAATCAGATGAATATTTTCCAATTTCGTAGCTCACAGTACTTAGTTTTTTAGTGAATTGTGAACTTCATGTCCTTAGGTAAGAAAATCAATGGGACTTCTTTAATTTGGCCCCAGGACAGTTTCTCATCATTGTAGACGTAATCAGGCTCAAGAGCAGGTCTGCAGAATGTCCAGATCCATGTGCTAGGGTGACCAGATGTCCATTTAGAGTACAGGCATTATTTTATTAATAAACACTAAGGCCAAACTTGGAATTCCTGGTAATTGTTCTACAGATCCTGTTGAAGGGCATCCAAAGATGTCACTTGCTGAATTTTGTTCAAGAACTGCAAAATCAGTGAGAAATGCAATGCGTTAAAAAAAAAAAAAAAAAAAAAAAAGACAGACCAGGCATAGTGGCTCATGCCTGTCATCCCAGCACTTTAGGAGGCTGAGGCGGGCAGATCACCTGAGGTCAGGAGTTCGAGACCAGCCTGGCCAACACGGTGAAATACCGTCTCTGCTAAAACAAGTACAAAAATTAGCCAGGTGTAGTAGCAGGTGCCTGCAATCTCAGCTACTCAGGAGGCTGAGGCAAGAGAATCGCTTGAACCCAGGAGGCAGAGGTTGCGGTGAGCCGAGATCGCACCATTGCACTCCAGCCTGGGAGACAAGAGTGAGACTTTGTCTCAAACAACATCAACAACAACAAAAAGATAGTCCAAAGAGTGTGAGTCCAGTGGATGTGGTTTTTCTTGATCTTAAAAATGTCAGGAGGAACAAGATGAGACTAACAAAGAAAGAATATCAAGTAAATCTTCAGCCAATAGAGATTTAATAAAAGTAGAAAAATTGTGAGTGCTGAGTTTTATAAAATGAATAGACCACTGAACTTTTGAAATTGACACAGTAGTCACTAAAGGAAGCTCAGGAGACATGAATTATTTAGACATGCAATATTTTCCAGATTGGAAAGGTTTTTGTTAACTCCCTCACAAGAGACAAAAGATGCAACCCATAGATAGAGTGGTAGGCAAGAACAATTATTTATTTTACAAAGTCTACGAGAGGGAAGCATTGTCTTATTCAACAACCAGCTCATAGAGTATAAAGGTTAGCAGTTAGAGCTACTGGTTAAGGAAGACTGATTGTACCAATTCCTTCTCTAAAGACCAGGCAGAAGTGACAGATTTTAGGGTGACCAAATCTGCTGAGAGCACAGTGGTATTTATGTCAGAGAAGACCAAGGGAGATAACCAAAAGGTTCCCTGAAACCCAGCTTGAATCCGGGGAACAGATGAATGACTGCAGAATAATCATGCACGCATTGATGCTCTTGAGAGGCATCCTCTAAGCTGGGGCCAGGCCAGGCATTATCCATCCGTTCAACCTGCCAGGAGAAGCTGTGGACGTCACTGGGGACGGCACAGGGCAACACCTGGGAAATGTGAATCTGTGGTTACAGACAGGGAGAGGAACTGACATTGTCTTAAGGAAAGAATAATACAGAAAAAAAAAAAAAAAGCCAAATGCTTGGTGCAAGACCAACCCTCAGCAATTATGAGGTTTTTGTCTGGCTCTGCTTCTGAGTGGTGGCTTTTTGACCTGAATAAATCTGGGTAAATTTGTAAACCAATTGGTGCCAGCCAAGTGCCTGGAGCAGTGCAAATGGAGGCACACAGGCAAGTCTTGACGTGAACTGAAAATATAAACTTACATCTGGTTTGGCCACCTTAGCTGTTATGGGCTGGAAATTTGTGTCCCCACCCTCTACACACATATGTGGAAGTTCTAATCCCCAGTGTGGCTGTATTCGGAGATGGGACCTCAGAGGAAGAAACTGAGGTCAAGTGAGAACATCAGGGTGGAACCCTGAACCAATAGGATTAATGTCCTTATAAGAAGAGACACAGGAGAGCTTGTTCATGCTTTTTCACTCTTTCATGCCCCCCTCTCTCTCCCTGTGCTAAGGAAAGATGACATGAGGACAGAGAGAGAAGGTGGCATTTTACAAGCCAGTAAGAGTCCCCTCACCAGAAACCTAATTTGCTGGCATCTAGATTGTGGACTTCCAGCATCCAGAGCTGTGAAAACATGCCTATTGTTAAACCATCCAGTCTGTGGTATTTGGTTACAGCAGTCCCTGAAAACTAACATAATGGCCATATAGGAAAAAGATGCTGGAAAGCTCACCTCTTCTAAATAGGGGTATATCAAGGTGTGGCAGACAGTCCGTTCAAATCCATAAACATTTTAAAATTCATGAGTTGCAGTGATAATGCAAATAGGAAAAGGATTCAATTCCCTGCTTTCAGAAAATTCACACTATAATTAGAAAAAATGAGACCCTAAGAATTAAACATAACAGAATGTGATTAGAGTTACACCACCGCAGGAAGCCCAGGGCAGAGTGATGGGGTCACACTGGAGCTGACAGTAATTTCCTAAACAGTTTGCTCTTTGAGATGGGGTTAGGTCTTTGGAATGTTTCACATTTAATGGTTTAAGATAATTAAGATCACATATTCTGAAATGTTTTCTCCCACACTCTTGTGGTATATATTCATTTTCTCTAAAACATTTAGCTTATTTTCTTTTTTAATTATTTGAGGAGAAAAAATTTTAAAAATTTCCATGTGCCCTTGATAGCACTAACTATAATATATAATGATAGATAGATAGATAGATAGATAGATAGATAGATAGATAGATAGATAGATAGATACTTTTAAATCTTTTAAAGCTCACATTATCTCTTAAGGAATGGAATCCTTGTAATAGCCCACGTAGGTTGCGAAGTAAGGCGTGACTGTCCTCTGTAAGAATGAAGATCGCTTGGTGACATCTGTAAAGTCACAGAGCAAAGTCAAGGCTGCTTAAGGCTGAATCAAAACTTTCCTACCACCGTCTGAACACCTGTTCCCTAAAGTGTTTAAAGTCATCTGAAGTCCTTTGAAATGTCAGCCTGAGGGAGAGAAAAAGGGAAGAGAAAGGAGAGGGGAATGGAGAGAATAAAACAGAGAGAGAGACGCAGGTAGAGAGACAGAGGTACAGACAGTGGTAGAGAGAGCCTGAAACACAGACATGTGGATAACCAGGCAGTCTGCGCTCAGGAAATTAAGTAACTTCCTCAAGAGAAGAGAAAGTTGCCAAACAGAGAGAAAGGGGGTCCCCTACAGTGCCCTGGGCACCTTTCCTTCACAGCAAGCCTTGAGGCTGTCAGTATTTCCTGTGTGGTCCTGTGATGAAAGTCCTGTCCTTTATACCCTAAGCCTGAGGAGGCAAGGACAGCCTCTGTCTTTCTTTCATTGCCCTTCCTTGGGCCTGCTGAGAGCCCTATACCTAGAGGGTGCTCCAGAGATAGTTGCTCAGTGGGCAAGGGACAGAGAGAAGGGCTCACCAGGTGCACACACTCGCACAGGTAAGAACAGCAGCTTGAGGGGCTCCATTCTGAGTCTATGAGCTGCTCACATTTGCCCAGTGGGGCGGGGGAATACATACTCACAAGTAAGTGTGACAGTTGGAGAGGCTCAGTTATGGACTGGGTGCTTATGTCTCCCACAAATTCACAGGTTGAATTTTACCCCCAAGGTTATGGTATGAAGAGGTGAGGCCTGGGGGGTGATTAGGTCAGGATGGTGCAGCCCTTATAGAAGAGGCCTCAGGAGCTCTCTCGTGCTCCATGGGAGGACACGGTGAGAGGGTGGCCCTCCACAAGGCAGGAAGTGAGCTCTCGCCAGACACAATCTGCCAGGGGCTTTATCTTGGACTTCCCACTCTCCAGAACTGTGAGAAGTAAGTGCTGTTTAAGTCATGGTATGTTGTGTAAGTCTATGTTTTGTTTTTTTGTTTGTTTGTTTGTTTTGAGATGGAGTCTCACTCTGTCACCAGGCTGGAGTGCAATGGCACGATCTCAGCTCACTGCAACCTCTGACTCCCTGATCCAAGCGATTCTCCTGCCTCAACCTCCCATGTAGATGGGACTACAGGCACACGCCACTAAGCCCAGCTAATTTTTGTATATTTAGTAGAGGCGGGGTTTCACCATGTTGGTCACGCTGGTCTCGAACTCGTGACCTCGTGATCTGCCAGCCTCGGCCTCCTAAAGAAGTCCATGGTAATTTGTTATAGCAGTCTGGACTGACTAAGGCAGGCCTGATCCTGAATTTGGAGAAACATTTTTCATTGACTTGTAGTCATTTTGACTCAACTTGTGACACATACATTTTTTAGCCCATACTCACAGGAACAGATCATTTTTAAAGTATCTGAAGCTTATATAATTCAGACGGCCTTTTGAAAGAAAAGAAAGATAAAATGAACAGTAAAAAAGACATCCTATGGCAGAGAGGAGGTATGGGCTGAGTTTTAATAGCGCCTCTGTCCTTTACTGTTTGGGTGATTTGGGGGCTGTTTGCCACTTGCTATGACTCAGTTTCCTATGTGTAAAATGGGGATAATAAGAACATCTTAGATTGCAGATTTATCTTAATGATTATTGAGTTAATCCATATGACATTAAGAAAAATGCTTGACTGCCTAGAAAGTGCCCAACAAATATAAGACATTGCTATTATTGCTTTTATAAAATCTGGATAATGATGTAAATAACCTTTAAATATATGATACTTTATTAAAACTCCTTGTGGCAATTGGGATGTTGAACATTTTGTTAATTGCATAGTATTTGAATAAAGGAAATGTGATTTCAAACGGAGTCAATACTGGAACACATATGTTTCCATAGCAGGGAAATGTAGAATCAGGTTGGTCACAAGTCTATTTTGGGGATTGATTAAGCGTCTGTAAAACACAGGCAAGTTATGATTATCCATAACAGAAGTGCCCGTGTGAAGACTGATTCTCAATTTAGATCCTTGGTTGCTCTGTTCTGTGGAGTACAGGGCACCTCCTTAGAGCAAAGTCATTCCTGGCTTCCGTGGAAGATGGAAGGAATTGTTCAAACACAAAATACTCTTAGCTCTGATGAAGAACAGCTTTCTGTACACTTAAGGTAATATTCTCATTACTAGATTGTATTCTTGAAACAGACAGTGAGGTACTTCAATTTTTTCAAAAATTATGGAAAAAAATAGATTTTCTTTGGCCAGTAGTCAAGGTTGCTGTTTATCTTGGGCTCTCTGCTTTTGTGATCAGAGAAGGAAAGAGTTTGGCAGGTAGCTTTTTGCTTGCTCTAGTAATTGTTTTTTTCTGGTATATTTTTCTTTTACCAAAAGAGATAATGTTGGGAAACCATAAAGGGTAAAAAGAACAGAAATACAGAAGTTCTGAAATACTCTGAACTTCCCTTCAGAAAATGGAGGGTAAGGTCATTAACAGGCCGCACAAGCTACTCAAGAATAAGAAGGAAAATCTGCCAACAAAACATATTTCATACCAGGATATGCTTTTTCCCATTTGATCATTGAGTTTGATTTTTCACTGATTCATATTTTTTCAAAAGTTTTATAGAAATTAGAATTGGGAGAGTTTTTCAAATATCCCAAAATTCAGACAGTGGGGATGGTGGGAATGCCCAAAAGTATTTTACTGGGTAGAGGGGCCGCTAGTGTGAAATATATCAAAGAGTTAAGTTCCAGCTCCAGCTGGAACCAAAGGGTACAAGTTTTATTTGCAGTATGATCCTAAAACGATTTGGTAATATTTTAATTGCACACAAAAACATAAATACAGAGCATCTTTTGCTGAATCTGGTGTTTGAAGGTAATGGAAAAATAATTTTTTAGAAAACAAAATAAATGTAAATGTGTTTTTACATATTGTGTTTCAGCCCAAAGGGAGAGCTAACAACAATAGAATCAAAAGTCTAGAAATTCATGACCATCCAATATGGAAGTATTTGGAAGCTTGCTGCATGAATTCCATTCTTCCCATAGGGTAGAGCCATGTCCATTGCCACCTTGGTGATCAGAGGCATCACCAGTTTCCAGGCAACAGAGCTGATTGCCAATCCAGCCTTGGCTGTCCAGTGGTGGGGCCTTAGTCAGATGACCAAAAGCCATGAGATGAGAAGTTTTTTGAGAATGAGGGTGAGGATAGCCATCACACTGGATTGTGGAAGACCAGTCTAGGGATGTAGATAAGACCCATGATCCTGGGCCTAGAAAGAGTCTCAGTGATTGTTTTGAAAGTGTAACAAGTGTAACATTTTTGAAATAGTCTAGTTTGTGTTTCTTCTTCCAATTATCTTGATTTGTCAAGTGACCTCCATTATATAAAGACAAGAAGATATGACTGAATGAGAAGAGAAAGAAGAAAAGAGAAGCATTTATTTGGGTATTTCTTAATAAATGCTGATCACATCTTGGCACAGGCATTTTTAAAGTCTACTAAAATGTTTAAAATGTCTATCATACTGGCCCTCAATAATCCAGTCATTTCCCCATGTCATCTCTGCTTTCATAAAAAGGTTTTCAGAACCGCTGCCTACACATGCAGTGATTGTATTACTGTGTTCAAGGACATATGGCTACGTGATGCTGTTCTTCCATAAATTCAGAGTTTACTCATTCACATTCACATGTCGTATCCAGCAGACAGGCCAACGTTCTCTGACCCAGTTCACCCTGAGAGAGTGGCAGGAAGTGGGTGGGGTGGAGCAGATGTGCCCACGTAGCTGAGGGCACTAGCAAGGTCGCCACTCTGAAATGAGTTTATTAATTACTGGTGAGCAGCCCCACTCTTTGCTAGTGTTTTCAGGTGTATAGGACTACTTGAGTCATGTGGTGTGGAAGATCGAAGCCTACTCTGTGCAACTTTGGGGGAAATGATCAAGGAAAATTATTCTCAAGGCTTTATTGTGAAGTGGCTATGCCGATCATGAGGGAAATGAGGAATAATTGGGCACTTACCTGAAAAGGCAGGAATGGAGCAAGTACTTACTGAAGGGCAGATGTTGAAAATCGGGGGTTGTGCATCTTATGCAAAGGGAAGAGTATCAGCCAATGAAAAGATGTGTAAATGCTTGTGACGTGTTACAGTGGCTGGTAGTAAAGAGGCAAGTCTGGTAGGAATTGAGCTTGCTTACAGGGAGAGAAGAGAAGAGAAGAGAAGAGGGAAGTTAGAAAGATCAGGAGAAGCCCTACAATGAAAAGCTTTAGCTATCTTTCCAACAAAACAAAAAGAAAAAAACAAAAACAACTTTTATTCCTGAACAGTGATTTTGTTCAGTAGCACTTTTTTCTCTTGAAAACTAAAAAAAAAAAAGTGAACCACAAATAACGTAGAACAGGTTAAAGTTAGAGGTGGAGCTGGTATGGCTTTGGTGTGAGAGACGTGTGACTTTCTGTGCTGTTAACCATGGGCCAGGGGCTTCCCTAGCAATCTAAATATGTAAATCACATTGCTGCCTCTGGAAGAATCGGCACCCTGGAAGCCATCACCAGGAAGCCATAGTCCATTCCTAGACCTGCACAACTGCATATAACTACAATAACTACAGCACAACTGCGTGAAAAGGTGTTGTAAGTATAGAGTACAGACTGATGGAAAGAAAGATGATTAGGTATGTTGAGAGAATGAAAGGTCACTCGATCAGGGGATTGGAGCTTTGGTTAAGGATGGGCCCTCTGTTGTACAAAGTCAGCAAATGTCAAATTCTAAGCCAGAGCTCAGGATATCAGAGTGAGTGCTCAGTGCTTAGAAAATAGCTAACTCTCTTGTTTATCGTAAAATCCATTGCTGTTAACTTTACAGTTTAGTCAGGTTATTTTCTGGAAGCTTTTCAGAGAAATAAGTTTCAACAGTATAATAACATTAAAATGGGACCCAGGTAACAATAAACCCTATGGTTTAACTGCGTAATAAGTATTTTGTGCTTGTGAAGGTCATTCTTTGTGAGACAATGAGATTTTACCCAAGCTCAGTGAAAATGCCTTTTGAATTTGTTTCTAGTACCCTGAGGGATGATGGCTCACCTGCCTTGCCAAGGTTAATGTGGCAAAATGGAAAGAAAGGATTAGATGCTTGGGAAAAAAATGGAGAGAAAAAGATTTAGGGAGAAATTTCAGGGAATGTCTCAATCCTACATCCATACTGCCAGACCTGGGTATGGCTAATTACAATGTTGGGACAGCCTAAAGCAAAAAGCAGGTTAAAACATGTAACTTACAAATGGATTCATTAGAGAGAACGTTGCCAATTTTATTCTCCTAGGGAAGATGATTGTTATATCTGCCACATTACATGGGATTAGTGGATAACCTGAGGTTAAGAGTTTAAGACCAGCCTGGCCAATGTGGTGAAACCCCATCTCTGCTAAAAGTACAAAAATTAGCCAGGCATGGTGGCGGGTGCCGGTAATCCCAGCTACTTGGAAGTCTGAGGCAGGAAAATTGCTTGAACCTGGAAGGTGGTGGTTGCAGTGAGCCAAGACTGTGCACTCCAGCCTGGGTGACAGAGTAAGACCCTGTCTCAGATGAGAGAGAGAGAGAGAGAGAAGAAAACAAGAAAAAAGGAGAAGAAAAATATTTGAAAAAATATTTGCCCAAAATTACACACACATTTGAGGAGAAACATAAACTCACATATTCAGGAAGATCAACAAACTTCTTGAAGAGGAAATATGAGGAAAAAGACAAGGCAAATCATAATCAAATTTCTGAAAACCAGTGATTTAAAAAAAAAAAGATCTTAAAAGCACCCAGAGGAAAATGACAGATAGAAGAACAAAGCTAAGATGACATTCTGATAAGATATCCGATATCAACAGACATTATGCAAACAAGGGAAGTGAGATGACATAGCTGAAGTATGAGGGAAAAATCCTGTCAACATAAAATTCTGTACTTAGTGAAAATATATTTTAAAAATAAAGACAAAATAACAACTTTTTGTGTAAACTAAGGATAAGAAATTCATTGCCATAGACTTTCTCTACAGAAAGTCTTTAACTTTCTGTTAAAGAAAGTTTTGCAGAAAAAGAAAAAAATGGCAACAGATAAAAAAAATATGGTTCTAAACAAAAAGTGTGTTGAGTCCTAGAAATAGTAAATGTGTGGGTAAATATCAAAGACATTTTTCTTACTATCTCCCTAAAAGAAAAATGATTGTTTCATGTAAAAATAAAAATAATATACTATGTATTCATTACATGCGTAGACTTAATGTGCAGCATAATAAACAATAATATAATAATAACGTTATGGAAGAAAGGTTAAATATAGAAGTATATTATTTTAGTCCAGGCATGGTGGCTCACATCTGTTATCCCAGCATTTTGGGAGGCCGAGGCAAGCAGATCACTTGAGCTCAGGAGTTAGAGACCAGGCTGGACAACATGGAGAAACCCCATCTCTCCTTGACCCCAAAAAAAACCCCTAAGAAACAACCCCCGCCCCCCGAAATAAAACCACACACACAGAGTCAGGTGTGGTGGTGCACACATGTAGCCCCAGCTACTTGGGAGGCTGAGGTGGGAGGATCACTTAAGCTCCAGAGATGGAAGTTGCAGTGAGCCAAGGCTGCCCCAATGCACTCCAGCCTGGGTGCCAGGGAGAGAGCTCATCTCAAATTGAAAAAAAAAAAAAAAAAAGAGAGTATATTATTATAGTTCCAGAAACAGATTCATATATTTAAGGTTTAAGGTCATACCTGACATAAAATTGCCAAGATAATTCACTGGGGAAAGGATAATCTTTTCAAATGTGATTTTGGAACAATTATATGTATCCGTGTGAAAAGGTCACAATAATTACATTATACTTTATAAATAAGTTAACCTGAATCATACATAAAGGCAAAAACCAAAATTATAAAACTTCCAGGATAAAATTTTTTGTGACCTTGGGTTAAGCAAAGATTTCTAAACACACAAAATGCACAACCTATGAAATAAAAATATGAAAAATTACAATACAACAAATTAATTTTTTATCATATAAAGTGTATTAGCCTATTTTCATACTGCTATAAGGAAATACGAGAGACTGGGTGATTTATAAAGAAAAAGAGGTTTAATTGGTTCACAGTTCCAGCTGGCTGGGGAGACCTCACAATCATGGTGGAAGGCAAAAGAGGAGCAAAGGCATGTCTTACATGGCAGTAGGCAAGAGAGTGTGTGGAGGAACTGCCCTTTATAAAACTATAAGACTTCATGAACCCTCTTCATTATCAGGAGAACAGCATAGGAAAACCCACCCCCAAGATTTGATGATCTCCCACTGGGTCCCTCCCATGACATATGGAAATTATGAGAGCGACAAATCAAGATGAGATTTGGGTGGGGGACACAGCCAAACCATATCATTTCACCCTGGCTCCTCCCAAATCTCATGTCCTCACATTTCAAAACCAATCATGCCCTTCCCAACAATCCCCCAAAGTCTTAACTCATTTCAGCATTAACTCAAAAGTCCACAGCCCAAATTTGTGTAGCTGGCTTGAATTTCTCCTCAGAAAATGGGTTTTTCTTTTCTATCACATCATCAGACTGCAAATTTTCCAAACTTTTATGCTCTGCTTCTTTTTTAAACATATGTTCCAATTCCAAACCATATCTTTGTAAATGAATTAAACTGAGTGTTTTTAAGAGCACCTAAGTGACATCTTGAACATTTTGCTGCTTAGAAATTTCTTCCATTAGATACCCTAAATCATCTCTCTCAGGTTCAAACTTCCACAAATCTCTAGCACAGAGGCCAAATTCTGACAGTATCTTTGCTAAAGCATAGCAAGAATCACCTTTGCTCCAGTTCCCAGTAAGTTCTTCATTTCCGTCTGAGACCACTTCAGCCTGGACTTTTTGCTCAAACCCATTTAACAAGTCTGTAGGAAGCTCCAGACTTTCCCACATTTTCCTGTTTTCTTCTGAGCCCACCAAACTGTTCCAACCTCTGCCTGTTACCAGTTCCAAAGTCACTTTCACATTTTTGGGTATCTTAATAGCAGTAATCCACTCTACTGGTACCAATTTACTGTATTTATCAATTTTCATATTGTTATGAAGGAAAATCCAAGACTGGGTAATTTAAAAGAAAAAGAGGCTTAATGGACTCACATTTCCACATGGCTTGGGAAACCTCACAATCATGGTGAAAGGCAAAGGAGGAGCAAAATCATGTCTTACACGGCAGCAAGCAAGAAAGCATGTGCAGGGGAACTGCCCTTTATAAAACCATCGAATCTCGTGAGACTTATTCACTGTCATGAGAACAGCATGGGAAAACCCAACCCTATGATCCAACTACCTCCCACTGGGTCTATCCCACGACATATGCGGATTATGGGAGCTACAAGTCAAGATGAGATTTGGGTGGAGACTCAGCCAAACCATATAAAAAAGATACTGTTAATAAAACGAAAAAGTCACCAAAATTCTGGAAGAAAATATTTGAAAAATAAACTTAATAAATAACTTTAAGTATGTAAAACACACTTAAAATTAAATAATACAGCACAGAATATGACACAATATTTGAACATGCACTTCATCAAGGAAGAATTCCAGATGTAAATAAGTACATATAAATGACTGACATTATTATTAGTGAAGTGTAAATTTAAACCTTACTGAGGTATCACTACATACACACTATATTGGCCAAAATTAAAAACACCGAGAGCACTATGCAATGAAGAGAATTTAGAGCAAAGATAACTCTTATACAAAGCTAGTGATAACACAAAATGAAATAGCCATATTGAAAAACTGTCAGCAATTTCTTATAAAGACAAACTTTTAAAAATGTAACCTAGCAATCCCTCCTAGATATGTACTCAAAGAGAAATGAGAACATCTGTCCAAACAAATATTTGTATGCAAAATTTGTGTAGCATACAGATTCATAGTAGCAAAAGAGTGAAAATAGCCCAAAAGTCTATCAATTAGTGAATGAATAAACAAATTGTGGTATACTCATCTGATGGAATAAAGCCTAGTAATAAAAAAGGAAGAAACTACTGATACATGCAACAGAAATGAATCTCAAGAACATTACATAGTAAAATAAGTCCAACATACCCCCCAAAAACACATGGTTTGTGACTGCATTTATATGAAATTCTGGAAAAGGCACAGTTTTAGTAATAGGAAGATTTGGCATTATCTGGGTCTGGGGATGGAAGTATGAACAAATCCTCTACAAGGAAATTAGACAGAAATTTGAGTAAAGGAAATAACTGTTGTGGTCACATGACTGTATACCTTTGTCAAATTTATGCAATTTTACCTTTAAAATGTATTTTGTGTAACTTAGACATTTCAGTAATGCTGATAGAAAAAAAAAATAGTCTAGAAGTGATAAAGTATTGTGGACCAGGCAGAGACAAATGTAAAACTCTCTCACTATAAGGTCTTCACCACTAGGGGCCAAGTGTGCCTTCCTTAAACAGCTCCCAAGTAAGGTAAGAAACAAATATAAGCACACAAGAGAACATCCCTCCTTAACCTTCTTGAGGGACATCCAGAAACTGCCACCAATTGATTAACATTTGAGTTTTATCTATTTTGGAACTGTTTCAAAGCTTGTGAAAAATTTTGAAAATAAGTATTTTTGAGATGTTTAAAAAGAGGAAAAAAAAGAGTGAAACCTATAAGGCAAGAATATGACATAATGCACAAAGAAAAGGAAAATTTAGGGAAAAAACCATATAAATTCTGAAAAAAAACTATAATCCTTGAAAAATATCTCACATAATAGGTAAATGGTAAATTACATGTTGCTAACAGGAAAATAGTAATTCAAAGTTAGAAATGAGGAAGTAAGCCAAAATACATCACATATATCATATATCACACAGGAATTAGGAGCCATGACAAAGGGAAATTATATAATAAATACCTAGGGCTAAAATTGAGAATAGATAAATATGTTAAGAAGCAATATTTAAACACTCTGTTGGATACCAGCTTATTATCTTGCCTATACTTAATGCTATTGATTAAAGAAAAAGATTAGACACTTGAAAAAATAGAAAAATATTTAGGGGAAAAAATTCAGGACATGTTTCAATGTCCCAAAGTATTTGGTAAAATAAATAAAACAAATACAAATTCTGTTAACACTTATTTGTCAAAGAAAGTTTACTATCCATCAAAGATTGCTGTTCCCCTATTTGTGAATTAGAATTGTTTCTGGAAAATGGCTACCCAGGAAATTTATTTTCTTATCCTAGCATCTTTATGTGGGGCCAGATAACTAATTCTGGCCAATACAATGCGAGCATTGGAAAATTGTGTACATGACTTCTGGAATGGGCCTTTTCAGCCTCTGCTCATGTGTTGGTTGGAAGCATCCAGAGAGTCTCGGAGACACATGTTAACTAAGGCATTGACACTGCCAAGGGGAGACCCCAAAAATTTCAACCTAATTATTTTGAGATAAATTTGTATTGTTGCTGCATCAGTAATTCATTTAACCCTCATTGACCTGAAAGGGTATGTGGGCACAATGACCAAACTTTTATGGTGTTTATGCCATTATGCAATTTGGGGTCTCTTTGCTAAATCAGGTAGCTTACCATTACGAAAACAGTAGTTAAAATGCTTTGATAATTCGATAACAACATACTTTCCATGTTAGAAATGCAACCACTTTGATCTTTCAAAAAGTGAATGGTAGTAATTTTCGAGACTATTGTTTATTTAATAAGTCTCTTCTGCTGTATCACCAGGGATAAATGATGTTAGAAATGGCTGCTGTTCATATGATGAAGACCTTGAATGTTCAGAATATATGTTTTTCCAAAGAATCAAAGTACTTTACTAGAAAATAAATGTTATTTTCTTGAAGAGATAGATTCTATGTTATGGTTTTCCATTCTTCAAGGTCACAGAGTCTATGAAGAATTACAGTAAGTCACATGAAAAAAAAAGGTTGAAGTTGAAGTTCTCCAGCTTCATTCCTATCCACAGAATCCAAACTAGCAACTATCCAGAAGTATGATGACCAATCTGAATATTCTTAACTCAGGAGCAAGGTCGTGATACTCTCTTGAACCTCAGAGCTGAAAAAAAAACCAATCACATGGTAATGGAGATGGCTCCCTTTGATCGCAGTGCCCTTCCTCTAAGCACCAGAAGTGGGGTAGAATAGTTCCTAGAGTGGAAAAGGTGAGTTGGAGGTGGGGCATCCAGTTTCCCCACCATTCTGAGACTCTAAGCAGGAGGTTTGCTTTTATTTTATCTCACAAAACTCATTCCAAGCATTGGCAGGGCTAAACTATCTGAGGTCAGCTAGAGATAAAGAGTAGGGGTGGAGCTTACAGTAATCAGCATGTGGAACTCTGTGGTTGTTCTCCTTTTCTGCCAGTAAACATGCCACAACATAGAAGACTCGTCAGCATCACCATGCTGCAGGAAGCAAAGCCCACAGGTCTCCTGGGTTCAAGCCCCTAGTCAGCTTTCCCACATAGCTTAGGCATCTTCCTTGAGTCTTCCCCAGAAAATTATAGGTTAGGAATGAAACCAGCTTCCGAGCTCTTGCAAGACTCATGACCTGGGCTTGGGGAACTCTGAAGTGCTGAAATGGCTGCAGAGTTCGTGGATCTAAGGACCACAACAGTCAGTCTGCTCAGAACTTCTGAACAGACTTACTGTAGAAGGATGGACACATACAAAGTCAGATTACAAAGGCTTCAATAAATACCTACTTATTAAACACACAAACATTGACACATGAGTATAAGGTACAAAATTAATTAGGCAAGCATGACCTCAAAAAATGAACAAAATAAGGTGCTCATTGCTAACCCTAATGAGATGGAGATGTATGACATATCAGACAATTCAAGATTTCTGTTTTAAGAAAGCTCTTCGGCAAACTTAAAGAAAACACAGAGAAATAATTCAGAAACATATCAGAGATACTTATCAGAAAGGTTAAAATAATAATTTAAAATATCAAACAGAAATCCTGGAGGTAAATACTACAATGAACAAAATTTAAAAATAGAATCAGTGGCAGAATTGATCAAGCAGAAAAATAAATGCATGAACTGAAAGACAGGATATTTGAAAATATATAATCAGAGAAATGAAAAACAAAACAATTAAAATGAGGAAGTCATACAGGATCTATATGACACTATGAAAACAATTAATGTTTGGCCCATTGTCATTCAAGAGGGATTAGAGTAAGATAAAAAGGTAGGAAGCTTATTTAAATAAATAGGAGCAGAAAGCTTTCCAAACCTGGATAAAGATATAAATATCCAGCTACTAGAAGGCTGAAGATCACCAATCAGATACAATTCAAATAATACTACCCCAAGACATAGTATAGTCAAACTATCAAAGGTCAAAGAAAAAAAAAGTCGATCCTGAAAGCCACATAAGGAAAGAAGCAAATAACATATAAGGGAGTTCCAATATGCCTGGAAGCAGAAGACTTCAAGCAGAAACATTACATGGAAGAAGGGAGTGAGATGATAGATTCAAAGTGATGAAGGAAAAAAAAAAAAAAAAAAAAAAAACCCTGCCAATCAACAAGCTATCCTTCAGAAATAAAGGGTAAACACTTTCCCAGACAATGAAAACCCAATGGAATTTATCACCAACAGATATGTCTTCTAAGAAATGCTAAAGAGAATACTTCAAACTGAATAAAAAGAATACTAATGAGTAATGCAAAAACATCTGAAGGTATGAAACTCACTGGTAAATCCAAGTGTACAATCAAATTCAGAATATTATACTACTGTAATCATGGTATATACATGACACACCATCAATGTTAAGGTTAAAAAATAAAACTAGTAAAATAATAACTATAATAGTTTGTTGAGGGATAGGCAATATAAAAATACATAAATTGTTACATCAAAAATTAAAAATGTGGGGGGAATGCAGATAAAGTGTAGATTTTTTTGTGTGAACAAAATATGTTGTTATTTATTTTAAAAACTGTTTAAAATATGAGATTTTAAAAATGAGTCTCATGTAACCACAAAATAAAAACTTATAAACAATAAACATTTTTAAAAAAGAATCAAAACATATTTCCAGAGAAAATCACTTAACTACAAAGAAAGACAGTGAGATAAGATCTACACACACACACACACACACACACAGACACACACAAGCAAACAAACTAGCAACAAAATGGCAGTTGTAAGTTTTTACTTATCAATAATTACACTGAATATAAGTGGATTAAACTTTCCAATTAAATGACACAGAGTGCTAAATGGAAAATATATAAGACAAAACTATACGCTGCCTACAAGAGAGCACTCCACTTGTAAGGACACACAGAGACCGAAAATGAAGGGACAGAAAAAATAGTCATTTCAAATGGAAAAGGAAAGAGAGCAAGAGGAACTATATGTATATCAAGTAACATTCTATGAGGCCCACAATACTGTGATATCAAAACCAGACAAGGGCACTAGGATAAAAGGAAACTGCAGGCCAATATCCCTGATGAATATACATTCAAAAATCCTCAACAAAATTCTAGCAAATCAAATTCAGTAGTACATTAAAAATATCATTCACTATTATTAAGTGAGATTCACTGAAGGGATTCAAGGATAGTTCAATATATGCAAATGAATAAGCATGATACATCACATTAACAGAATGAAAGACAAACTCATATAATCATTTAAATAGATGCAGAAAATTTATCTGACAAAACTTAGTATCTCTTCGTGATAAAAATTTTTAACAAACCGGATATAGAAAGAATGTACCTCAACACAATAAAGGCCATATATGATAAAACCACAGCTAACATACTAAATAGGGAAAAGTTGAAAAAAATTTTGCTCTAAGACCTGGAACAAGACTAGAGTACTAATTTTACCACTTTGATTCAACATAGTACTAGAAGACCTAACCAGAGCAAATAGTCAGGAGAAGAATAAAATAAAAGGCATATGATTGGATAGAAGAAAGTCAAATTGTTTTTATTTGCAGACATCATGATCTTATCTATAGAAAATTTTAGACTTCACCAAATGACTGTTAGAAGAAATAAATAAATTCAGTAAAGTTGCAGAATTGCAGAATACAAAATCAACATACAAAAACCAGTAGTGTTTCTATCTGCTTATACCAAACTATCTTAAAAAGAAACCAAGAAAACAATTCCATTTATAGTAGCCAAATAAAAATTGAAATACCTAGTAATAAACTTAATCAAGTAGGGGAAAGATCTCTACAATGAAAATTGCTAAGCATTGGTGAAAGAATTGAAGAAGACACAAATAAATGAAAATATATTCCATGTAATAGAACAAAATATTTAATATTGTTAAAATAACCATAATACCCAAGGATAATATACAGATTCAATGAAATTCCTATCAAAATACCGATGACATTCTTGACCAAAATGGAAAAAATTAACCCTAAAATTTGTATGTAACCACATAAGACACCTTAGTCAAATCAATCTTGAAAAATAAAATAAAGTAAAATATAACAAAACAAAACCCAAATCTGAGAGCAACACACTACCTGACTTCAAAGTATTCTACAAATCTATAGCAACCCAAACAGTGTGGTACTGGCATACAAACAGATATAGAGAGATGACAGAATAGAAACCCCAGAAATAAACGCATATGTTTACAACCAACAGATTTTCAACAAAGGCATCAAGAAAATACACTGGAGAAAGGATAGTCTCTTCAATAATTAATGATGTAAAAACTTGATATTCACTTGTAGAAAAATAAAATGAAACATTTATCTTTTACCATCTACAAAAGTGAAGTAAAAATTAATTAAATGCTTAAATATAAGATCCAAAAATATGAAACTACTAGAAGAAAATGTAGGAGAAATAATTCAAGACATAGTAATGGGTAAGGATTTTATGTCTAAAACACCAAAAGCAACGGCAGCGAAAGCAAAAATAGACAAATGGGATTACATCAAACTAAAAAGTCTCTGTATAGCAAAGGACCCAATCAACATAGTAGAAAGACAAATTATAGAATGTAAACTTGATACAGAGTTAATATACAAAATATATAAGGAAGTCAAACAACTCAACAGCAAAAAACCAAATAACTAGATTAAAAAATGAGTGAAAGACCTAAATAGACATTTTTAAAAACGTAGACATACAAATGGCCAATAAGTCTATAAGAAATGCTCAACATCACTATTTATCATGGAAATGCAAATCAAAACCACAATGAGAAAGCAACTCACTTTGGTTAGAATAGTTAGTATCAAAAGGGCAAAAGACAACATGGTTTGGCAAAGATGGTCAGAAAAGGGAGCCCTTATTCACCGTTCATGGGGATATAAACTAGTACAGCCATTGTAGAAAAGAGTATGGGGGTTCATCAAACAATTTAAAATAGAACTACCATATGATCCAGCAGTCTCAGTACTGGGTATGTATCTCATGGAAATTAGATCAGTTTGTAGAAGAGATATCTGCACTTTCATGTTCTTAGTGCCACTCTTTACAATAGCCAAGATGTGGAATCAACCTGAGTGTTCATCAATACACGAATAGGTCGTAAAAATACACACACACACACACACACACACGTACACACACACACAATGGAATACTATTCAGCCATAAAAAGAATGAAATCCTGTCATTTTGACAACGTGGATGATCTGGAGGACCTTATGATAACTGAAATAAGCCAGGCACAGAAAGACAAACAGCACATGATCTCACGCATACATGGAATTTAAAAAAGTTAATATTACAGAAGTGGGGAGTATAATGGTGGTTACCAGGACCTGGGGTGGCTATGAGGAGAGATTATGAAGAGATGTTGGTCAAAGACTTCATAATTATACTTAGGAGAAATAAATTTTAAATCTATTGTGTAGCAAGGTAAGGATAGATAATGATGATATATTGCATTCTTGAGAAATGTAAAGACAGTAGAAGTTATGGGCTCCCACCACAAAAATGATGACTATGTGAGATCACGCATTTGTTAATTAAAAATGAAGAATTCTAGCATCTTTCATGTCAAGCCCCTGTGAAAATCAGGGTTCATGGAAATTATGCATTGATGAGAAAAAATATGTTTTCAGCATTTTCTAAGAAGATAAAATATTTTAAATAACTTCAAAGAGAAAAACCTTAGAAAGATTAAAGCCATGTTTTTAAGGTTTTAGAAAATTTCACTAATAACCATTACAGAGGCTAATAAATCTCTCCTTATTTCCACTCACTATGAGCTGTGGAGCCTTCATTGCATCTACTCATGTGCCTCAGTATATTTCTTTCTTTTTTTTTTTTTTTTTTTTTTGAGACAGAGTCCCGCTCTGTCGCCCAGACTAGAGTGCAGTGGCCAGATCTCAGCTCACTTTAAGCTCCGCCTCCCGGGTTCACGCCATTCTCCTGCCTCAGCCTCCTGAGTAGCTGGGACTGCAGGCGCCCGCCACCACCACCGGCTAATTTTTTGTATTTTTAGTAGAGACGCGGTTTCACCGTGTTAGCCAGGATGGTCTCGATCTCCTGAGCTCATGATCCACCCGACTCAGCCTCCCAAAGTGCTGGGATTACAGGCGTGAGCCACCGCGCCTGGCCGCGCCTCAGTATATTTCTTTAACTTAGACAAGATAGAGGTGGTGCTATGTCACAATTTAGAGAGGAAGATGCTAACACCTATACGTGGATGTATGCTAAAATAATAACCGTTGTCAAGACAGTAATTTCATAACTTTTTCAGTGGAGTTATATTAAAATATTGGGTTAAAGTAAATATGAAAATGTCAAAAAGTAAATTTGGGAGACAGTAATATAGAAGAAAGATCTTCAGACTGGAAATTGGCAGGTCCACCTGCATCCCTTGACCAACTCTTGCGTTTCGGAATGCAAAATGATATGACTACTTTGGGGAAAAATTTAGATTTTTCTTATAAATTACATATATATATATTTTCCATATGACTCTGTGACAGCACTCTTTGATAATTGAAATATTATGTTCACAAATACCTGTACACAAAAATGCCAATAGCAGCTCTGTTCAAAATGTTCCCAAGCTGAATACTATTCAAATAACCATCGATGTGTGAATGGAGAATCCAATTGTGGTACATCCACATAATGGAATATGACTTTTAATAAGAAAGAACCAACTATGAACACATCCAACAAAACATGAATCTCAAAATATTTTTGCTGAGTGAAGGAAGCCAGTTTCCAAAAGTTACATATGCATGATTTCATTTATATGACATTCTAGAAAAGGAGAAGACCGAGGTACAGAGAATAGACCAGTGGCTGACAAGGGTAAGCTTGGGGAAAGCATGTAGCCAAAAAGGGGCAGCTCAAGGGTGTTTTGGGAGTGATGAAACTTTTGTGTATCCTTGATTGTAGTGGTGGTTCCATGACTCTACAAGTCTTAGTACATTTAAAAAATGTTAATTTTACTTATGTAAACCTGAGAGCAACAAAAAAGATAAACGTGGTGGAATGGGCAAGAGGAGATACAATCAATGTGAACTAGAGCTATATTACTAAATTATAAACTAAATTTTCAGAAATGTCAATCTTCCTGAAATGATGGATTTGTACCTTAAAATTATAGCCTATTTTGTTGAATTAATCTTCTATGTGAAAATTCTTGCAGAGATACCTGTTTAAATATTTCAGATTATCAATTTCTTAGGAGTCTTGTAGAGCTGTGGAAGGATCGTGTAAGCATATTTTTCACCTTGTGTGTCACCAGCGAATTACGTTTTCAGAACCATTAACCCGACGATCTTCCTAGTGATGTCACCCCAGAATACTCCTAAGGGCCCACCGCTTACTCATTTGGGATCTGAATTGTGAAAGAGTTGAAGTTCCACGTAGTTCAGTTTTGTTCTGTCAGAGTCTTCAGCAGAAGATAAAGTGAACACAAACACAAAGATCTCGGTCTCCAGTGTCTCAGAGCACATCGCCAGCCCCCAAGCAGCATGGAGGGTACCATGGTCCATCCAAAGGGAAGGAGATTGGCAGCTGCACAGGATGGACGGTGCCACCTAGGGTAAAGTGGAGCTGGGGAGGGACCATACATCCCAGACTTCTGAAGGTAGCTGACTACAGTGTTTGTGCTGATGGAAGATGTGCTATAACACTTAATGATGCTTGAAAAATTCTGAATGATGATAGACCTGCCTATTAGTTTTATTCACATGATAGAAGCTCAGGAAATGTGCAGTAATTGGCAGAATCTGTGGACTGAGACATGAACTGGAAATCAAACTCCACGGTAATATTTTCTTTTTGCTGGAAGATTCCATAACGCTCCAATTCCTGAACTGCGAGGAAGCTCTGGGGATACTTCAATGTCCTAGAGAGAATTATTTACATTTCCAATACAGTGCAGGTTAAAGGTCCTCAAAGGAAAACAGCATGTGATATTCTGGGCCCCAGGGGGCCTCATGGGACGATGGGCGGAGTGGGAGATTGAAAGAACGCAAGGCAAACGCCAACCTGCCCATAAGGAAGGGCTCTTTCGGAAGAGGAGTTGTGGGAGAGAAAATCATAAATAGGTTTTCAGCTGTCCATCAGGAAATAAGCTATGACTTTGTCTAAAGTGAAGGAGTTGGGGATAGTAGACCAGAATGTCCAATGTCTGAAATTCCATGCGAGCTCTGGGTACCAGGACAACCAAGCTGGGGGTGGGACAACCCATCACTCCCAAAGGCAAATAGATCACAATGGCTTTCCCTCCTTTTGAACTCAGAGTACAGCTAAGAGGGATAAATGGGAAATGTAGTTCGGGAGCCCCATCCCTGACGCTCCTGACATGTTCAGACTTCTGGAGAAAATGGACAGGCCCTGGGTCATGAGTGTGCCTGGTGGAGACTTGACTTCAAACAACATCTATGCCCGCCCTTGCTGTGTGGAACTTGGCAACGTCTCATTTCCACTCTGTGGGAAACAGTAATGATCAGAACCTTTGCCAACTGCTGCTGTGAAGCGAAAATTAAGGGAATAAAGTGGGGATTTTGAAAATAAAACAGACTTGGAGAACTTACACTTTGCATGTATAATAGGATTTACTTGCTACCGTAAAAGGATATCTTTGAAATTCTAAAAGCTTTAATCCACTAATTCTGTGATGCTAACAAGAGGGTCTGCATGTCAGGAGGGTAAGGGTTTCACTCTCATTAATTATTTGGTTCTCATTTTTGAGTAGTATTTCTTTAAGAAATGCAAACACACACAAAAAACCTCATATGTGAACTTTGCAGACATGAGTAGATCAGAATTGGAGGATAACACAGAACCCTGCTTCAGAGACAGGGATTTGAAACTTTGCTGTGCTATTTGCAATCCTTCTTTCATCACAGTTTACACTAAAGTGGTCATCTGTCTGTTAAAGCTTACACAAACTAGTTTCACATGTAGCCAGGGTTACTTTATGTTCCATACAAAAAACAATTTGAATTCCTATCAATAACTTCTAAAGCTATAGCTTATATACTTCTGTGGGAACAAGCAATCTTCTCAGGAACAAGAATTCTACAAAATTCTGAATTTTAAATTTCCAAAATTATAATGTCTATAAAACCTTTCCTTATCATATTGTGGTTTTAGCTCATGTATCTTTATTTACTTATGTACATAAAAGACAACCTTTCCTTTTAAATTAATAATTTGTATTTGTCATGAATACTTATAATTTTATGTTGCCTCAGCATCCATTTTTAAATATGTTTGATTTTCTCATGCCAGAAGTAAGGCTCAGTCACAGTTGACAATTTTTATTCTATACCCCAAACAAATGGCTCCAACCAGTGGTCAGAGATAAAATTTGGAGGCGTCTCTTCCACCTTGCAGACTGGACTCCCCACTTTCCCACCACTGCCTTTAAACAGACCATTGAGATACCTGTCTGCCAACTGAAAGTGACCACCTCTCAGTCACAGCATGATCTCCTAGAATTAGTACCTGCTAGCTTTAAATCTACCAGTTAAAGCTTTCCTAGAGAAACCTGTTTGGATTACACCCTGAACGCAATAAAAACCTTGCCTCATTGGATCCCTACTTTCTCCGTGTGCGTGTGCTCCTTGACGTGTGTGTGTGTGTGTCTGTGTGTGTGTGTGTGTCTGTGTGTGTGTGTGTGTGTGTGTGTGATGTAGCCTCCTTGCATTCTATGTAGCCTTCAGGGTCTGTAAGTACTAAAACTTCTTTAACTTTTACATTGTGGTTGTGTCATTGAAGCAGTGCACACAATCGGTTCTCTGATGGTGAGGCTACCCCAAAAGGACCCACACATGTGGACCCCCTGTTGGTGCCCTTCTGTTCAGGCTTCTCAGCCACTGGTGACAGTAATTACCAGTTAAGATGATAGAATTTTATTTAAAACATTGTTGAAGGATGTTTACATTGAATAAGTTTTTAGATTCTTCAGATAGTCTTTTACAAATTGGGATTACACATGCTTGCCATTTTGTCTTAACTTTAAAAAAGTTCCCTTATTCGAGTTTGGGGAACTCTGCTCAACACGTATCTACGTCACCCTTTGTTCCTAGAACTTTTGGATGTAACTCAGTAATAAGAAGCAACTTGCCTATTTCTGGGTGTTCAACGTAACTGTCCTTGGTTTGCCTGTTCTCCTGAATTTCTCTTGTTAATACTAAAATATAACAAAATCTATCTGGAGTTGGCAGAGTATCGATCTTTATACATTTAATGAAAAGGAACATATTTTGGATTATCACTCTCCATATTCATTTGTGTAAATAGAGGAAAGGACATATGACTAAAGTAGAATAAAGCTGCCTTGAGGCTAAGTGAATAAACATGGTGGCTGATTAGCTGGAAATACATTTCAGCATTTGAAATAAATCAAATGTTGAAAGCCAATTGTCTATGTGTTTCTTGAGTTTCTGAAGGTCTTGTGAACACAGATAATAATTGGCTTTATTCTAGACTGTCCTTTCCAGAATATTTCTATAGCAAAGAGTTTTGGAAGACAGTGACAGAGGGCAGACGTGCTTACTATGTTTCCCTTCAAGCAAGGAGTAGACAGGCTTACGGCCTATTATAAAAGACCCAGACGCCCTAAGCTAGGGATTTCTTTTCTTCAATCAGCCTACAGGGCGAGCAGGTGTCATCTAGGTCTCCTCATATTTCCCTGTGGCAAATGAAAAATATAAGCTTTAAATCATTTAATATAAAAAATTAAAGAAACTAGAAATTCAGAAAGGGAAATATAGCTGTGGAATTCAGTTTATGAAAATTCAATGCATTCATACTCTATGATCCCAATGAAAGGCCAGGAAACAACTGCAAGGATTTTCAGGAAGGCAATTTTCAGGTAAAGTTTTCAGGCATTTTGAGTTGACTGACACTGAACTGACTACTTCTTCAAGGAAATGTGTCCCTAGCCCTTCCAGCAGAGGCTTCATGACCATATGAAGAGACGGAATCTGTGCCTCTGGCATTGGCTAAATGAGCTCCAAGCAGACTTCTTACATAATTTTTAAGTTCTGTGGCTGGAGGGCAAGGCTTTTAGGAATTTGGGGGATGCGAGGCTCAATACTGAGACAGGTTTCTCTGCACATTCCATATGAAAACAAGTGCAGTCACTGAAAATGCTATAAGGATTTGCAGTTCCCAGCATGCCAGCAATGTGTCTGTTTTCCTATCACATCTACTTTCACGAATCATCACTAATCATATTTGTTTCCTTTTCTTCTGGATAAATCGTAAGAAATGTATTTATATTGAGAAGAAGACAATTATTTTAAAAAATGTCTTATATGTCCTTTATCTGGGGTTTACTTTTGAGGATTAAGCCGGTACAAAGTTTGGTGATGGTTACACTTTACGCAATTATCTAAATTCGGAAATATACCCCGTAAAAGTAAATTTTTCTGTTTGTTAGTAAAAACAACAACAAAGAAAGCTCAATTCAAAAACTGCTTTCATTTTTAATCATGTTGATTTAAAGAAATTGTTCGGGCACAGTGGCTCACACCTGTAATCCTAGCCCTTAGGGATGCCGTGGTGGATGGATCACCTGAGGTCAGGAGCTCAAGACCAGCTTGGCCAAAATGGTGAAGCCCTGTCTCTACCAAAAATACAAAAATCAGCTGGGCATGATGGCACATGACTGTAGTCCCAGCTACGCAGGAGGCTGAGGCAGGGGAATCCCTTGAACGGGGGAGGCAGAGCCTGCAGTGAGCCGAGATCAGGCCCCTGCACTCCAGCCTGGGTAAGAGAGTGAGACTCCATCTCGAAAAACAAACAAACGAACAAAAAAACAAAAAAGAAATTATTTGTACTTCTTGGAAATCCAACATTTTAACAGACTGCCTTTCTAAACCTGCTTTAGAAGGATCCTGACTTACACAGGATATCTTATTCATTTTGAGAGAATACTACATCGTATTCATCTTGGACTGAAAAGTATTTCAATTTCCAAGTAGTCATGAAATTAGCTTTATAAGGAAAGAAGTTACTTATTAAGTTGAAATATCATCCCTGGGAGTTTGTACAACTACATTGTGTTTATTTGATCCTAGAATAACACCTGGTATTAGTCTTTACTTCCTAGAATCACTGTTAACTATGAAGACATTGGCATTGATAAGTCTTGGTATTTACTTGACGCTTTGCAAAATGTCTCACATATATTGTTATCCTTTATCCGTCCAACGACCTTGAAGTTTCAATACTGTATATCATTTTTATATTTTTACAGAGGAATAAAATTAATCTATTCTATGATAGCCATTTAACTAATTAATGGGCAGGACTCAGATTTGAACCTAGGGCTGTGTGTCTCAGGGGTTCATCTCAACAATGTGCTGATTGTCACACAAGTCTCAGCCATCCAGAGCTCTGTTTCAATTGATCCTGGCTCACATTTCAATGCCATATAAATTCCATAACATTCTTAGAAAGCAATAAGAACTCCCTCCTCTGCTAAACACAGTATTTACAAATAGGGTTTGGGAATGCCACTTTCTATTATTCAAATCAAATTTTACAACAAACATTGTAGCTGTCCATTTGAATTAAAGAAAGCAAAGCACTATAATGGACTGTGAATATTCCCACAGATGTGTTCTTAAGAGCCTATCTCTCGGTGATTGTCCTAGAGGGAGATGGACCCTGAGGACTTTGGCAGGTTGTGGGGCTGGGGATCAGGAGGATTTTGAGGAGGAGGAAGGCGATGAAGAGTTTGAATTCTTATCCCCCTAAGTTTAAATGGTGTCATCCAGACCGTGGCCGCTCCTTATTTCTCCTGGGGGACAACAGGTAGATTGGAAGCAGCAGGGGGTGACACATTAGCATGTCATGGAGTTCAGCTAGAGTTTTGCTTCTCCACATTATGCTGAATTGAAAGTCATTCTCCTTCTAGGCATATCGTATTAAGTTATTTTGGACAGATTTGAGTAAATTGTTACTAGAAGCGGTTGTTGTAAGTTAGGTTGTGAGTTTCAAGACTTTTTCTCGTCTATAAACCAATGTTAGTAACTCAATGTGGGCTCTGTGGCTGTGAACCCCCAGATGGCAATCCTGTACAACAATGGAACATGAAATTATTGATCTTGAGAGCTGAATCTCTGTTATTATTAAATCTCTTCCATGCTGTTGTTTTATGGAGGTAACAAGAGCCCTTTTTGTGTATTACCTATAAATCTTTTCCCCACAATCATATTCTATTTTCCTGTAAAATAACTACCATTGTTGCTAGTGATTGAGAAATATTAAATATAAGTAGAGCTTCCCTATTACCCATTACTACCATTTTTTTGTTATAATAATCTGGTTTGTGAAGCAGTAAAGAAAATACGTTCACTTAAGAAAAATACAATGATGTCACTTAAATCCGTTCAGTTTGTTAATGTCAATGTTACATGGGAGGAAAGGAAAGCCTGTGACAGTGACTTTAAGGTAAATTTCTTCTTCCTCAAAGTGAGGTTCTCACATGTTGTGGACCTTGCTCGCAAACTGTCTGGAAAACAGACATCACTCCAAAGAATGTGTTGCATTTGCTTGTGTGTGAGAGGTTCTCCTTTTGTTTAATTGGGAAATGCAGCGTGCTGCAGTGGCTCCACACGGAACATTAAAATCAGGGGGCTGTGAAGCATGAGTTCCTCTCCCCAATTTATCATTGGTTTCCACTTCAATCACTCTATGACACAGAGCATTTGTTCAAGAACTGGTGGGCCCCACGTCGTCCTTCCCACCTTCCCCAGCGTCCCCAGGAGAGACCCAGTCTGCCCACAGACCTCCCCAAAGGATGCCCTGTGCTTTTCCATTTCAGCAGATGATGCCTGAGCTACCATTTGCTTGAAAACTTAGAGAGAGAAACAAGATAAAGGAATATGGTCACAAACCACAACTGCTTGGTGAGTCTCATAGGACTCATAATTTCACAACTTATGTTGAGAGAACTAATAGGGCGTTAATTAGTCATTGTTGTGACTGATTCTGAAATGAAAGATTTTTTTTAATGGAACTGATATATGATCTAGGCTAATTTGCAGAAGTTGAATAAACAGATTTTTCATGCCAGCATGAAAAATTAATTACATGTGATGAAAACCTATTTAAAACATTCAAATAATCAAAATAATCAGTCTGCAAACTGCCATTCCTGCCACTCCTGAAAAGAATATCTTAAAGGGTTCTGCTAATATTCTACTTTATTCTTGTTTTTAAAAGCAACTATCACACCCCGATTGGAATAAGGATTCTTAGGAACTCAGCCTGGATGCAGACAGCACCTAGGACAACCTGTGTCCAATGGCACTCGGCTGACAGGGCCAGCAGGTTGGGCATGTGCATTGAAGAAATGAGGACCCACGGACCTGCTGCACTCCCCAGTTCTGGGGCTTCTCCAGAAGGAACAGACCAGGCACAGGCTGAATCTTTTCAGAGGGGTAATACTCTCACACTTCCACCTGCAGAGAATCACACAGGCTGCAAAGTCACTAGTCACCCAGGATAGAGTTCCTCAAACAGAATGTAACAGAAGCATCCATGCACTCATTGCAGATGAATCTGCACAATGACTTTTTTGTTTGTTTTGTTTGTTTGTTTGACAGAGTCTTGTTCTGTCACCCAGGCTGGAGTGAAGCAGAGTGATGATCTTGGCTCACGGCAACCTCTGCCTCCCGGTTCAAGAGACTCTTCTGCTTCAGTTTTCCAGTAGCCGGGACTACAAGCACGCACCATATCTGGCTAATTTTTGTATTTTTAGTAGAGACAGGGTTTCACCATGTTGGTCAGGCTCATCTCAAACTCCTGACTTCAAGTGATCCACCCTCCGTTGGCCTCCCAAAGTGCTGGGATTACACGCATGAGCCACCCCTCTGAGCCCACAATGACCATTTAAAAAGGCAATTGCGTTAACAGTCAGACATGGCTCCCAGGCTCATATGACAAAAGATAAGGCTCCACCATGGGTTCTCCCATAGATCACAGAAGGGCTAAAATGCAATGTGGAACTGACAGTGCCATGGTGTTTGCACCCACCTCTAAGCTCCTGATAAAAGTCGGGGCCTGCCTTCCACAGAGAGGAACGCTAGAACTTTGTGCTGCAGTTATGATGGCTGTACCTGAGAGGTGAGGAGAAGTGGCAAGTCTCAGGAAAGTCATGACCTGGAGTAACCAGAAGATGGGTTCGCTCCACAAGATTCCCCATGTTCAGAAGCAAAAGATGCTCTGAGTGTGATTCCTCATTTGACCTTCAGTGCAGTCCTAAAGAATGAGCCCATGACCATGGAGGACACTGAGATTTTGAAAGACTAAGGGAGTTATGCCACATCACTCAGCTAAGGGCTAACAGAAGGAAGGATTCCAATCAGGATGTGTCTGACCCCAGAGTTTCATTTCTTTTTTTTTTTTTTTTTTTGAGATAGAGTCTCGCTCTGTCACCCAGGCTGGAGCGCAGTGGCACTATCTCAACTCACTGCAACCTCTGCCTCCTGGGTTCAAGCAATTCTCCTACCTCAGCCTCCTGAGTAGCTGAGATTACAGGTGCACCACCATGCCCAGCTAATTTTTGTATTTTTAGTAGAGACGGGGTTTCACCACGTTGGTCATGCTGGTCTCAAACTCCTGACCTCATGATCTGCCTGCCTCGGCCACCCAACGTGCTGGGATTACAGGTGTGAGCCACTGCACCCGGCCCGAGTTTAATTTCTGCCACCACCTTGTATCTTCCCCTGGAAAAACTTGATAAAGGTCATGTCTCCCTGGGGTCTTTACCCAGTGGTCCAGAAGTGGATTTTCTCTGCCTGTAGAATCTCAATCATTTCACTTATGTTCAACACACAAGATAGTCAAATTACCAGGAAAAAAGAAGGAACAGCAATATCCACAGAGGGACAAAACCTGCTATATTAAAGCACTCAGTCAATCAGTCCCAGGCTGAAGAACAGCAGAAAGTCATGTCTTGTCAGTTAGGGGCCAGGCCTCTAATTCGGGGGCTATGAGCTATTTGGCTTATTTTCCTGGGTTATTAATCAAGAAGAAGAGACAAGCTATCTCACCATACCTGTGCGTTAGAGTTATCATAGATTATTGTGATTAAATCCCTTATAATCACTTAAGATCTAACATCTATATATTAGAATACTACATAGAGGATAGTATATCCTTGAAGAAAAGTGATAGAGGAAAGTACTGAAGGCCAGCTCCACGACAGAGCAGCAAGGAATAGCAGGACCAAGAGTTACACTCACTTCTGCAACCAAAGCATGCAGTGGCAAGGGAAATGCTTCAGCTGGGCCACTCCAGCAAGACCCATCTGAGAGTGGCACACTTGAGTTGCAATATGATTGATTAGGGAAGGCATAACTGTGCATATATGGAGGAAGAGAAATTCATTGGAAGGAATGGCAAGAACAAGAACATTTAGGCAGGGTGGAGCTGGGCATGATTTAAGACAGAAAGAAAAGGAAACCGACAGCTGGCAGGTCACAACAGGCAGTGTAGTGGGATGCTTTCAAACAATCAGAAAGGTAGATAGGTGAGGCTGCATGGTTCCTTTGAGACCATGCAAAGAGTGCTGGCTTCTGTAGAAGCTGTAATGTGAAATTAATTGAACTGACAGTGACATGTCAGTTTTGATTTACATTTTAGGAAGGTAATGTTGCTTCTCAGATTGACAATGTTGGGTGGAAGCAGGAATGGAGGGCAAGGAATCCTAGGAAGCTGTAGAAATGGTCCAGGCGCCACAGGAGACGGGTTAGGACCATGTAATTAGCATCTGAAAAGTGAGAAGCAGATGGATGATTGACACATGTGGAATGCAGAGCTGACTAGATCTGTTGCCGGAGTAGGGACGAGATGTGCAGGGGACAGAGCAATCAGGCTCATTGGAGTGTCCAGCCAGAGCAGCTACAGTTTTTGTTTTCCCGGGAGCGGCTTTGGAGGAAACAGATCTGTGGGTGTGCAGGGTCAGACATGGGACAGGAAAAGAAACCTACAGTACTTCACTTAAGCAGGAGTGAGAGGCTAGCTTGATCTCATTTTTCCTCACCCCCACCCTCCCCATTTCATTCATGAGGGGGTATAGTTGACACTACTTCCAACACACATCTTCATCCTTCCATATTCCCCCGTGTCTGTAGCCACTTCTCATGTAACCATCAACCTCACTTGCCTCCTCCTTCCCTCTTTTATTCTATATCCATTTTTCATGCAGCAATCTTTTAAAAATGCAAATCTGACCCTATCATTTTTCTGCTTAAAATCTTCCAAGGGTTACCTCTCAGATTTAGGTAAATGTCAAAGCCTGGCTCATCAAAGATCTGTGTGTCCAGGCCTGTCAACCCTCTATCCCCTGGCCACACCACTCTCTCTGCCCCACAGCAATCTGGAAAGACAGCCTTCTTCCTATTCCTCACTATTCCAAAACTCCAGCCCCTTCTTAGCACCTTGGGAATAACTTGCCTCTGCTTGACTTCTACATAGTGAGCCCCTTCCTGACACTCAAATCTCAATGTAAATGTCATCCCTTCAGAGAAATTTCTCAGCCCATGTAATCTACAGTGGCCACCCAGCCCCACCTAACCACATAACTTTACTGAAATTATCATTTTTGCTCTCATTACTGGGATTATGCCTGTTAATGTGCTAGTCTGTTATCTTACAGGTTTTCTTTCCCCCTAAATTAGATCAAGGAACATGAAAAAGGACCTGGACAATGGCCCCTGGACAGTGCCTGGCACCTAGAAACACAAGCATTATCTGAAGGAATTAATTGTTATTTCCTTAACACCTCGCAACTGTACTTGGCATAAAGTGGAAGCTGTGAAGGTTTGGAAGTGTTGGATTTTTAAAATAATAAATGTATACAGGAAGAAAGAGCCCAAATGACACTCAAGACTCATTCAAGCATCTCATTTCTCTTCATTTTATCACTTGAGTGGGCACTGACAAGTAATTTTCCTAATCTTTAAATCAAAATACTGCTGTGACAACTGTCTGCTAAGTACTCTGATATATCTAATATTTTTCATTTGTTTTGGACTAAGAAGCATTACCTCAGGATTTTCAAACCCAACTTCTCATGCATTGCTAAATACAGTCACTAAGTGTACTACGCCCCTGGAATCAAGACCATTTATCCTTGCTGTCCTAAGTTTTGCCTCTGGTGGAGGTAAGTGCACCTGCACCTGCCACCTTCGTCAATAGCTTAGATTGCCCCTTTTCAACTGGCGGTGAGAGAGGAGGAAGCATTTTATTCTCTCTGGGGGCACATTTCACTCTCAAACGTGGGGTCTAGTTAGAAGGACAGCAACATATTTGCAGATGGGCTACAATATCTATTTGTTTCAGAATAAATAAGGAAATCAAGAAGCTAACATTCCTTTACTACCCCAAAGAAAGAAAAATGTTAATTCAGTCGGAATAATAAACAGAATCAGGTCTTGCTAAATCAGCCATTTATCAAATTGACTCTGTTGCACTTACGCCCAATTGATCCACATACAATTATCTTGACTGGCATATGTTGCTAAAGTGTGGGGGCTGATGGAGGAGAAAGGAAACAGATAGTACCGCACACATCATTACCCAGCCGGGGCCTATGAGCCAATGGTGCAGTGAGGTGGCCAGTAGCCTCAGGATAAACATGGGTTATTGTGCTGGCGCACTGATATTTTCAAAACTTTGGAGAGAATGAATGCTAGACAATTAAACATAAACCTATCAAGAACTATCCTTTTTATACAAAACAATGTCAAGGGTTTTGAGAACTAGAATGAACTTTTACATGAATGTATGAGCTAAAAGATAAAACTGTAAAGGGAAATCCCTTAGGTAAAAAGACTTCTTCAGTTATATAATCAGTCCCTGGGCTGTCCCCACTGCCATTAGGGATTTCAGCAGAAATATTTAAGAAGTTCAACCACAAATAAGACTGCCTTACTACTTCCGGCACACCAAGCCCTAACATGCACATCCACCTCCCAGCTTCGCCTTCTTTCCTTTCTTGCAAAACCCCACCTGGCTCATTCATGACCCACTCAGGGATACTCCCTGAAGGAAATTTTCCCAGAATTCACCCAAATAAGGTGAACCCAAGTAACCCATGCCCCAGCACAATGCATGAGCATCTGAGACTCACTCATTCTACCAGCTTTCAATGTCTGCTTCCCTACCCAGGTGCAAGACTCTCCACTCTGGAGCTGACTTTCATCTCTGCACTCATAATTCCTGCTACCTTCTGGGCTCAATAACTACCTGAAGAATCCATGAACTTACTTTTTATCTTGGATAGTTGTCCTGAAATTGATGACAGAAGAGTGGGCAAGAAAGTCACGTGAGCAACAAGAGATGAAAGTAGAGGGTTGGGAGTGAAGGGGAGAGTGACGAGACATGAGGCTGGAGAAATAAGCAAAGGCCAGACCAAAGTAAAGAAGTTGAATTTAGAATAAGGGCAATGGGAAACCTTCAGAGTTTGCATAGAGGCACTCATAAATTAGCAAGTTATTGCAATTTGCATAGGGTGGCTGAAGGGTATTTTGCAAAGTACACTTAAATCTTAAATTTGCATCGTCTAAAATACCCTAAACTAACAAACTGCTCATAGTAGGCTCATAATTCTTTACATAGCCAAACAAATGGATATAGAATGCTAGGACTGGGAATAGTTTTCTTATTAAAAATGTTTATTGAGTTAATTACATTCTCATTAAATTTAAATAAAATATGGCACTATTTAGATAATTTGACATAGAAATTTATGTTCAATAATTAGGCTTATATTGCTTTCTAATTTTTATATATATTTTAATATGTGAGCAGAGTCTCACTCTGTCTCTGAGGCTAGAGTGTAGTGGTGTGATCTTGGCTCACTGCAACCTACCCATCCCGGGTTCAAGCGATTCTCCTGCTTGAGTCTCCTTAGTAGCTGGGAATATAGGGGCACACCACCATGCCCAGCTAATTTTTGTATTTTTAGTAGAGACAGGGTTTCACCGTGTTGGCCAGGCTGGTCTCAAACTCCTGACCACAAGTGATCTGCTCGCCTCGGCCTCCCAAAGTGCTGGGATTACAGCCATGAGCCACGGCGCCTGGCCAGATTTTTAATTTTTGTTACATTAACTTTAGATGTTTGTGGAAAATATATACAATTTGTGTACTTCAAACAATTACATTTTATTTTCAGTCTTTCAAACTATTAATATGAATTTGTGTCAAATATGACTTCACACATTGATGTGAACATTTTAACTATAAAACAGAATTAATGATTTTGTCCTAATATTACTAATCACCCAACCATTTCCAATCTATTAATAGAATAATCAGGCATGGTCAATAATAATTTAATTTTAATAGTTTTAGTATTAAATATTAGTTTAATACTATTTTGATAGTTTTAATATTTTGCTTTCTCTTATATAAAAACATAGAGTCTTAATTCATTCTGGCTTCTATAGCAAAAATATCATAAACTGGGTAACTTACAAACAATGGTATTTCACAGTGTTCTGAGACTGGAAAGCCCAAGATTAAGATATGGCCAATTCAGTGGCAGGTGAGACCCCAGAATAGATGATGCCTTAGCTCTGTCCTCCCATAGTAGAAGAGAGAGAGCTCTCTGGGGTATTTTTATAAGGATATTAATCACATAAGGATAGCTCTGTTCTCAACTTAATCACCTCCCAAAGGCCTCATCTTTTAATATCTACACTTGGGAGTTGGGATTTTAACATATGAATTTTGGGAGGATGCAAATATTCACACCACAGTGAGTGAATGTGTATGTATATTTCAATGTTGTCATTTTACCAACATATTTTAAAAGGTGGAATGATAGAGCATATTTTACTGAGTAAATTGTTAGCTTTGTTCATATTACCTATAACATGGTTTTTGAGGATCTATTTGTACCTTTGTCATGTACCATTGTTTTGCAATGTTAGGGGTAGACCCATTGGTCTTAGCAGTGCAATACAGTCAATACCCTTACCAAAACTTCACTTGCTCATTGCCTTTTCACTTCAGTTTTCATCATAAATCTTAACAGTGAATAGCACAATTGGATCTGTCTACCTGAGCAGCCCAAGGCAGGAGTTGGGATGTGGGGAATTTAGAATCACATAGATTAGAGTGACCATAAATCTGTCCACCTTCATTGATTGGTGCCTCGATGCTTCACCCCAACATACTGTGTTTCCCATGAGGCTGTTTTCCTCACATTCTACAATGATTACTTCAACCAATCGCTCTTCTCCAAAGTGAATGCTAAGAAGATGAATGAGTTCGCTGGTAGGAGCAAGCATTACCATCCTATCGTCACTATTTACTTGGTTTGGTCAAATTCCAGAATTCTAAGAGCTTAAATTTCCTCATCTGTAAAATGGAGATTTTACCATATACCCTGCAGTGTTGTCCTAAGGATTGGAGATAATGACAAGAAAGTGTCATTCATACATGAATGCTAATTGTAGTAAGTATTAATAAGTATTTCTCTTTTTTTTTTTACATTTTCCCTTTCTGTTGTTTGATATTTGTTTATTTACTTTCTTTCTTTTTTTATTATACTTTAAGTTCTGGGACACATGGGCAGAACGTGCAGGTTTGTTACATAGGTATACACGCGCCATGGTGGTTTGCTGCACCCATCAACCCGTCATCTACATTAGGTATTTCTCCTAATGCTATCCCTCCCATTGCTCCCCAGCCCTGGACAGGCTCCAGTGGGTGATAATCCCCCCACTGTCTCCATGTGTTCTCATTGTTCACTCCCACTTATGAGTGACAACATGCGGTGTTTGGTTATCTGTTCCTGTGTTTGGCTGGAATGATGGTTTCCAGCTTCATCCATGTCCTTACAAATGACATGAACTCATCCTTTTTATGGCTGCATAGTATTTCATAGTGTATATGTGCCACATTTTCTTTACCCAGTCTAAAATTGATGGGCATTTGGGAATAAGTATTTCTAAAGTCCTCTCCTCTGCCAACTATGGAAGATAACCTTATATCTTCCCAACATAGAAAATAGAAGCTATAAAGCAAGACCGTGCTCAACTTCTGACATGATCAGGTACTAATTACTCATTTTTTCTCTCTTCCCTTCCATCACAGATTGTGCCTGTGCCTATATAACGTAACTTCCCTGCCCACATTATTTTCAGTGACTACACTCCCTCATCCAATCTCAGCTCTATTGTATCTTTACCTTCCACAGTCTATTGGGTCCTACTTCTCAGCATTTAAAAACATTTATACAACATACAACCCAACCATTTTCCCCAAAGGAAAACCTCTATTAGCCCTTCTGTCTCAAACCATACCACCTCCCATATTATCAAATTCTTTGTGTAGTTTTTATGGTGGCCATTTTTAATCAGATGTGTTCTACAGAAGGGAACAAGAGGAGTTATACCTTTTATTCTCCTACAGTCCCTAATTTCATCAATGGAAGGTCATATTTCTTGGCATAGTCTCAGGTTGGCATTTCTTCTCCATGCAGGTAATGCAAATTCAGACTCCACATCTCTGTGCTGCAGGGACCAAATTTATAGGTTTTATTTCATTCAATAAATATTTGCTGAACTCCTATGGTGTGTGTTGTGCTCTAGGTGCTAAGAACCCCAGTTAACCAGAGTAAAAACTCCTATGCTCAGGAAGCTTACATTTTCAGAGGGAAGTGAGTCTTTTATCCTGAGGCACAGGAAGATAGAAAGCTCTGGGTTCATTTTGGGGTGGAGGTGGCTTTCTTGCTGCTTAAACTGGCAGCATTTAAAGGACCTTGGCTCTCTGCCAGTGAGTCAGATCTATGTTCCCTCTTGGTTAGACAGAAGGCCACAAAACCTGCTCTCATTGAGATTTAGAATCCTAGCACTCTTGTGCCTCTGTCCTATATGTGATGGGTTGCTGGAAATTCAGCTTGAGTTCCCCAGTAATTTGCTATAGACTATATGTTTGGTTCTCCATAAAATTCATTTATTGAAACCCTGATCCCCCAATGTTATGGTATTAGAAGGTGGGGCTTTGGTAAGTTATTACATCATCCAACTGGATCTCTCATGAATGGAATTAATGTCCTTATAAAAGAAACCCTGGAGAGCTTTCTTTTTCCTTCTGCCATGTGAGGACACAGAGAGATGCCACCATTTATGAACCAGGAAGCAGACCCACACCAGACACATAATCGGCCAGTGTCTTGATCTTGGACTTCCCAGCCTCCAGAACTGTGAGAAGTGAATTTGCTGTTTTAATAAGACACTCAGTCTGTGGTATTCTGTTACAGCAGCCCTAAGGAACTAGGGCACTTCTTGACCAGAGTGTTTCCCTTTCTTTTGAGCTAAGCAATTTATTAAGGCTGTTTTTACTGTGTTTTATCTAGCGTGTCTCAGGATGTCCATGAAACTCTGGAATTACCATCAATAAAATTTTCAGGTTGAAAATAACCTAGATGATTGTTTCTGTATTAGTCTATGCTCCCAGGTTGTATCAACATTCTTGTCTTTAGAATGTGTGAGGGAAAAGGCAGGTTTTGATACAGCACAGTTCACCAAGCTACTGAAAGGACATAACAAATTTGCACAATCTTTCTGTATAGGAACCATCTCCACCTTTCAACTTCAGACATTAATATAATCTTATTGGGGAGTCATGAAAGGGAATGAGTCATAGACCATATCCTGATGAGGGATACACACTATTTGAGAAGCCGATGCTCTTTTCTCCCTTAACTTTCAGCTGAGCTCATGCATTGTATGATCACTATTTTCTCTTTCTTTCTCTTTCTTTCTTTTCTTTTTCTTTTTCTTTCTTTTTCTTTCTTTCCTCTTTCTCTCTTTCTTTCTTTCCCTCCCTCTCTTTCCTTCCTTCCTTCTCTCTTTCCTTTTCTCCTCTTTCTCTTTCCTTCCTTTATTTTATTCTTTCTTTCTTCCTTCCTTCCTTCCTTTCTTTCTCTTTCTTCTTTTTCTTTCTCTCTCTCTCTCTCTCTTTCTTTCTTTCTTTCTTTCTGACAGAGTCCCACTCTGTTGTCTAGGCTGGCGCATAGTGGTGCAATCACAGCTCACTGCAACCTGGATCTCCTGGGCTCAATTAATCTTCCCACCTCAGCCTCTCAAGTAGCTGGGATAACAGGTACATGCCACCATGCCTGGCTAATTTGCTTGTGTGTGTGTGTGTGTGTGTGTGTGTTTGTTATTTTTTGTAGAGATGGGATTTTGCCATGTTTCCCAGGCTGCTGATGATTATTTTCCTCTAGTGTTTGTTTGTGCCACCTGAACACTGAAGTGGTATACAATCTGATCCTCAGGTCTTCTTGTTTCCCTCTTTCCTCCTGGTGGTGAAGAACAGTTGTTCTGTCCAGCCAGCATCCCTTTCCTCCACCTTTGATTACAATGTCCACCTCCACCTAGGAAACATCTTCTTTCCCTCAACATGAGTGCTCTGCTGTCCATAGCAACAAGAGAGAAGGAATGAGCCAGCCTGACTCATTATATAGCTGTGCTATGGCCCCTATTTCAGGTAGCAGTTCTGTACAGTAAAACATCTCAAAGCTCAGAGCCTTAAAGAAACCTTGATTTATGTTCTGTCATGTGTTCTGGGGTTCATAGGGTAGGTCTTCTTCTCCAGGTGTCATTGGCCACAGTGACTCAGGAGGCTGTATTCAGTTGGTGCCTGAGTTAGGCTGGGATAGAGGTCAAACTGGCTCTCTGTCCAGTCACGGGCTTTGATGTGTATCAACTGGTTCTACTCACCTCTCCTCCATACAAACCCTCTCTTCATGGCCTCTTATCCTCCAGAATATAGCCATAGGCCTCCCTCTTCAGGAGAATCACCTGGGCTTTTCTGTAGCATGACAGCCAGATCTGAGAACTAACTGAAAGCCCTCAGGTCTCTTACTGACGAGTTCTGTAACTGACACAACATCACATCTACCACCTCCTATTGGCAAGTCACGAAACTGGCCAAGATCCAGGGAGACAAGAAACAGATTAATCTGTGGATAGGAGAAGAAGCTTTCACATATAAAGGGACGTTGAAGTGTCAGTACTCAGCTTCAGAGGCTATCTGCCACAGACGCAGCATTTGGTACAAGATTTGATGCAGCGTTTGGTACATTTGGTACAGCACCCAAAACAGACAAGCAAGAAATCAGTATTTCTGGATTGCAAATCATGGAGCTGAGAGCTGCTGGTCATCCTGTCTCCTCCAAAAGAGGAAGTCAGTGAGGCCAACACACGAAAGCTGAGCGGAGACAGATGCAGAGAGCAGACACGAGCCGAAAGCAAGCCGTGGACTCAGACTTCAACACATTCACCTTGTGGGAGGTTCCTCAGAGCCGCTCATGGCTGAGGCCAAGTCCAGGCCTATAGACAAGTGAATCATTACATTTCTTTCTATTTATCCAATGTTATCTGTTTCTCACACTTGCAACTGAATGAATCCTGGGTATTTGCATTTGTTTGTACAGCTGCAACTTTAGTCTGCATTTTTAAAGCTCCCACTTTGTTAGCTTCAACTTGTTTTTGTCTCCTGAATTTAATATATACCTATTAAACTCGCCTACAATTACTTATCAGGTAGCTGTACCACATTGTCACTTCAGAGCCTCAAACTTATCAAAAGTCTATGCTCCATTATGAAGTCATGATTCTACGTAAAGCCATTTCTCATGCTGCCATCCCTACATTGGTTCTGGGTACCTCCTTCCATCCACTTTTCTAAGCCAGCATTCCAAGAGTCTTCTCTCACACTGATCCTTTATTTTGTGAGTAGCCTGGTGCTGAGAAGTGCTCCACCTGCAATTCTCGGCTCTGTCACTTTTCAGTCCCTGCTCATCTCACTGACTTCCATTCTTCATAAATTCTCATGGCTGTACTTTTTTCCACTTGCTACTATTCACCTTATCCCACCCAATTCTGGTCCATGCAGTTCCTACGGCGACATGATGAAGCATTAATCTGACCATGTCCTTGCAATATTGACTTCTTCAAAGGCTTCTCTTAGACTTCAAAGTAAAGCCCTCAAATGTGGTGTAGCATCCTAGAACCTGTCACTTGCTGATCCTGCTTTTTTTTTGTTGTTGTTTAATTATACTTTAAGTTCTAGGGTACATGTACACAATGTGCAGGTTTGTTACATATGTATACATGAGCCATGTTGGTGTGCTGCACTCATCATTTACATGAGGTATATCTCCTAATGCTATCCCTCCCCCCTCCCCCGTCCCCATAATAGGACCTGGTGTGTGATGTTCCCCTTCCTGTGTCCAAGTGATCTCATTGTTCAATTCCCACCTATGAGTGAGAACATGCGGTATTTGATTTTCTGTTCTTGTGACAGTCTGCTGAGAATGATGGTTTCCAGCTGCATCTATGTCCCTACAAAGGACACGAACTCATCCTTTTTTATGGCTACATAGTATTCCATGGTGTATATGTGCCACATTTTCTTAATCCAGTCTGTCACTGATGGACATTTGGGTTGGTTCCAAGTCTTTGCTATTGTGAATAGTGTGTGTTACGGCTGTAAAAAGCAGCAGGATCGCAATGCACACATATGTTTATTGCGATCCTGCTACTTTTTACAGCCGTAACCCACACCACAGCTTCCCTTGTCCTCACCCACGCTCTCTTGGGCTTCACCCACATGGAAATTGTCTCATTTACAAAAATATGTCACTTTTGTTTCTTTAGATACAGGAGTTTGGGGCTTCTGCCTGGATTCTCTTCTTGTCTTTTCATCTGATGCCCATTGAGACTACCTTAATGGCTTATGTCCAGGGTGGGATTTGGTAAGGTTGAACAGCAGACGGGAGAAAATACACAATAAACATCAATCCAATGTAAACATGCACTTACTCTTTCACTCAAATATTATACTTCTGGTCATTTAAAAAATACTGCTGAAATATTCTCTAAGATGATCATGTCACAGTATAAACATATATCAGAACATAAATTGTACCCCAAAAATATATAATGCATACAATTATTGTTTGTCAAAAGTAAAATTAAAAAGCAATGTTTTCTATTATAGCAAAAGGTGAAAGTAACCTAAATGTTTTTCCATAAGAGACAGATTAAGAAATGTTTTGTACATCCATGCAATGAAATATAATACTAGGCACCTGCTAAATCCCTATGTAATAACAGCAAGTGAAAAATCATGTTATTAAAGGACATCATGAAGGGAAGCATCCTGAGTGTCTGGGAATGGTGCTTACTAGAGAGTTCTACTCTCTCTGTGTTAATTGGAATCTTATTACTTATTGTCAGAAATAATGTATACTTCATTTCTGGAACATAGAAGTAGATATATTTAGATACACCAGTAAGTAAATCTCAACTTCTGGGTTAGAATTGGAAATTTTTTATCTCAGAATAAAAATGACCCATTTTCTCTCTTTGATTGTTTCCTAGTTTAATTTTTTGTCTGCACTATGCTGCTAAAGTGCATGGAAGATCTATGGAATACAATTAGATATGTTCAAAGAATTACTTTTATTCAAAATCTCATTTTTAGCTGCATAAAACTTCTTGAAAAAAAAAAAAAGCCTTTGACCAAATATTCCTCGAGCTGTTTTCAAGCTAACACTCAATTTTATTTGGAAAGCTGGGTAGAAGTTATCTAGTTCCTTTCAGTTTTCAATATTTAAACCAATGTTTTCAATGCACTGAAAGGAAAAACAATACTGTTCAAACACTTTATTTATGAGTAACCGGAAAAGGTTTCCATTAAATTACCCTCAAGTTGGCATGGCTGCAGTCTGAATGAAAAACAAAAGGAAAATCAAAGCATGTTTTCTCTATCCATACTGGCATCCAAGTAAGTCAAATTGAGCAGCAGCAACTGAAACACTATTGTTTTTGTGGCCTCTTTGGTAACATGAACTTTCACGTGGACCCACACCAATAAACAAGTCTTCGTGGTGTTAGACTGCAGTGTAAGTCTTTCTTTGTGCAAATGATTTATTTTTACATTTGTTTGTTTTTAATTATGGCAGCAAACCAATATGGCATTTTCCTATATGTTAACATTATGTCTCTCTTCTCTCTCTCTACCTCTCCCTCTCTCCCCTGCCTCCCTCTCTCTCTCGCTTCTACCTCCCTCTACCTCCCTCTGTCTCTCTCTTCCTCTCTCTCCCACCTCCCTCTTCCCTTCTCCCTCTCTCTCTTCCTCTCTTCTCCCTTTCTTTCTCCTCCCTCCCTCCTTTTTATTTGTCTCTCAATTCAGATTATTCTCTCTTTGACCTTAGTAGTATTCATTGTTCATTTAAAAATAACGATCAAGGCTGGACACGGTGGCTCATGCCTATAATCCCAGCACTTTGGGAGGCCGAGAAGGGCAGATCACCGAGGTCAAGAGCTGGAGACCAGGCTGGTCAACATGGTGAAACCTCATCTCTACCAAAAATACAAAAATTAGCCGGGTGTGGTGGTGGGTGCCTGTAATCCCAGCTACTCGGGAAGCTGAGGTAGAAATCTCAAGATCTTGAGTCTGGGAGGCGGCAGTTGCAGTCAGCTGAGATTATGCCATTACACTCTAGCCTAGGCAACAGAGACTCTATCTCAAAAACAAAAAAAAAAAAAATTATCCTTGGCATTGGCCTATTTTCGTGAATACTATTTATCAAAGTCTTTCCTTCAATTTCCTGATTTTACTCCCTTGCCCCATGTTCTGAGACACCTGGTGGTGCCAGTTTTCAGCTATCAGGAAAACCTGCCTTGTGAAGCGAGTGAACTCCCAGCATTGCTCACTGTCCTCTCAGGGCATATATGTTACACTTCAAATCACAATAAAATCCTGCCTTGAGTATCCCAGGTCAGTTATTAGCATCTCTTTCTAGCATCCAAAACACCTTTGCTATTGTTGCCTCCCCGGTTCTCACAACGCTTGTATTTTGTGTGTGTGCTTTCTTAAAATTAGTTCTAGTGGTGATTCCTGGAGGGAGCATATTTAGTTCTCATACTTTGAATTTTATTCACCAATGTATCCTAGAAAGTGTGTAAAATTTGTCAAGTGAGTACAAAGCAAGTGTCCTTTGTAAGTGGCCCTGGAAGGCTGAAAGAGCAAAGAAAATCTAACCATGACTGCCACAGTTTTTTCTGTACTCTTTTAGGCAGAAAAAAATGCCTGAAGTCTTCAGAGCTACATGTCACAGGCAAAGTAACATTTTATATAATAACAAACTAAATATATCCCAGAACAGCAGTACTAATGCATTTAAATTTCTGTGTTATTGAACACAAATTAAAGAATCATTTACTCTCTTACATATTAAGATGCACAGCTAAAAGTGAACCTATAAAATATACAAATTAAGTTTAAACAGAATTATCTAATGCCTCTGTGTGAGGAAGATAATTATTGGTAACTTCCCAGCTATAAGCTATTTATGTTTTAACCATGAACAAGAAGAACATTTAAAGTGATTTTTGTAATCCATTTTTTATTATCCAATTTAACTTCCCCTAAAAGTTCAATTAGAAATTTATGAGGAAGAAATCAGAAATCATTAGAGTAAAGCTGCTATCATATTTCTAATTTATGGACTTTCAAACTTTTAGCCTTCTACCCTTTTATATTGAATAAAACTCCTCTTCTTTACTAATCCACATGAACAATCTAACTCTAATTTGTCATTGCCAAATACATTTGAAATGTTTCTTATCGATGCAATGATATATGTGACTCTACATAATGCTTACTTTTAAAGGATTTGTATTAATATACATACATAACTATAACTATACCTGTAGCTCCATCTATGGTTAATGGTTTTCGTGGATTCCTATTCCTAGCAATATGGCAGACTAAATATAATGTAATTCCATCTTAGATGAATCGAAACAAATACATCTTAAATTTACTGTGAAGCTTACGGATGTAAGACAACTGTCTAAAGGGCAAAAGGAAAAATAGAACATTGCAGGGAAAACATATATTATAAAACCTGGAATTTCCTGGGGAAAAAAAAAGCCATCCCCACGTCTGGTATCAGGAAACCAAGCCTAGCACCTGTAAATGTTGGAGACCTAAGTGTGAGACTCTTCCTTTAATCCTTGACACATTGTAGGCCCTCAGTATTTCTGTGATTAATTTTAACTAATGAGGAAAAACATACCACCAATGGCAAACGAAAATCAAGTCACCAATGATCGGTAGTCAGTAGAAACAATCCAATATAAATTAAACCTCAAAGGCTTCAGATACTAAAATTATAAATATAATGGAAAAACACTATGTATGAAATATCTAAACAAAAGAAGGAATCACATATTAAGCAGCAATATACTATCAGAAGTGGCAAGGGATATTTGGAAAATCACTAAATAAAGCATTTAAAGATGAAAAATATAACCACTAATAATCAAACTTCAATTAGTCTATTTAATGCCAATTAGGGAAAGGCTGAAGAAGAAACTGGTATCTTTGGCAATAGAAACAAAGAAATTATGCAGAATATATTGAGGCAAAGGATAGCAACAGACATATTCCAGATTCTATTGAATCATTAATAACCTATCCCAAAACTTAGTAGCCTAAAAAATCAATTATTTTATCATACACATGTAGTTCATTTAGGGCACAACTACAAGCAAGGATGGTTTCTCTCTGTTCAATGACGTGAGGGACCTCAAAGGCTGGGGACGACTTCAGCTGATGGCTGATGGCCTAGGTGACATCAACCCTCATGTCTGATGGCTGATGTTGGTTGGCAGCTTGTACCTAAGTTGGGCTGTCAACCAGAACAACTGCATGTGGTCTCCACACACAAGATTTTACCTGTGTACCCCATGAGAAAACTTATTTGAGGTTTCTCATATTGTGAGGCTGGCCCCAAAAGCAGGTGTCCCAAAAGACTGTGACACTGTTATGACCTAGCCTTGGAAATCAGATGGAATCACATCTGCTATATTCTACTGGTTGAGACAGTCATAAAAATCCACTGAATTCCAGAGGCTGGGACTAGGTGCATCCCACTCTTTGATGAGATGAATGTCAAGCTCACAGGGCAAGTGAATCATGTTGAGTCATCTTTAGAAACACACTTGGCTACAGAAAGGTGAAATCTATGGAATGGATTGAGAAGATTCGAAATAAAGATAATCAGAATCCCAGAAAGGGGAAAGATCATAGCAAGGAGACAATTTTCCAAATGAAAGTGGCTGAGAATTTTGTACAAGAATGAAGGTACAAGTCCCCAAACACAGGAATCACAAGCAATACAAGTAAGGATAAATAAAAGAAAATTTGTCTTTTCACATTATAATGAAGCATACAAACAAACCAACAAACAAAAGACAAAGAAAAGTCTTAGGATAAAAAGAGGAAAGACAGCTCACCTAACAGAGTAACATGAAGATGGCTTCTCAGGCACAAAAGTGAAGGCCAAAAAAGCAGGGAGTTACGTCACTAAAGTCTCACAGAAATTTAATCTCCTCCTGCAACTGTCTATTCAGAAATGTTGCTTTCATTAGTGAAGGGAAAATATATTTCAGATTATCAAAAACTAAAAAGAAATTCACCATCTTAAAAAAAAAAATCACCATGTGTCAAACTTCGCTAAATAATTTTCAAGGATATATTTTAAAAAGAAGAAAAATGACTCTAAGAGAAAAATGAACCAAAACATTGGTGAATGTGTTGGTAAATACAAACTAGGATTTTTTTGCATTAAAAAATGACAAAATAATTAAAAATGTCTTCTTTCTAAAGTTAAGATGATGAAGAACTTCTAGAATTAAAATATTAGACTACAATAGCACGTGATATGGATATAGATCTATATCTGGGCCCAAATCTCATGTGGAATTGTAATCTCCAGTGTTGGAGGTGGGGCCTGATGGAAGGTGATTGGATCATGGGAGTAGTCCTTCATGATTGGCTTAGCTCCCTCATTTTTGTGCTGTTCTTATGAGGCTCCCTCATTTTGGTGCTGTTCTCATGATAGTGAGTGTGTAATTTATTGTGAGATCTGAATTTTGAAAAGTGGGTAGCACCTCCCTCCTCTCTCTTGTTCCTACTCTGACCATATAATGTGTGTGTTCTCTCTTCATCTTCTGCCATGATTGTAAGTTTCCAGAGGCCACCCCAGAAGCTGAGCAGATACAAGCGTCATGCTTCCTGTACAGCTTGCAGAATCACGAGCCAGTAAAAACTCTTTTCTTTGTAAATTACTCAGTCTCAGGTATTTATAGCAATGTGAGAATGGCCTAATACAGCATGCAAGTTGAGAAGTGGGAAGGAAAATGAACGGTTAATGTTTCCTAAGCTTATCTTACTATTCAGGAGGGAATGTTCAGATATTGTTTGATTGTAGACATCCGTAAGTGCAGTTTACAAAATTGAAGGGATAGTCATTAAAGTAATGAAAACCAAGCATAAAATTTACGTACTGGTAAAGGGGTAAAATGAAATTTAAAAATAAACATGTAAAAATGGAACAATAAAATTGGTCAAGAAAGAACGATTTTTAAAAATATAAATAAAGTAGGACAAAAAAGCATTAGGAATGAGTCCAAATATTACTAATCACAATAAACATAGATCGAATCACTAACCTATAGAAAGTAGAGATTACCAAATTGCATTTTTTAAAAGTCAAATGCTTAATATGAGACAAAATCTAAAACCTACATGCATTATTATAAGACTGGGCTCAGAGGTTGCTGCTGCTGTTTCACATCCCTCTATAAAGATCGAGATATTTGCAAAATGAGGAATCTGGGATCTTATATCCTAGCAAGATATAAGTTTTCATGACTTTTCTGATCTTCCCCGAGATAACTAAATGGGGGAAAAAAGAGAACTGAGGATGGCTGGGCAGTGCAAGAAAGAGGCAGCAGTGGACACATTACCCAATTCTTGGCCTGGCAAGGATGCTGTGCAAGGTGGTTTCGCAGGAGGAATCTTGTGTGACTCCCTTTAGTGGGTTGACCCCTTGGAGAGGACCCCAGTTACAAAGTCTGGGGAGTTCTATCATGTTACAGTGTTGATTTTGGAGGAAGAGGCCTAGCCACGACCTCATACTCCACACCAAGGAAGAATGCTATAGGAATGCCCATCTTGGGGCCAGAAAAGAGAGCAACTTTGCTCAAAATTTCAGTGATAGTTCCTTAGAGAGACATAGAGACTTAGGTCATTTGACTCTGGACCACCCCTCCAGCTACCAGGAGCCTCAGAAACAGGTCCTTTCCTTCATACTCCATCAGGCTACTGATCAGGCTCCCTGAAATTCACCCTTTCAGCAGCTCCACGTTCTTCAGAACCGCACCCTTCTCAGTCCAGCTGTGCTAAGGCCCCAGCCTGGGATCTATGCTTCTTCCCAGCTCTTGTTGTCCCATGTCTACTTCTGTCCTTGGGCTAACTACACCCAGCTCTGACTGCCTGCGTAATATCACCATATAGTAATGAACCCGGGAAATAAACTGGAAAAAGGGAATAGAAAGAAATGTCCCAACGGGACTAATTATGGAAAATAAAACACAATGACTCCCTGTATGCACTGGAAAAAGGCAGAAAAAGCTGGCAAGACAGGCACCCCCAGTGAAGCAAATTAGATTCCTGATTACACCGCTATGGAGCTGAAAGAGAAAGTTCTCCAGGGTCCCTATGCATCTCTGGTCTCTCCACTCAGAACGGGCTGCAGGTGCCTTTCTCCTTCCTGGGCTCTTGATCCTAAGGCGTAAGGTCTCCAGAGTGCTGAAACCATGGGAGACGCGGGTGTGAACCTGCTCTTGTGGCTGACTCCTGAGGATGGGAGCTTCCAGTGGGGTCTGGGACTGCATACCAACTGCCTGCACTGAAGACCACTGAGGGACGACTATCTGTGCTGTGAGGTATGGTAAGCGCCATTTAGATGGTGTTTTACATTGCAGGGAAGGATATGTCTAGTCATTCTCTACATCCTGCTTTTGTGAATATGCACCCAATAAAACAGACTGAGGGTGAGTCACCTGTGGAGGAGCTGCTTTATATTTTAAGGTAAATTCGGTACTCAGTATATCCACAGCAATACAGGAACAAATCCATCTTCTCCTTTCCCCGATAAGGCCTTAAGTTGTTACCATAGCAACTGAGTCCACAAAATTGATAATAATTAGAAACAAAATAGGAGAACATCTTTACCTACTGGAACTGGGAAATAAATCCCCAAAAGTACAAAGAAAAGATAGGTAAATACCAAGCCAGTGGTCAAATGTAATAAAACACAGTTGGGTAGTTTATGGGACTAGGGAAATGTATCCTGCCCTTGGTAACCACCTGTTTTATTCTCTCTCTTTCTGTATTTGAAATTTTTTAAAGCTCTCTTTTTAGATTCCACATTTAAGTGAGATCACACAGCATTTCTCCTTCTGTGTCTGGCTTATTTCATGTGGTATGATGTCTTCTAGGTTCATCTATCTTGTAGCAAATGTCAGGATCTCTTTCTCTTTTAAGGTTGAATAATATTTTATTAAACACAAACACACACATACACACACACACACACACACACACACCCCCACAGTCTCTTAATCTATTCAACCATTGATGATACTTCAAATGTTTCCATATTTTGGTTATTGTGAACAGCGCTGCAATTAACATGGAAACGCAGGTATCTTTATGAGGTGGTGATTTGATTTCTTTGTGATCTGTAGCCAGAAGAGGGATTACTGGGTGGTATGTAAGTTCTATCTTTAATTTCTTTAGAGACCTCCATTCTGTTTTCTACATGGCTGCACTAATCTACATTCCTACCAACAGTGTACACGGGCTTCCTTCTCTCAATAACCTCCCCAGCACTTCTTATACAATCTTAATTGATGCATAAAAGTCATTTGACATAGTTTGACACATTTTCTTGACAAAAAATCATTAACAATTTAGCTATATAGGAAATTTACTCAACGTATTATAGGACATTTATGAAAAAACCCACAGTTAACATTATAATCATCTAATACTCAGCACAAAGCAAGGATGTCCACTCTCACCACTTCTGTTCAACACAGTACTGGAAATACTGGCAAGAACAATCAGGAAAAAAAAGTAAGTAAAAGGAATACATCAGAAAGAAAGAAGTAAAATTTTATCTATTGGTATACAGTATAATCCTATATCTTTAGCTTTTTATTTACAAAATTTACATGACAACATGCCTTTTTCAATCATTTGAGAAATACAGTAGGGTGTTTTGTAAAATATATTATGTTTATAATACATATATTAGTATGTACTATATATTCTACAAAAAGACTATGTTCCTTCTCCTCAGAGTTTCCACATATTGCTACCCAAAGCTACTTTCTTTCCTAAAAGGAACCACTTTTAACAGCTCGTATGTGTGTCTTGGAGGGAGCAGGGGGTGAGGGAAGAGGTAAAAATATACCAAGTTTTCCAAACCTCACACTGTTGACATTTTGGGCCATATCATTCTTTTGTTTGGAGTGCTGTCATATACACCGTGTAGGATGTGTGGCAGTATTCTTCGCCTCCACCCAGTAGATGCTAGTAGAATACACCTCTCCAGTTTTGTCAAACAAAAGTACTTTTAGACATTGCCACCTAAGGTGGCTGCTCTAGAGAAATCTTTCTTTACCTCATTTTCCTTTTTCTCCACTTACAATTCAATGAGCAATGATGACACGAGTCTTCCCTGAAAAGATCCCGAATTCATCTCACAGCTGTGATGGTAATAGGTCAGGGAAAGTTCCTCAATACCATGCTGGTAGCGGCCTAATGCCTCACAGTGCCATATTCAAAAATTTCAGAACTGTCACATTGGGTTGGTTCCATGTGTCCCCACAACATCTCTATGTATATAACCGGCGCTTAAAGTTGTTGTTACCTGGACTGAGTTTGTTGCAATCTGTGGGAAACTAAGAATGACTGGAACTCCTGCTATGGAAAATTAAAACTTTTATTTCAAACCAAGCTAGCCTCTCATACATTGCTGATAAGATTTTAAATTGCAGTGACGTCAACAACATAGTGGAATAGGAGGCTCCTGACTCTTCCTCCCACAGACTTAAGAAGTAAACACCTAGACATGGATACAGAGGAAGCCAAAATCTACTTTCAAGACTCTGAGACACCTGGGGACTGAGAAAATATCCGTATCAAAATAGATGGGAAAAGTGAAGATACACCTATGCACTAACCCTATGCCGAGCACAGTACCTTGTAATTGAGAAGGAAACCCCAGCTCCCAGCTCTTTTCTGGAAAAGCATATACCACACATAGAATGTCCAACTTTTACAATTCCTGTAGAAGGGCATGGCTCTTACATCACCCTACTTGAAAAATGGCCGTGACAGGGCATCAGAAAATTTTTCTCAAGCACAAAAAACAAAGAGGAGTTTTGAACCCCATGGTCACTCCCAGATACTGTAACATCTCCCAGAAAGAGTTTGGCTGCACACTTTCCCAGCAGCTCCCTGTCATTTGGGCCCGCATCAAGCCAGTATCAGGAAGCATACTAAGAAAATAAAAAAATGAATCTCTTCCAGCCTAAACGGGAAGCCTAACACTTTCTGTACCCTTTTCTCCTGGCTTGTTTCAGTAATAACTCACGACAAAAAGTTCCCTCTGCAAGAAGGGTGAGAACCATCTGTTTTATTGCAAACAGGAGTGGGTCCAGCCCTACAACTCTCTCCCACAAAAGAGGCTGGAGGCCTCTACATATAAGAATGGGAGAAACAGCACTCCTCACAACTTTTCCTGGGCCTGTTTCTGAGGAAAATTTCTTCTATTTCTTATTATAGGGAGGCTAAGGGACATCTTTGTTCCTGAACGGGAAAGAGGGAACCCCCTGTGTACTTTTCCTTGGCTTAATTCAATGATAACTCCAGACCAGAATATTCGTCCTACAAAAGAGGTGACAAGGCTGCTTGCTTGAACAAAAGGGCAAGAAGTTTCTGTGCCCTTTTCCCCAGCTTTCGCCAGCAATAATTCCAGCCCTGAAATCATTCCATAGAAATAGGTTACAGGCCTCTGCCAGCAAAAACAGTAAGAATGGCACTCCTCAGCTTTCTCCCTCAGCTTGCTCCAGAAATTAACTCCTTCAATTTTTCATTGAAAGGAGGCAAGGAGACTTCTCCATGCCTGAAATGGAAAATAGACACTGCATGTGCCTTCCTTGCTGGCTTGCTTCGGTGATAACTCCAGACTAGAAATTTCTGTAAGGAAGGTACAGGATGTAAACTTGCTCAAACAGGAGAGTGGGTACTCCCCACACTTTGTGTCCTAGTTTGCTCCAGCAATAAATTCAGATTGGAAGAATCTCCCTTAGAGTAGTTTCTGTACATATTGAAAATTTTAACATTTATACCCTCCACTCAAAGGACTGCCTCATAAATTACCTAATTCTGGGAGTTCACAAAGCTCTGCACTCATTACACTCTTATACTAAAGAGAACAAATAGATGACTTTTAAACTTGCAAATGTCCAGCAGCCATCTCTCCCCATTCAAAGTGAGCAGTGTGATAAAGAGTACAGACATCTGCCTTAGACCCTCTCCTTGACATAGGGCAGAAGGTATAGAAAGTAAATTCTGGCTCTAAGTTTCTCTGCAAGAAAAGAAGAAACTGGACCACAAATTTATCACTCTATGCTCTTCAATTGCATGTGAAGGGACTGGCTTCTATCTCTACTTCCTCAAAGCAATAACACAACTTTTTGACACTTTCTAATTTCTTGGGTGCCACTAAGAACAGTGGCAGCAGGTTGGACAAGCATAAAGAGTTTTCAGGCACCTAATATCTCTATCCAGGTTGAGTAAGGAGGAATATCTCCGACACAAGACCAGTTTAACAAGACTTTGAAGTAGCATTTTGTTTTGTTTTGGATTTTTGTTTGTTTGTTTACCTAATGCATAGAAAAATGCATAAAGTCAAGGAAAGTGAAGATGGGAAAATATGTTCCAAATGAAAGTACAAGATAAAGCTGCAGAATAAAATCCCAATGAAATAGAGATATGTGGTTTACCTGACAGAAAATTCAAAAAGATGGCTGTACAGATGATTACTGTGGTAAGGAGAGCAATGAAGGAACAACCTGAGACTGTCAACATAGAGATAAAAAATATTAAAGGTACCAAACAGAAATAATTGACCCAAAGTATACAACAGCTGAACTCAAAAATTCAATGGAAGTGTACAATAGCAGACTAGACCAAGCAGAAAAAAATAATTAGCAAACTTGAAGACAGGTTATTTAAAATCATCCAATCTGATGAACAAAAAGGAAAAAAAAGGTGAAGACAGCCTCAAAAACTTTTATAATACTATCCAGTAAAATAATATATGCATTCTTGATGTACCAAAAGGAGAAAAGAAAGAGAGGGACATAAAACATGTTCAAATAAATAATGGCAGAAAAACACCCAAGTTTGGAAGAGGAAATAAAAATTCAGATCTAGAAAGCTCAAGGAACACCTAATACGATGATTTCAAAGGGACACACATCAAGGCACATCATAATCAAATTGTCAAAATTTGAAGACAAAGAGAGAATACTGAAAGCTGCAAGAGGAAGGTGACTTGTTACATACAAGGGGAGCCCCATTACATTCTCATGGGATTTTTCAACAGAAACCCTGGAGGTCAGAAAGGAATGGAATGGTATACTTCAAAAGCAAAACAAACAAATAAAAACTATCAATAAAGAATACTGTACCTAGAAATACTGTCATTCAAAAATAATGAAGAGATAAAAAATATTCCCAGACAAACAAAAGCTAAGAGATTTATTATCCCTACATTTTCCTTACCAAAAAAAAAAAAAAAGCTAAAATGAGTTCTAAAACTAAAGAAAAGTATTTCCAAGAAGTAATATGAAAATACAAAACTCACAGGTGAAAGCAACTATAGCTACAATAATTTCTTAGAGGCACAAACTGTAAAACATATAAAATTTGGAAACAAAGCAAATTGTGGGGCAAGGGGAGCAAAAGCGTAGACTTCATGCAGGTGATAAAAGTTAAGTCATTATCAGCTTAAAATAGCCTTTTATTAGTACAAGATTTTTTATGCAAGCCTCATGGAAACCACAAAGCAAAAATGTCTAGTATATCCACAAATGATTAAAACAAATAATTCAAATAATATCAATAAAGAAAATAATTAAACCACAAAAAAGAATGCAAGAGAGAAACAGCAGATATAAAAATTAACCAGAAAACAATATTTAAAATTTCAATAGTAAGTCTTTACCTATTAACAAAAAAAAATTGGACAAAATTCAATATACATTCATATTAAACGCTCTCAAAAAATGGATATAGAGGGAATGTGTCTCAGCACATTAAAGGCCACTTATAGCAAGCTCACAATTAACAGCCTGCTGAATGAGGAAAAAGTTGAAAGCTTTTCCTCTGAGATCAGAGACTTGACAAGAATACTCATTCTTGTTACTTTTTTAAACATAGTAGTAAAAGTCCTTGCATAAGCAATTAGGCAAAAGAAGAGGAAAGAAGAAAGAGAGAGAGAGAGAAAGGAAGGAAGGAAGGAAGGAAGGAAGGAAG
>NW_012101898.1:1091390-1178607 GCF_000951045.1 Mandrillus leucophaeus | reverse complement strand
AAGGAAGGAAGGAAGGAAGGAAGGAAGGAAGGAAGGAAGGAAGGAAGGAAGGAGAAAGGAAGAAAGAAGGAAGGAAGGAAGGAGAAAGGAAGAAGGAAGGAAGGAAGGAAGGAAGGAAGGAAAGAAAGAAGGAAGGAAGGAAGGAAGGAAGGAAGGAAGGAAGGAAGGAAGGAAGGAAAGGGAGAAAGAAAGAGAGAGAAAGAAAGGAAGGAAAAGAAAGTGAAAAAGGGAAACAAAGGGAAAGAAAGAGGGAAAGAAAAGAGAAATGAAAGGAAAAGAAAAGAAAAAGCATCCAAATAGGAAAGGAAGAAATGAAAGTTTGTTTGCTAATGACATGGTCTTATACCCAGAAACCCTAACGACTCCACTAAAAACCTGTTAGAATGTATAAACTAATTCAGCAATGTTGCAGTTTACAAAATTCACATACAAAAATTAGCACCATGTCTATACACTAATAATAAACTATCTGAAAATAAATAAAATAATCTCATTTACAATAGCACTAAAAATACATAGAATTAAATTTAATCCAAGAGTGAAATATTTGTGCACCACAACAATAAAACTTTGCGGAAATAAATTGAAGAAGACAAATACATGAAAAGATATCCCATGTTCATGGACTGGAAGAATTAATACCCTTAAAATACTCATACTATCCAAAGGAATCTACAGTTTTAATAAGCCCCTATCTAAACATGCCAATGACATTCTTCACAGAAATAGAAGTAAAAATCCTAAAATATGTATAGAAAAAGAAAAGACCCCAAATAGACAAAGCAATTTTTGGAAAAAATAAAATAGTTAGAATCATCACACTCTCTGATTTCAAAATATATTACAAAGTTACTGTGATCAAAGGAGTATGAAACTGGTATAAAAACAGACACATCAACCAATGGCACAGAATAGAAAGCTCAGAAAAAAATCCAAGTAATTACAGTCTATTGATTTTCAACAAATGTTTCAGGAACACACAATGGGAAAAGAATACATAAATAGATGTTGGGACAACTGGATATCCACATGCAGAAAAATAAAATTAGACCCGTAGCTCACAACCTATAAAAATTCAACTCAAAATAGGTAAAATACTTCAATGTAAGGCCCTAAAACTGTAAAGCTACTACAAGAAAACATAATGGAAAAACTCCACAACTTTGGTTTGGGCAATGGTGTTTTTTAATAGGACTCCTAAAGCACAGCAACGAAAGCAAAATTAGACAAATGGGATTGCATCCAAGTAAAAATATTCTGCACAACAAACAAACAAGTAACAGACTGAGAGAAAGCCCACAGATTGGGAGAAAATACTGAAACTTTTCAGCATTTCCTCAGTTCCGGGAGCCACTGCTGATACCAAAATTCACTGACACTCAAGTCTAATATATAAAATGGAATAATATTTAATTTTGCTTATGTGGTGTATCAAATTTATTGATTTGCATATGTTAGCCCATCCCTGCATTCCTGATATAAAACCCTCTTGATCATGGTGAATTATCTTTTTGATACGCTGTTGAATTCAGTAAGGTAATATTTTGTTGAGGATTTTTGCATCCATGTTCATTAGGAATATTTGTCTGTAGTTTTTTTTGTTATGTACTTATCTGATTTTGTATTAGGGTGATACTGCCTTCATGAAATGATTTAGGGAGCAATTATTTATCTTTTGGAATAGTTTCAATAGGATCAGTATCAATTCTTCATTGAATGTCTGATAAAATTCGGCTGTGAGTCCATCTGGTTCTGGACCTTTTTTTGTTGGAATTTTTTTGGTTACCATTTCAATCTCACTGTTACTGGTCTGTACAAAGTTTCTATTTCTTCCTTGCTTAATAAGGAAAGTGGTATATTTCCAGGCATTCATCTGTCCTCTCAAGGTTTTTTAGTGAATGCACATAAAGGTGTTCATGGTATCCTTAAATGATCTTCTGTATTTATGTAGCATCAGATGTAGTATCCTCCATTTTGTTTCTAATTGAACATATTTCAATCTCCTCTCTTCTTCTCTTGGTTAATCTCACTAAAGGTCGATTAATTTTTATTATCTTTTCAAAGAACCAGCTTTTTGTTTCAATCATATTTTGTAATTTTTGTTTAAGTTTTATTTAGTTCTGCTCTGATCTTCATTATTCTTCTCTTCTGCTTTGTTTGATGTATTCTTCTTTCTTTAGTTTCTTGAAGTACGACACTAGATTATCTACTTGCAGTCTTTCAGACTTTTTGATGTAGTCATTTAATGCTATAAACTTTCCGCTGAGCGCTGCTTTTGCTGAATCCCAGAGGTTTTCCTAGCTTGTGTCACTATTATGCATCAGTTAAAATAATTTTTAAATTTCAGTCTTGATTTTATCATTGATCCATTGATCATTCAACAGCAGATTATTTAATTTCCATGTATTTGTACAGTTTTGAGGGCTCCTTTGAGAGTTGATTTCCAATTTTATTCTACTGTGGTCTGAGAGAATATTTGATAAAGTTTACATTTTCTTACATTTATTGAGACTTGTTTTGTGGCTTATCATATGGTCTATCTTGGAGAACGTTCCTCGTGCTCAGGAGTAGAATGTATATTCTGCAGTTGTTGGGTACAATGATCTGTAAATATTTGTTAAGTCCATGTGTTCTAGGGCATAGTTTAAGTACATTGTTTCTTTGTTGAATTTCTGTCTTGATGACCTGTCTAGTGCTGTCAGTGGAGTACTGAAGTCACCCACTAATACTGTGTATCAGTTTATGTCATTTCTGTGGCCTAGTAATATTTGTTTTATAAATTTGAAAGGTCTCGCATTAAATGCATATATGTTTAGGAGTGTGATTTCCTTTGTTTGTTTCACTAGTCTTTTTATCCAGAAAAAGCATTTGACAAAATCTAGTATCCCTTTTTAATTAAAATCCTCAGTAAAAGTGGCATAGAAGGGCCACACCTTAGGATAATAAAAGCCATCTATGACAAACCCACAACCAACATTATACTGAATTGGGAAAAGTCGAAAACATCTCCCCTGAGAACTGGCACAAAACAAACATGCCCACTTTCACCACTTCTATTCAACATGGTACTGGAAGTCCTAGCCAGAGCAATCAGAGAAGAGAATGAAAGAAAAGGCATCCAAATGGACAAAGAAGGAGTCAAACTGTCACTGTTTACCAATGATATAATCATATACCTACAAAACTCTAAAGACTCATCAAAGAAGTTCCTAGATCTGATGAATAAATTCAGTAAAGTTTCAGGATAGGAAATCAATTTATACAAATTGTTAGCACAGCTATACACCAACAGCAACCAAGTTGAGAAAAAAATCAAGAACTCAACCTCTTTTACAAGAGGTGAAATAATAATAATAATAAGAGTAATAACAAAATACTTAGTAATATGGTTTGGCTGTGTCCCCACCCAAATCTCACCTTGAATTGTAATAATCCCCATGTGTCAGGGGGGCCAGGTAGAGAAAACTGAATGGGGGCAGTTTTTCCCGTACTGTTGTCATGGCAGTGCATAAGACTCATGAGATCTGATGGTTTTATAAATAGGAGTTCCCCCACACAAGTTTCTTGCCTACCACCATGTAAGATATGCCTTTTGCCTTCTGTCATGATTGTGAGCCCTCCCCAGTCATGTAAAATTGTGAATCCATTAAGCCTCTTGTTCTTTATAAATTACCCAGGATCAGGTATGTTTTTATCAGCAGGATGAAAACAGACAAATACAGTAAATTGGTACTGGGAGCGGGGCACTGCTGTAAAAATACCTGAAAATGTGGAAGTAATTTTGGAACTGGGTAACAGGCAGAGGTTGGAAGAGTTTTGAGGGCTGAGAAGAAAATGGAAAAATGTGGGAAAGTTTGGAACTTCCTAGAGACATGGAGTACTCAGAAGACAGGAAGATGTGGGGAAGTTTCAAACTTCCTAGAGATTTGTTAAATGGTTTTAACCAAAATGCTGATAGTAATATGGACAATAAAATCCAGATTAAGGTGGTCTCAGATAGAGATGAGGAGGTTGTTGGGCACAGGAGTAAGGTCACTCTTGGTATGCAAAGAGACTGGCAGCATTTTGCCACTGTGCTAGAGATCCATGGAACTTTGAACTTGAGAGAGATGATTTGGGTATCTGACAGAATAAATGTCTAAGTGGCAAAGCATTCAAAAGGTGAGTTGGGTGCTGTCAAAAGTATTCAGTTTTGAAAGGTGAAAGAGCATAAAAGTCCAGAAAATATATAGCCTGACAATGAGACAGAAAAGAAAAAGTCATTTTCTGACAAGAAATTCAAGCCTGCTGCAGAAATTTGTATATGTTGATGAGAAGCCAAATGTTAATTCCTAAGACAATGGGGAAAATGTCTCCAGGGCATCTTAGAACCCTTCGAGGCAGCCCCTCCCACAACAAGCCCAGAGGCCTAGGAGGACAAAATGGTTTTGTGAGCCTGGCCCAGGGTCTCCCTGCTGTATGCAGCCTAGGGACTTGGTGCCCTGCATCCCTCCCACTCTAGCCATGGACATAAGTGACCAAGGTACAGCACAGGCTGTGGTGTCACGGGGTGCAAGCTCCAAGCCTTGGCAGCTTCCACATGGTATTGAGCCTATACGTGCACAGAAGTCAAGAATGGATGTTTGGGAAGCTTCACAACAGACACATGAAAAAATGCTGATCATCACTCGCCATCAGAGAAATGAAAATCAAAACCACAATGAGATACCATCTTGCACCAGTTAGAATGGCAATCATTAAAAAGTCAGGAAACGACAGGTGCTGGAGAGGATGTGGAGAAATAGGAACACTTTTACACTGTTGGTGGGACTGTAAACTAATTCAACCATTGTGGAAGACTGTGTGGTGATTCCTCAAGGATCTAGAACAAAAATACCATTTGACCCAGCCATCCCATTACTGGGTATATACCCAAAGGATTATAAATCATGCCGCTATAAAGGCACATGTACACGTATGTTTATTGCGACACTATTCACAATAGCAAAAACTTGGAACCAACCCAAATGTCCACAATGACAGACTGGATTAAGAAAATGTGGCACATATACACCATGGAATACTATGCAGTCATAAAAAAGGACGAGTTCATGCCCTTTGTAGGGACATGGATGCAGCTGGAAACCATCATTCTCAGCAAACTATCACAAGAACAGAAAACCAAACACCGCATGTTTTCACTCATAGGTGGGAACTGAACGATGAAAACACTAGGACACAGTGTGGGGAACATCACACACTGTGACCTGTTGTTGGGTGGGAGGAGGGGGGAGGGATAGCATTAGGAGATATACCTAATGTAAATGACGAGTTAATGGGTGCAACCCACCAGCATGGCACATGTATACATGTGTAACAAACCTGCATGCTGTGCACATGTACCCTAGAACTTAAAGTATAATAAAAAATTTTTTTAAAAAAAGAACTTACGTTTGGGAAGCTTCACCTAGATTTCAGAGGATGTCTGGAAATGTCTGGATGTCCAGGTAGAAGTTTGCTGCAGAGGTGTGACCCTCAAGGAGAACCTCTGCTAGGGAAGTGCACAAGGGAAATGTGGGGTTGAAGCCCCCACACAGATTGCCCCACTGGGTCACTTCATAGTGGAGCTGTGATAAGAGGGTCACCATCCTACAGAACCCAGAATGGCTGGAGACCATTATTCGAAGTGTTTAGTTAGTTAGGTAACTAAGGAATGAAAAACTAAACATTATACCTTCTCACTTATAAGTGGGGGGAAATAAGCTATGAGTATACAAAAGCATAAGAATGATATAATGGACTTTGGGGACTCCAGAGAGTGCAGGCTAGGGAGGTTAGGGATAAAAGACTACACACGGGGTACAGTGTACACTGGGTACACTGTTTAGGTGACGGGTGCACCAAAATCTCAGAAATTTGCACTAAAGAACTTACCCATGTAACAAAAAACCACCTGTTTCCCCAAAACTATTGAAAAAAAAATGTAATGCCTGCTCTTTGAAAAGAGACTTATGAAGATGAAAACAAAACAAAACAAAAAAACACCCAGTCATATACAGTGACAATATTTTCAAAACATATTCCTGATGAAGAAATGTTCCAAATTGCAAACAAAACATACAAAAGAGCAAAAACAATACTGAAAATTAAACATTGATATAGGTATTAAACAGTCACTTAACGTAATTATTCATTAGGGAAATGCAGATTACCACATGAAATATTGCTGCACAATTCTAAGAACAAACCTAACACCCTCCCAATGGCACAATTAAATGCTGGAAAACATATGAAGAAACTGACATTGTAATAGTTTGCTGACTATTTTGAGGCTCTTTAATTACTCTTGTTTCCCAGAGTAATAATATTAATGACAATCAGAAATGTTTTACAAAACAATGACTTTACATTCTATCTCATATGCATTGAGTAAAATATGTTTGAAGTTAAAATGATGCCAATATTAATCGATTTTGCTACAAAATTAAATATGCCTCTATTTTTATTCTTGGAGGATACTAGCTCATTAGTTCATAATTCTTTTTTTTTGTTTGTTTTTTGCTTGAACAAAAAGTTCACAAAATTTAAAATTCACAAAATATAAAGGGGTATACAATGAAATGTGATTTTATTACTGCTCTGTTTTATGAGTATAATCTGTTTACTTAGAGACTATTGCTAAGAATATTTAGGTTGGCTCCCACATTTTGCTGTCACAAGCAGTATTTTATTGAGAATAGTTGCAGTATATCATTTTATTAATACATGTGTGCAAGAATTTTGACAGAATGCTTCACATATAGGATTTGATATATCAAAGTACATATGCAATTATACTTCCAAAACATATTTTCAAATTACCTTCCAAAGAAGTTGTATCAGTTAATATTCTCTTTTTCTCACTTGACAAAAAGTAACTTTGTGTATTTATGGGGTACAATGTGATGTTTTGATCTATAGGTACATTTAGAAACATTAAATCAAGATAATTGGCAATTTCATCAGTTCCCCAATTTCTCTTTTTTCGTGGTGAGAATGTTAAAAATCTATTTTAGGAATTTTGAATTATACAATACATTATTATTAACTGTGGCCACCATTCTGTGAAATAAATCACTAAAATTTGTTCTTCCAGTCAAACTGAATCTTTCCACCATTTAATCAACATCTTCACTTTTGCTGTTCCTCTCACTATCCCCAACTGCATGTAACCATCTTTCTATTCCGTTTCAATGAGATCAACTGTTTTACATTCCACATAGGTGACATCACACAGAATTCGTTTTTCTGTGCCTGGCTTGTGGGATAATGTCCTCCAGTTCTATTCATAATGTCACAAATGACAGAATTTCCTTCTTTTTAAAGGCTGAGTAGTATTCTTATGTATACATGCCACATTTCATTATTCTTTCCTCTATTAATGGACTTACTTCCATATCTTGGCTAGTGCTGCTGAAATGGACATAGGATTTGAAGACCTCTCTTTGACATACTGATTTCATTTCAAATATATACCCAGAAGTGGAATTGCTTGATCATATGGTAATTCAATTGTAATTTTTATAAGGAAGCTTCCTACTATTTTCCAAGGTAGCTGCACTGATTTACATTATCAGTGTACAAGTGTTCCCTTTCTCCACATCCTCACCAACACATCTATTTTTGATAATAGCCATTTTAACAGGTGTGAAATGATATTTCATTGTGATTTTAATTTGCATTTCCCTGATTATTAGAAATGTTGACTATCTTTTTATGTATCTGTTGGCCATTAGTATCTCTTCTATTGAGAAATGTCTATTCAGATCCTTTGTCTATTTCTAAATTGTGTTATTTGTTTTATTGAGTTATTTTCCTTCTGTATTTTAGATATTGGGCCCTTATCAGATGTACAGTTTGTAATACAGTTGGCCCTTTGTATTTGTGGGTTTTGCATCTGCAGATTCAATTGTGAATCAAAAATATTTGAAAAGAATAAAAATAACAATAACAATACAACAACAAATGATATAAATAAATATAAAGCATAAAAATACCAATCTAGTATTTACATTGTATTAAGTATTTTTAGTAATCTAGAAATGATGTAAGCCACAAAGAAGGATGTGCTGCATAGGCTATAGGCAAGTATGGACTATGCCATCTTTTTATTTTTAGGGTTTTTTGTTTCAGTAGGTTTTTGGGGGAACAGGTGGTGTTTGGTTACATAGATAAGTTTTCAGTGGGGATTTATGAGATTTTGGTGTACCCATCACCCAGTGTACACTGTACCCAATGTTTAGACTTTTATCCCTCACATTCCCACCCTTCTTTCCAAGTCACCGAAGTCCATTGTATTATTCTAAATGCATTTGTGTCCTTTTAGCTTAGCTCCCAATCATAATTGAGAATATATGATGTTTAGTTTTCCATTCCTGAGTCACTTCACTCGAAATAATGGTCTCCAACTATATCCAGGTTGCTGTGAATGCCATTATTTTGTTCCTTTTTATGGCTGAGTAGTAATCATGGTATATGTGTGCCACATTTCCTTTATCCACTTGTTGGTTAATGAGAATTTAGGCTGGTTTTATATTTTTGCAATTTCTAATTGTGCTGCTATAAACATGCCTGTGCAAGTGTCTTTTTTATATAATTACTTATTTTTCTCTAGGTAGATACCCAGGAGTGGGATTGCTGGATCAAATGATAGCTCTACTTTTAGTTATTTAAGGAATCTCCATATTGTTTTTCACAGTGGTTGTACTAGTTTACATTCCCACCAGCAATGTAAAAGTGTTCCCTTTTAACCATATCCACATCAGTATCTATTAATTTTTGATTTTTAAATTCTGGCCATTCTTGCAGTGGTAAGGTGGTATTGCATTGTGGTTTTGATGTGCATTTCCCTGTCCATTAAGGATGTTGAGCACTTTTGTATATGTTTATTTGCCATTTTTATATCTTCTTTTGAAAATTGTCTATTCATGTCCTTAGCCAGTTTTTGATGGGATTATTTGGGTTTCTTTTCTTGCTGATTTGTTTGATTTTCTTGTAGATTCTGGTTATTAGTCCCTTGTTGGATGCATAGTTTGTGAAGATTTTCCCCTACTCTGGGGGTTGTCTGTTTACTTTGTTGATTATTTTCTTTGCTGTGCAGAAGCTTTTTAGTTTAATTACTTCCCATCTATTTTTGTTTGTATTGTATTTGCATTCGGGTTAACAGTCATGAGTTCTTTGCCTAAGCCAATGTCTAGAAGAGTTTTTCCAATGTTATCTTTTAGAATTTTTATAGTTTCAAGTCTTAGATTTAAGTATTTGAACCATCTTCAGTTGATTTTTTTTATAAGTTGAGAAATAAGGATCTAGTTTCACTCTCTTGCATGTGGCTTGCCAATTATCTCAGCACCATTTGTTGAACAGTGTGTCCTTTCCCCGCCTTTTTTGTTTCTTTGTTTGCTTTGTTGAAAATCAGTTTTCTACAGGTATTTGGCTTTATTTCTGGGTTCTCCATTCTGACCCATTGGTCTATCCTATTTTCATGCCAGTATCATGCTGTTTTGATTACTATAGCCTTATAGTATACTTTGAAGTTAGGTAACGTGATGCCTTCAGATTTGTTATTTGTGCTTGGTTTGATTTGGCTATGTAGTCTTTTCGGGTTCCATGTAAATGTTAGGATTTTTTTTTTTTTTCTAGTTGTGAAGAATGATGATGGCTTTTTGACAAGAATTGCATTGAATCCGTAGATTGCTTTTGGCTATATGGTCACTTTGACAATATTGATTCTACCTATCCAGGAGCATGGGATGTGTTTCCATTAGTTTGTGTCGATGATTGTGTTTTCCAGGTTTCCTTGTAGAGACCTTTCACCTCCATTGTTAAGTATATTTCTAAGTATTTTATTTTTATTCTGCAGCTGTTGTAAAGGGGATTTGTTCTTGATTTTTTTTTCTCAGCTTAGTTGTTTTTGGTGTATAGCAGTGCTACTGATTTGTGTAAATTGATTTTGTATCCTGAAACTTTACTTAAATCACTTATCAGATCTAGGAGCTTTTTTTGATGAGTCTTTAGGGTTTTCTAGGTATATGATTATATCATTGGCAAACAGAAGCGGTTTGATTTCCTCTTTACCAATTTGGATGCCTTTTATTTATTTCTTTTGTGGGCATTTTTAAATTTTGATGAGACTTATTTTTTTTGCTTTTGTGATCCATCCATATTACATTCTATTTAAGGATTCTTTGGCTGACTCCAAGTCATCAACATGGTTTTTCTATTTTATTCCAGAAACTTTGTAGTTTTAGGTTCTACATTTAGGTCTCTAATCCACTTTGAGTACATTTTTATGTAGTGTAAGGCACGAATAACCATTGACAGTTTAGCCATAAATCTTTGCATGCTATTTTGTAGTGATGGTTCTTGGGATTACAAAATACATCCTTGATTCTTCACAGACTACTTAGAGTTCATTTTGTACCCCTTTCTATAGAACCAGCCTAGAAACACCAAGATTTCATATTAACATGCATGAATTTGTACGCTATAATTGATATATACGCATTACATATTCATATCATATAAAAGACAAATACAATGTCATAGTTTTGTACAGTCATGTGTTTTAAAAAATAAAAAAGATTACTTTTCTGTGTATCATATTTTCCTATTGCCAGTGTTATTCATGCCTTCCTGAAAATTTAGGTTTTTAACTACCTTTAGTTTAGCCTGATGGAATTACTTTTAACATTTCTTGGAGATGATCTGTTCTGCTGACAATGTTTGCATTGTTTTTAACGTGCTATTAGCTGCCTTTCATACCTTCATTCCTCTGTATGCAATGTGTCATCTTATTGCTTTTTACTTTCTAGAGTTTCATTTTAGCTTTGGTTTACATGAATTTAACTATTTTGTACCCAAGGTGATGAATTTATTTTGTTTATCCTGCTTAGGGGTTGCTTAGTGTATTATCGACTTCCTCTGTGCATTATTTAAATGATGATATTCTCAGAAATCTGCATGGACTCTATTTTCATCTCATTTTCAGAGGAAACTCATCCTTTCAAAATAGCAAGTTACCATCTGTGTGTTGATAATTCCAAAATCATTAACATTAGCTCACATACCTCTCTTCTTTTTTATGACTATATGTTCAGACATTTTTTCCACAGTCTTTATCAGGCATCTCCTTTGTGGGCAGTACTTTTCCACGACAAGTGTATAAAATCTTTGAACAGATTGAAGAACATAAACAGATACTTCTCAATATAAGAAGTACTGGCAGCCAGAAAACATGTTCAAAAATGCTCATTTTCACTAATCATTAGAGAAATGCACATCAAAACTATGAGATACCATCTGGCTCCAGTCAGGTGGCTTTTGTTAAAAAGTCAAAAAATAACAAATGTTGGCGAGGCTGTAGAGAAAAGGGAATCCTTATATGGTGTTGGTGGGAATGTAAATTGTTCCAGCCACTGTGGAAAGCAGTTTGGAAAATTCTCAAAGACCTAAGAGTTGAACTACTATTTGACTCAGCAAACACATTACTGGGTACATACCCAGAGGAAAATAAATCATTCTACCAAAAGCACATGCACCCGTATGGTCATCATACCTCTATCTACAATAGCAAAAACATGGAATTAACCAAGGTGCTCATAAGTGTTGGACTGGATAAAGAAAATGTGGCACATATATGTAATAGAATGCTATGCAGTAATAAAAAATGAAATTATTTCCTTTGCAACAACATGGATGCAGCTGGAGACCAATTTCCTACATGAACTAGTGCAAAAACAGAAAACCAAATATCACATGCTTTTGCTTATAAGTGGGAGCTAAACATTGAGTATGCATGAACATAAAGATGGAAACACTAGATACTTGGGACTACCAGAATGGGGAGAGGGAGGAGAGAAAAGGCTGTAAACTACCTATCAGTTATTATGCTTACTACCTGGGTGACAGGTTCAATCAGATCCCAAACTTAAGTATCACACTATATCCCTTTGTAACAAATCTGCACATGTACCACCTGATTCTAAAATAAAAGTTGGATAAAAGAATGAACACCAGATTCTACTTAATGGGGTTTACATCACAGTTGGAGACAGAGAACACCAACAAACAAATACAAGCATAACCAATGAGATTAACTAGCGAGCATAATGAAAACAAAAAGGAAATTATGCCAGAGATTTATGGAGATGAAGGGTTTTAGCTAAAATAGCCTGAGAAGGCTTTCTGTAGAGTCAACATTTAAAATGAAACCCAAGTACACATCTCGTCACTGAACTCCCCCTCTCAGGTATCCGATTGCCTATTTAAGAGCTGCACTTAGATGCCTAACTGTTACAGTAGGTAGTTAGTCAGACATAAGCAAGGCAAAAGAGTCCTCTATGCTCCACCCCACCAGGAATGTAAGGAGACCATCAGGTAATGGTCAGCTGGTTGTTAAACCATCTGTCTAAAATAATAATTAGTCACAGCTGGTGCCCGCAGGGAAAGGCCGTCTCCCGAAAGATTAAAAAAACTGAAACTGATGATCAGCAACTCCTGATAAGACCTCAGGAGTTAGGTGAGTAAGCTCAAGCATGTGCACTAAGAGGTGAAATGGCAGAGTTTAACTGGTGACGCTCAATGGATAAAAGAAAACATCTCAAGTAAGCATGTATACAACTTCAGTAAACACATTCTGCATGCAGCCCCTCCCATGTGCTGGCAGACCACTGCACATGCAGACAGCCCACCCCAAGGAAAGAATCAGGGGAGAAGAGATGCAACTTCCTGGAAGCCTGCCAGCATGTAAAACCCCAAGTCAAATGTCAAACCGCACATGAATATCTCAAGTCACCCTCTTGGCTCTCTTCCAAGTGTACTTCCCTCCATTTCTTCTCTAAAGCTTTTTAATAAACTTCCTGTCTCTAAAACTTGCATCAGTCTCCCACTCTGCCATATGCCCTGCAGTCAAATTCTCTCTTCTGAGGAGGCAAGAATTGAGGTTACTGCAGACCCATACAGACTCACTACTGCTGATATACCTATTGGATACTTATACATTCAATACTAACTTTCTGATATTTACCTAAATATGTTTCTTCTACAGTCTTCCTCAGGGTGAAGGCCATCTTTTCATTTTCTCTCTTGATTTTATTATACGTTAGGTGAGATAAGGGAAGTTTTTGGTCTAAGTCCCAGCTTCCAGTAGATGCTCCACCTGTATGTGCTCCTCAGTACTCTATGGAACAGATCCTTTAAAGAACTTCAGATTCATCTCTTTCTGCAGTTCCCTTCCCTCTAGGTCTCTAGAGTTTTGCAAACTAGTATATCTAGTATAATTATTCTTAAGACACACATGTCTAGGCTGTAGTTCTAGAAATAGTAACAGAAGTCATTTCTTCTCCTTTGAAAATGAAATAAAAGCACAACTACAAGCTATTAATGAAATCAGTAATATATTAGTAATTTTGTTATTTTGTAAAATATAAAAGGTGAATGAAACTCTATACAGTAATGTGGAACCATGTTAAAATGCAATACATTCAAAACTTTTAACATGGTTTGTTAATTAGAAAAGTGTGAAATAACTGGATAAAAATGAGGTATGAGCCAGGCACAGTGGCACATGCCTCTCAGCTACTCAGGTGGCTGAGGCAGTATGATTGCTTGAGCCCGGGTGTTAGAGGCCAGCCTGAGCAACACAGAAAGACTCTCTCTCTTAAAAAAAAAAAAAAAAAGGTATCCTTTGTATTCTTCAACCAAGAGAATCCAATTATCTTATTTTTGACAAGTAAGGATTCATTTTTCTTTAACAGAGATCATTTTAGGGAAGCTTTAATTTTAAAGCAAAATCAAGCAGAAAGTAGAGTTTCTAAGGTCCCTGACCCTGAACACCTACAACCCCCACTATCAACATCTCATATCACGGTACTACAGTTGTTACAATCAATAAATTTGTATTTACACATTGTTATTACACAAACATTTATAGTTTACATTCAAGTTTACTCTTCTTTCACATTCTATGAATTTTAACAAACGTATAATGACATGTATTCACAGTTGTGGTATCACACAGAATAGTTTCACTGTCCTAAAAGTCTTCTATGTGCCACCTATTCATCCCCTCAACCTTGGAAAGCACTCATCTTTTTTCTGCCTCATAGGTTTGCGTTTTCCAGAATGTCATTGTACATTATGTAGCCTTTTAGATGAACTTGTTTCATTTAATAATATACATTTAAGGTTCCTCTGTATCTTTCCATACAGTTCACTTCTTTTTAGCACTGAATAACATGGCATTGTCTGGATATACCACAGTTTATTTATTCATTCACCTCCTCAAGGGTATTTGGTTGCTTCCAAGTTTGAGCAATTATGAATAAAGCTGCTTTAAACATCTGTGCACACATTTTTATGTTGATACAAGTTTTCAAGTTGTTTGAGTAAATAACAAGGAGAGCAATCACTGGATTGTATGGTAAGAGTGTATTTAGTTCTTAAAGAAACCAAACCTAAGTGACCATATCATTTTGAATTCCCATCAGCCACATATGAGAGTTTGCTCATATGTTGGTCCACATCTTCACCAGCATTTGGTATTAATGTTTTGGACTTTAGCCATTCTGATAGGTGTGCAGTTTGTTTGATAGGTTTGTTTGATATTGCTATTCCCTAATGACATATCACATCAAACATTTTTTCATATGTTTATTTATCATCTTATATTGACTTTGGTGTGGTGTCTGTTCAGATATTTTTGCCATTTTATAATTGGGTTGCCCATTTTTTATTGTGAAATATTATGATTTATTTGTATAATACCCCTTTATTTGACATGTGTGTTCAAGTATTTCTCCACATCCTATGATTTGTTTTCTCATTATTTTGACATTGTTCTTCACAGAGCAGTTTTGAATTTTAAGGAAATCCAGCTCATCACTTATTTGTTTCATGGATCATGCCTTTTGTGTTGTATGTGAAAAGTCATTACCTTACCTAAGGTCATCTAGATTATCTCCCATGATTTAGTACAGGAGTTTTATAGTTTTGTATTTTACCTTTAAGTCTGGGATCCATTTTAAGTTAATATTTTGAAGACTGTTATAGTCTGAGTCTAGATTTTCTTTTTGGCATGTGAATGCCCAGTTTTCCAGCATCAATTGTTGAAAAAACTATCTTTACTTCAGTGTATCGCCTTTGCTTTTCTGTCAAAGACGATTTGACTATATTTATGTAGGCATATTTCTGGGCTCTCTGTTCTGTTCCACTGATCTATTTTTGTATTCTTTCACAAATATCACACTGCTTTGATTATTTTAGTCTTGAAGTCAGGTAGTGTCAGTTTTCCCATTTTGTTCTTCTCTAATACTGGGTTGGCTCTTTGAAGTCTTTTGTCTCTCCATATAAACTTCAGAATCAGTCACCAATATCCACAGAATAACTTACTAAAATTTTTATTGGGATTGTATTGAATGTACATATCCATTTTGGAAGAAGTGACATCTTGACAATATTATATCTTCCTATCCATGAACATGGATTATCTCTTCATTTATTTTGTTCAACTTTGGCTTCTGTTTTCAGAGTTTTGTAGTTTTCCTCATATAAATACGTATTTTGTTAGATTTATAAGTGTTTATTTTTGACAGGTTGTTAATGTAAATGGTAATATTTTTAATATCAAATTCTACTTATTTATTGCTGGCATATAGGAAAGCAATTGACTTATGTATATTAATCTTTCATCCTGTGATCTTGCTGTATTTGCTTATTAGTTCAGAAGTTATTTCGTCAAATCTTTCAGATTTTCTCCATAGATAGTTATGTCATCTGGAAGTGATATGGTTTGGATCTGTGTCCCCACCAAATCTCATGTCAAATTATAGTGCCCAGTGTTAGAAGCAGGGCCTGGTGAGAGGTGATTGGATCATGGAGGTGAATTTCTCATAAATAATTTAGCACCATCCCCCTTGGTACTGCCCTCACAGTAGTCAGTGAGTTCTCATGAAATCTGGCTGTTTAAAAACGTGTAGCACCTCCTGCTTCTATCTCTTCCTCCTGTTCTGGCCATGTTCAGTGTCCCCGTTGCCTTCCATCATGATTGGAATCTTCCTGAGGCCTCCCCAGAAGTAGAAGTCGCTAGACTTTCTGTATGGCTTACAGAACCACGGGCCAATTAAACCTATTTTCTTTAAAAATTACCCAGTCTCAAGTATTTCTTTATAGCAATCTGAGAATAAATTAATACAGCAATCAAAGACAGTTGTATTTTTTCCTTCTCACTCTGCAGAACTTTGATTATTCTTGTCTTGTTGCATTAGGTAGGACTTCCAGGATAAGACTGAAAAGTAGTAGCGAGAAGAGACATTCTTCCCTTGCTCATAATAATACTTTGAAAGAAAGATTCTAGTTTCTCACGATTAAGTATAATATTAACTGTAGGGCTTTTGTAGATATTTTTATCCATTTGAGGAAATTCTCCTTCATTTGCATTTGCTGAGATTTTACTTTTTAAATCATAAATGAGTGTTGAGTTTTTCAAATGATATTTCCAAATCCATGAATAGGATTATATAAGTTTTATTGTTTAATTATTTACATGAACAATTACATAACTGATCTTCAAATGCTGAGCCAGCTTTGCATACCCGAAATAAATCCAACTTGTTTGTGGTCTGTGATTCCTTTTACTTAATGTTAAATTTAATTTGCCAATATTTTGTTGAGTTCATTTTTTTTGCATTCATCTATGTTTATAAAAGCTACCAATATGTAGTTTTCATTTCCTTCAGTGTCTTTGTCTAGTGATGGTATTAGGGTTATGCTGCCCTCACAGAATGAGATGGAAAGCATTCCCTTTTATTATGTTTTGCTATGATTTATATAGAATTGGTATAATTTCTTTCTTAAATGTCCAGTAGAATTCACCAATGAACTCATATGGGCTTAGTGCTTTCTGTTTTGTAAAGTTATTATTTATATAATTTGTTTAATAGATATGGGCTATTTATATTGTTTATTTCTTCTTGGGTAAGTTTGGCAAATTATGTCTTTCAAAAAATGACTTTTCTATAGTTTATCAAATTTGTTGGCATAAATTTGTTCATAAGACTTATTATTATTTTTGATGTCAAGGGATCTTTGGTAATGTTCCTTCCTTTATTTCAGATATTGGTAATTTGTGTCTTCTCTCACTGTAATTTAGTTAGCCTGAGTACAAGCTTATTTTATTAACCTTTTCAAGAACCAGCTTTTGGTTTTGTTGATTTTCTCTATTGGTTTCCTGTTTTTAATTTCATTGATTTCTGTTCTAATTTTCCTTTTCTTCTGCTCACTTTGGTTTTAATTTGCTCTTTTTTTTTTCACTTCCTAAAGAGAAAGCTTAAATTATTTATTTTTTATATTTTTTAAATACGTACATTCAATGCTATACATTTTTCTCTAAACACTACTTTTGCTGCATCCCATAAGTTTTGATGTTATATTTTTATTTTAATTCAATTTAAAATATTTTAAAATTATTCTCAATTTTTTAAATTTTATTTGTGTGGATATGTAGTAGGTGTATGCATTTATACAATACATGAGATATTTTGTTAAAGGCATATGATGCATAACTATCACATTAGGGTAAATGCAGTATCCATTACCTCAAGCATTTATCCTTTCTTTCTGTTACAAACAATCCAATTATCCTCTGTTATTTTCATGCAAAATGAATTGATTGTAGATATCCTCTTGTGTAATCAAATACTAAATTATATTCATTCTATCTAAGTCTTCTTTTGTGCCCGTAAACCATCCTCCTCCACCCCTTGAATTTTCCTTTTGATCCATGTGTTCTTTTAAAGTCTTGTGTATAATCTCTAAGTATTTTCAGATTTTTTTTTTTTAGTCATTTTTCTGATGTGTATTTTTTGTGTCATTCAACTGTGGTCTAAAAGGTGACATTTTATTATTTCTATTCTCTTAAATGTGTTATTGTATGTTTCATGAGCAGTGTGTGATCACAGGGGAATATTACATGTGAGCCTGAGAATAATGTGTACCCTGAATGAATAGTCAGTAGATGTCAATAGATGTCAATCCAGTTGATTGACAGTGCTCTTGAATTCAAGTATGTATTTACTGATTTTCTACCTGCTGGCTGGATTCCATCTTTTCTGACACAGAAGTATTTAAGTCACCAACTATAATAGTGGATATGGCTTGGATCTGTGTCTCTGCCCAAATCTCATGTCAAATTATGATTCCTAATCATGGAGGTGGGGCCTGGTGGGAGGTGACTGGATCATAGGCACAGCTTCTCATGAATGGTTTACCACCATTGATATGGTTTGGCTCTGTGTTCCCACCCAAATCCCATCTGCAACTGTAATCCCCACATGTCAAGAGAGGGACCTGGTGGGAGGTGATTGGATCATGGGGACAGTTTCACCCATACTGTTCTCATGACAGTGAGGGAGTTCTCATGAGAGCTGGTGGGGTTTTTGTTGTTGTTGTTGTTGTTTTTGGAGTTTTGCTCTTGTTGCCCAGGCTGAAGTTCTATGGCGCAATGTCAGCACACTATAGCCTCCACTTCCTGGGTTCAAGTGATTCTTCTGCCTTAGGTTCCCAAGTAGCTTGGATTATGGGCATCCATTAACACGCCTAGCCATTTTTTTCTATTTTTAGCAGAGATGGGGTTTCACCATGTTGGCCAGGCTGGTCTCAAACTCCCGACCTCAGATGATGCACCCACCTCCCAAAGTGCTGGATCACCGTGCCTGACTGAGATCTGATGGTTTTTAAAGTGGCAGTTTTCCCTGTGCCCTCTCTCTCTCTCTCTCTCTCTCCTGCTGCCATGTAAGATGTGCCTTGCTTCTCCTTGGCCTTTCACCATGACAGTAATTTTCCTGAGGCTTCCCCAGCCATATGGAACTGTGAGTCAATTAAACCTGTTTCCTTAATAAATTACCCAGTCTCCTATAGTTTCTTTATAGCAGTGTGAGAATAGACTAATACAACCATCCTCTTGGTACTATCCTTGTGATTATGAGTGAGGTCTCATAAGACCTCGTTAGTTAAAAAATGCATGGCACCTCCCTATCTCTTTCTCTTGCTCCTGGTCCTGCCGTGTGAGACATCTCACTCCCCTTTTGCCTTCTGCCACGATTGTGGGAGCTTCCTGAAGCCTCTCTAAAAGCAGAAGCCAGTATACTTCCATCTGTACAGCCTGCAGAACCATGAGCCAATTAAACCTTCCTTTATAAATTTAACAGAAATGTGAGAATGGACCCACAGTGAATTCATCTATTTTTCCTTGCACTTCTATTAGTGTTCCCTTATGTATGTTGATGCTCTATTATAGCAAGGATTGTTGTATCTTCTTAAGGAAATGATCTCTTTATTATTATGTAATGCACCCCTTTATCCATGATAATATTTTTGGCTCTGAAGTCTGCTGTATGAAATCACATTGCTACATCGGCTTTTTTGACAAGTGTTGGAAAGGAATATATATTTTTTAACCTTTGATCTACATATGTTTATATTTAAAGTGGATTTCTTATAGAAAACATATAGTTGGATCTCATTTTTTAATCTACTCTGATAATGTCTCTTTTTTAATTGGTGTATTTAGTCCATTGACATTTAAAGTGATTACTGATATAATTGGATTAGTATCTATCATATTTGTTACACTTTGTATTTGTTGCCATTGTGCCATTTTCTATTTTGTTTTCCACTCTTTTTCTGCCCTTTAGGGTTTTAGTTGAGCATTTTATATAATTTCATTTTCTCTCCTGTGTTAGTATGTAAATCATACTTATCCTTTTAAACCTTTTTGTAGTGCATGTTCTAGAGTTTGCAATATACATTTTTGAATAATCCGAGTCAACCTTCACATAGCAACATATTACTTCATAGTGCAAGTACGTTATAATAACAAAATATTCCTCTGTATCATACCATGTATAATTGCTGTTATTCCCTTCACATCTACATAAAAATACAGAAGCAAATCAAGGGAATTTTTCTCAGGTCTTTACTCTGATAATACAGTAGAGCTGCAGGTGGTGAAAGTCACAAAACTATGGGAGCCTTCCTATGCCTGGGTCGCCCTGGAATTTTTAATTTATGTATTTGTTCACACTGAGCTTCCAGGAATTCATTGAATATAGTTAAGTTATTCATATTCTGCTATTGATTCCCATGGCAGTTTTTGGTCATGAGTTTCTGCTCCAGTACCTTGTGATTCTTTGTACCTATCTGTTTGTCTAAGTTTTGGGGGTAGTGGTTTCCTTGTGACCTTACTTTTCAGAAAGATTTAGGAAGAATTGTTTCTTTTTATGTTTGTCCAGCTTTTTAATTTTTGTTACAATGCAGTGGTGATTTCCAGACTCCTTACATGCCAAAAATGGAAACCAGAAGTCTCTGATTCAGTATTAATGTTTGTGCTGTTTCACAGATTAAACTTAGTACAAGTAAGTACAGGAATGTAATTTTAAAATATGAACTCACTATATTTTATAAATGGTCAGTAATGAGCCATGAGATGGATGTACAGGTTACTTGGTTAATTTTTATTTTTTTTTCTGGTGTGACAAATACAGTTTGAAAACACGACAACGACAACAATGGAATCTACACAATTTAATATCTATCAGTCCTAGCATTAAATATATGCCACATTGAACACTATACTATGCTTATAGCAAACATTACTAACCTATATGATGATATCCAGTAGTATATTATTAAATGTCTATAAAATATATATTTTATACTTTTGGAGTCATTACACACCTAGTGTTTCCCTTTAGCAGAAATGGAGAATATAAAATCTAGATCCCTTGTGAAATATGGTATCTTTTTAAAAGCCAGTTTTTCTTGAAATAAAAAATCAGAAATACAGTAACAGATAATACAATGTTAATTTTAAGAAGAGGCTCAGGAATGGTGGGTGTTCCTCATATTAAGGAAATATTATGCCTTTATTTAATGTGTGCTACCATAGATTTTGCTGTCCAAGGAACAGGGAGAATTTTCATACATCAGGCCACTGGTAGCTATGGATTTAATTCAAGTTGAAGAAACTTCTCTGAAAAGACATTTCCCAAATGCAACACCATTTTAAAAGTTCCTGTCACATTTAGCCACACCATGATCTAAATTAATATATTAAAGAAGAAAATGGTTTAACTAGTTTAAAACATTTGAAAGATTTTCCTGCAATAGGTAAAGGCCCTAAAGCTTTACTCATGGTCTTTTAAAAGTGAGCATCATATGTAAGTGTATCTTGACTTATCCAAAACATCTTTGCACTTAAAAGATGAGATGCAAATATGTCCTCAACCTTCAACTACCTTCTTAACACTTTTCTTTTATATTCTTTCCCTGCCTCTCTCTCTTGCACACACACACACAAGCACACACACGTATATACACACATAGAAAATCTAAATTTAGTAATCAAAATTTAACCCAAGTGCATCTTATATTATTCAGCAATGTTAAGGAAACTTTATGATTATGGAATTATTTTCATATAAATACAAATAATTTTGTAATTATATTATGTCAAATTAAAATAAATTAATAATCTAATTTAATTGTGTTGCATTGTTGTATAGTTGGCTACACAAGATAAATGAAATGCATTGATTTCTACTTGAAGCCTTTGATTTGATCCTGCATATATCGAATAAAGTATGACTTAAAATGTTATGCTTGCATCATTCATCCAACAACAAACAATGACTTACTTTGTTAAAAACATTGAGGAATATGAAAATAAGTCAAGCTGATATTTTGTTTAGAATTAAGACTGAAAGCAAAAATAGTTGTTTTATCTACATATGGACAAAACATAGGAATTTGGCATGAAATTTCCTGTTATTATTAAAGCTACAAAATTTTATCCCACAAAACATTATATAACTAATACACACAAAGGATAGAATTATCATTTTATTTATACTGCTTTTGGATGAATAGACTAAAAATATGCAAATGCAATTTAATATGCAATGCACAATTTAACCAGAATTTTAGGTCACTCAAATTTATCAATATTTTTATCCAAGATCACTTTTTGCATTTAATAATCTTTCCATTTTGTTTTAAGATATACGGTCTTAGTAACAATACCACTTAAAGGAAACACACCATAAAATGATAATCATTGGAATAAAAGCATTTTCTCATTAAGAAAAGCTTTGCATAAAACTATAATATTATAAACATATCGTTAGCGTTATAATATAGGCTTCTTTATAAGGTATTATTTATAACATGGGGACAAATTCAGGAAATTCATTCTGTGTGACTTTCTTCCTCAATGAGTAAATCAGAGCTGAATGCTAATGCTGTTCCAATTAAAATATTTTCTGCTAATATATGTTTATCCCCTCAGGGTAGCATAACAATATTTATACTTGTCATTAATATAAATAGATTCATAGCACCAAAAATTTAGATTCAAACAGGATACACTGAGCTGATCATTGTTTATAGTTTACTTGTTGATTGATTGGTTGACTCATACAATATCTATCTTTAGAAAGGCCTTAAGGAAGTTCATATTAACATACACAATGTAATAAGATAAAATATAATAATTCAAGTGGATCAGAAGAGTGGCCTATTTTTTCATTTGCATGCCCCATTATGTATTCCTTGTTATTACACTGTTCTAGTCAAATATTTTTATTTGAGGACAAAAAATTGGATCCATCAAAGATAGTGTAAGCCACATGATATTGAATGATTTAGAATTTCAGCTTCAGACATTCTGGCCATCCATAGGTATGCAATTTGGGCAATTTTCCATCTAGCAGACACATTTCACATAAGACCACCATCCTCTTCTTATATGATTCCCCTTTGTAGACTCTTATTTTGTTCTGGGGGTGTCTTCATAAGTACAAGCTCACACAGAAGACATGGCATTTATAATACTAGCACTGTGGAAGCTGGGAAAATGCTGACTAGAATGCTAAAACACTCTGGTGTGGGACTAGCATGCACCTGTCACTCAAGATAAATGGCCACAAGCACCACAAGCAATGAAGGTGAAAGCCCACAGCCTTGGGCCAGACCCTCAGTTATATTCACTGAGAGAGTGAATATAACAATTCACTCTTTCAAGGAACTGATGCAAGAAGGCCTTAATCAAAGGTAATTTATGGCAACTCACAACCCCTTGATTTGTTCTATTTGGTAGCATTATAAATTATAATCAATGAAATTATAGTCAATTGTTTTATAAATCTCCATTACTTTCACAAATTTACTTGTTTTGTAAATATGTAATTTTATGCCACTTCTCAAAAGTGAGGCAAAATAAAAATTTTTGAAGAATAAAAACTGTCAATCTTGACAAATAAGTGGTTTATCCTGGTCCTTACCAAAATTGATAGGATGGATGAAGCCTAGAAAACTCTGTTAAACCTCTGCCTTCCCCAAATTCTATTGTCCACTTGTTGCAGGACTTTTCTTTAGTTCAGCTCAAGACAGGTCCTTGTCCCATAGCCATGAAAGTTTAGGCTGGCAGATGGTTTGAACGGTGTGTAAAGCAGAGTTTTATTGGGTGAAAAGAAAAAAAAAAAAAAATCGAGGGAAAACAGGGGCTCTCCACAAGGCCAGAGTTCCTCTAGTGCTTCCCGCCTCGCAGTTTGAATCCAAGGTTCCACACAGGAAGAGAGGGCTCCAGGCTCCTCCTGGCTGCAAATGGCATGAACTTCTGTGGCTCCATCCCAGTGTCCACTCCGCCCTGTGTGCAGGTTGGCTCGAGTTTCTCTGGGGACCCTTACCACCTGGCTATCTAACATTCACTCAGTCACCTTATGACTCACCAGAGGCTTAAGGGGTGCTGGATCTGTGCTACCTCCCAGGGCCACCAAACCAAACCAGACCAATTGGCACTCATGGAACTCAAGATCCACTGTCTAAATAATAGATTGGGAAGTTAGAAACTGTGATGTGTTTTAGAAAGCAGCAATGCCTGTCCTAACCTGATGTATCAGACTGGCCGCTTTCCCATCTATAATCTCCTCCCTGTGCTATAGAAAGTGAAACTGCAGAGCCCCTACACAGGCTCCAGGGCCACTCTCAGGTTTCAAGTCTTTCATAATCTCTGCATGTGACCTTGGGCAATTCACTGAGCCTCCATGTGCCTCAGTTTTGTCATCTGTAAGATGGGCACAATAAATAATATTCATCCTCTCATGTTACCATGAGGATTAATGAGTTAATGTATTTACCTGCTTAGAATAATAGCTGACATCTGGTGAGGATGAGTGAGTTGTTGTTACTTACTATTTTTACCCATGGAAATTACAGATTTTGACATTTATTTTAAAAAGAAAAATTCGGAGAAAAAATAAAAGCAGTTAAAAGGCAATGACTTAAAGCACACAATTTTGGAACTAAGAGAACCCTAGATACTATCTGATCCAAACTTTTCATTTTCCAAATCAAACATAGAAACTATTTGTTTTGTGCTGAATGTGCTCAGTAAGTTAGCGGCAGGACCCAGCTGGGATAAAAACATGTCTATGGCTGGGTCAATGGGCTTCCTGCTGCACTGCAGCCTCACTCTATAGAATCTCCTTCCAGAATCCAAGTGAGGAATTTATTTGAAAACCACCAAGGAAAGTCAGAATAGACCAGGTTTACAGCATGTACATTCTGATGGGATAACTTCCTTATTTTTCTCTCCTGTAACTTATTTTTTTTTTTAAGTTTTCTACCTCCAAAGTAAAGCACGAAGAATTACTCATTATCAGCTGTTCCAAGTGTGAAGAGACACTAAATTGTCTACAAACATCTTCTAATCCTCAGCCTACAGAAAAAAGGGCCATCTAAGTTATTAATCCTCAAAGTGGTTACCCCCTACAGCTCACTAAATTGTCAAAAGCCTATCAATGTCACAAAACAGACATTCCTGTTTTTGCCCATTGGGTTCAACAGGTTCTTCAACTGTTAGGAATGGCCTTTAGAAAAATCTCTCAAACACCAGGACACACATAAAAGCAATTACACCAAGCAAATAGTTGGAATTAGATGTTCTAGTTCTCATTCTGGCCATTTACAAGAGAGTTCTAAATAAAATGGGCATGCATCTACACAAAGAAGATTGGGAGATGCATCAGAATTCCCTCCAGGGCCCAGAGAGCTCTGCCCTTTAAAAGTCAGAGAAACTCTTTTACTTCAAAGGAAATAAAAGTTTATTCGTGTGTACCTAGAGGCAGAAGTCTGAGGGAAAGGAATTAATATGTGTAAGTGTGGCTTTCCTGCATTCTGATTACTAAAATAAGCTTGGGGCTGAATGGAAATCTAGCTCTTGTCCCAGGTATACATATCTTGAGGGATTTACACCCACCATTTTCAGGGTACAGTCAGCCTCTGCTTCCCAGACCATTGCCAAGGCATCCTTTGGTGTCTGGGCACACACTAGTCAATGGCTTTGTTCTCCCTCCCCAGCCAAATCCAGTCTCACTCATTCCTGTTTATTTTCCAAGATGGAGTAGAGGTTTCACTTCTTCTAAGTCATGTTTTCTGACTCTCAATGGAGCAGGCTGGGGATGCTCCAGTGTGAGGCTCTGCTCTCCCCTCTGTGCCTTCATTGTCTTGCCTGTCTGCCCCTCTGAGCAGCAAAACTGCTGGTGCATAGGATCTGAGTCCTTACTCTCCGTCTCCCTGGCACCAAGCATTAGTCCTGTGGCATAACGAGTCTTCAGTGGATATTTCATGAAGTTTTTAATTAATTAATTAAAGCCCAGCCTTTTCTGCCATCTGGCAGAGCATATGCACGTGAAGCCGACTTTTATTACCCACTGAAGAAAGAATATTAGAATGGGAGTGAGGGTGTTTCCAGTGGAATATGTACAGGTTTTTGGCATGTTGAACAAAGAATTGAACAAAATACACAAACAAAGGAAACAATGAAGCAACAAAAGCAGAGATTTATTGAAAATGAAAGTATACTCCTCAGGTGTGAGCAGTTCTGAGCATAGGGGCTCAAGAGCCTGGCTATATAATTTTCTGGGGGTTAAATACCCTCTAGAGGTTTCCATTGGTTACTTGGTGTACACTCTTATGTAAAGGAATAGGATGAAGTAAAGTTACAAAGTCATTTACTTGGTGTATGCCCTAGGAAAATGGAGAGGATATTTCCTGTCATTGCTGAAGTGTTTTCATTTGATTTAGTTCTAGGAAGTCAGCGTGAATTGGCCTTATATTCCCTGACTCCAGACCCTATTCTCCTGCCTCAAGGGAGCACCACATCCTAAGGATAACACTTAAATCTACTTCATTACATATTAAACAGAGATGAGTCAGACCAGAAAGAACACTAGCAGATGAGGTTTGGAGCAAATCAGAGCCAGCAGAGAACTGTTCTGCAAGACACATAGAATTATCACTTTATTTATACTGCTTTTGGATGAATAGACCAAAATTCTTCAACTTAAAATTATACTATGAGGCTATAGTTACCAAAATACTTTGATACCAGCATAAAAGTAGAAACACTTGACTAATGGAATGGAATAGAGAACACAGAAATAAAGCCAAATACTTCCAACCAAGTAATCTTTGACAAAGCACACAGAAACATAAATTAGGGAAAGGACACCCTATTCAATACATGGTTCTGGTAAAACTGGATAGCCACATGCAGAAGAATGAAATTGGATCTCCATCTCTCACCATATAAAAAAAATCAACTCAAAAATAGATTAAAGACTTAAATCTAAGACCTGAAACCATAAAATTCTAGAAGAAAACCTAGAATAAACACTTCTGGATTGGCCTAGGCAAAGAATTTATGACTGAGATCCAAAAAAAACAAATGCAAGCAAAACAAAAATAAATAAATGGAACCTAATTAAGCTAAGAAGCTTCTGCACAGCAAAAGAAATAATCACCATAGTAAACAGACACCCCACGGAACAGGAAAAAATATTTGCAAACTCTGTACCTGACAAAAGACTAATATCCAGAATCTACAAGGAACTCAAGCAAATTAGCAAGAAAACAAAACCAAATAATATCATCAATAAGTGGCAAATGACATGAATAGACATTTCCTAAAGGGGGACATACAAGTATTCGACAAATATATGAAAAGAAAATACTCAACATCATTAAGCATCATGAAAATGCAAATGAAAGCCACAATGAGATACCATCTTAACCCAGTCAGAATGGCCATTATTAAAAAATCAAAAAACAATAGATGTTGGCATGGCTGTGGTCAAGGGAGAATGCTTATACACTGATGGTGAGAATGTAAAGTACTGCAATCTCTATAGGAAACAGTATGGAGATTTCTCATAAAACTAAAGGTAGATCCACCATTCAATCCAGCAATCTCACTACTGGATATCTACTCAAAGGGAAAGAAGTCATTGTATCAAAAAGATAGCTGTATGTGTATGTTTATCACAGCACAATTCACAATAGCAAAGATCTGGAACCAACCTAAGTGCCCATCAACCAATGAGTGGACTAAAAAAATGTGGCATATATACACCAACGAATACTACTATTCAGCCATAAAAAAGGAGAACATAAGGTATTTTGCAACAACTTGGATGGAGCAGGAGGCCATGATTCTAAGTGAAGTAATTTAGGACTAGAAAACCAAATACTATATGTTCTCACTTGTAAGTGTGAGCTAAGCCATGAATGCGCAAAGGCACACAGAGCGGTATAATGGACACTGGAGACTCAGAAGGGGGAGGGGTGGGAGGAGGTTAAGGGATTAAAAACTACATATTGGGTATAACATACACCACTCGGGTGATGGGTGCACTAAAATCTCAGACATCATCACTACAACCAAAAACCATATAACCAAAATAATTCATGCATATAACCAAAACCACTTGTACACCAAAAGCTATCACAATAAAAAATATATGTTAAAAATATAAATAAATATATAAAGGCATATTTTAAAACTATTCTAACAAGTAGGAAATGACTTTTAAAACACCTCATATTAAATTACATTTTATAAGTTTTTTTAACCAATCTGTGATTGACTAACCAGTACCCAAGGATCAGGAGAAAGAAAGTGCTATGGAAAAAGATATATCCCCAAAACACATGAAGACAAAAACATAACCCTGGCTCATGTAAACTGTAACAGCTGTAACAGCTGTAACAGCTACATCTCAATTTCTGACACCACACGCTTGCCAACGTTGCCTATGTTGATCATAGAGAGAGCTACAAGGGGTGAGAGAACCAACTCTTAAGAAACCCATGTTAAATGCTGCTTTATAATAACACAAAACATCCATCCACCTACAGCAAATATATACAGGGTTCCCTCCAAGTGCTGCCAACTACCAAACACAGAGAAGTAAGATATATTAAATTTAAGAACTACTTACCTTGTCCATTAAATCCATGTAGATGTATTTGGGAGCCCAGTCTACACTGTCTTCTTGCCTGAAATTAAAAAGTGACTGTTTATTCTTACTATAGATCCAGATGACAGTCCTAGTTCCCAGCAGAGCAACAGGAGCTGAATAAAATTGCTTGAGGAATTAATACCAAGAGAAATTTTACAAGATAAAATGTAAGCTTGAAATAAATGTTATGTCTTTGTGGCGTGATCATTAAAATGATGATTTTTACATAGACCATTAAGTGCACCTAATGAACACACATGTGAGAGGACGCACCTGTGCAAAGTCCTCCCTCAAAGTCAGGTATGTGCAGAGAATATCCACTAGGAGACACAAAACTCCCTTCCGAAAAAAAACAGATGTCACCACAGGGCTTCAGAAGCAATGCTGGCAATAAGAGACGGTGTTTTTACAAACCAAATGCTGTGTGTTGTAACAGAATTTTTAAATACATGTTTTTATCTTGAAGATCAGTAGCGATGGTGTCTCCAATAGTAATTCAGTCTTTCGAAACTCATATACTTCATGGTCAATTCTACTGTCATGCATTTGCTCATCACTCTTTGCAAGGGTTGTGGATCACAGCCTTCTCCTCCATGCACAATCCTGCACCACTCACGAAGAGCTGGTCAGAGGGCCTGCGGGCCGGGGTTCTACTCTGGCACCCATACTGCATTGGAGTGCAGCAGATTTCTGCACTGAGCACCTCCTAGTGATGGAGATAAAGAGTGAGGCACCTCGGCCCTGGTAGTCTACTGGAAAAACATGTACTGGAAGCGCCTGGGGTGTTTGAAACAGAAGTTTGCATTCAAAATGAATACTGGCAAGGGATGAAGATGATTAAAAATGTCAAATATGAAAACTAGCGTCATCTTTACTGGTACTGTTATAAAACTGGTCTCTCATTAAAGTCAGAGCAACATGTATCCATGTCTTAAGTCTAAAAGAGAGTCCCAGGAGAGGATTCATCTAACTCATGGTTGCAATAATTTTGGAGAATGTCAGGGCCTCACTTTCATTTGTTTCCAGGTGAGGTGAATCATTAAAACGTTTCTTTTTCACAATGATGACTCCTCTAGGACCCCCCACCCACCTCCTGCCACCATCCTCCAAGCTCATGTGAGAAGTTTGAATAGCATAGCAGTGACTAGATTTCCCTAAATGGGAGCTACTGACTCATGGACAACTGATGAGAACCCTGTCATCTCAGTCTTCTGTGTAAAAATATCATACATCTCAAAAAAGACATCTGTTGAAACATATTTAAAATATAATAGAACTACTCGGTAGGAAAAGGCTACTTTCCTACAATATTATCATTACTAAATTTTTCAAGATAATTTACTTTTTTGGTTTTGGTTTTGATTTGATCAAGATGGGCAACAAGGTCACTCATTTAGTATTCAGATTTCTGATGACTGGAGAGAGATAACATTTTTATCTTTCATATCTGTTTCTATGTGTTTTATGAATGCCCATTCATATCCTTTGTCAATTATTTATTTGTTGCTTTTGCTGCTTTTTTCTGTATCAATTTTTAGAACCCTTTGTTAGGTGCATGTAATAAATACTTCCTCCCAATTTGTTCCTTCACTTTGTTTGACTGTGTTATTGATTCTAGAAAATATAATTTTATTGAGTGAAATTTGTTATGCCATTTATGCTTTTTAATCTTTTGCTTTCACTGTTTATGTATATATTTGTTAATTGTACCAAGTTTATAAATAATATTGTCTTCTAGTATCTAATGCATCTTTAAAATATTTGTATGCTGTTAGGTGTATTTTTTTTCCATTGGAATATGGAATTACTGCAATACTTTTATTGAACAGTAGATATACTATGAGACCATGCAGAGATCTCATACATATATTAAAAATTTTGGTCTTTACATCCTACAAGCCCTGAAAAATCATTTAAAGTTTTTATTAGAAGAAAGACATGATGAAATTTGCTTTTAAATCTAAAATACCATCCTCCATGGAGTGCAGAAAACAGATTACAGGATTAGGAACACATGTGTTGTTAGGCTGGACTCTCCATGTTTCTCTTTGGCATTATATGCCATCATTCTAAGATGAGAGTCTCAAAAACTGGCTTTTTTTCTTTCATATGCATTACATGAAGTTAACCAAAAGTTACATTCTGTGGAGACACTTCAGAAAACGCCATTAAATTTTCCAAAAATGCAAGGAACAGTTTTGAATTTGTAAGACGTCAGACATCCCAAAAGGCTAACAAGTAAAGACAAATTTAAAATTGGGTCCCATATCCAATAAGGATGTCTGTATTCTGTGTCTAATGCTTTTCAGGATTATGAGATTTTGAGAAAATGTACATGACAATTGCAAAGATCATACTGTGTTGCAGATAAATTTAGGAACTTTATGACCCAGGTGATTGACATGTATATGTATATGTTATACATATACATATGTGTACATATTTTTCAAAATACATGTTTGCTAAAACTAAGAATTTAAGTAAAGGGCATTTGCTGAAAGGATGGGGGTTGTGTGGGAGAACAAAGTTAGTGTTCTCATTAGTTTCAATTCAAAATGGCTTTGTTAATTCTCCAACACACATTCTCCCATTTGGTCAATTATGAAGTGCTGTTCTGTTTATTGCTGTATATCATCCCAAAACTAAGAGAATTAAAACAACAATTTATGATTGCCTCTCGCAGTTCTGGAAGTTTATAGTTCAATTGGATATTTCCCTCTTGGATTCCTCCATCAGTTACAGGCAGACTGGGGCTAAGGCTGGAAACATCTTAAGGCTTCTTCAACCATGTGCCTGACATTTGGACTGAGAGGGCTGGAAAAGCTGGGGTAGATCAGGCAGGCACCTTCTCCACGTGGCCAATTTGGGATTCCTCAAACCATGGTGGTCTCAAGGTAGTTAGGCTTCTTATTTGGCACCTGGATTTTTACAGACGGAGAGGTCTGAAAAATCAAGGCAGATGTTCTACAGGGTCACAGAAGCTTCCTATAACTTAGTCTTAGAAGTCACACAGCATTGCCACCACCACATTCTCTTGGTTACATAGGGCTCGTCCAAATTAGCGTGGAGGGCACTACCAGGAGGCATGGTTAATTGGTGCCACCTGGGAGCCTGGCTACTGAGAGGTTTTATTGATGTACTAGAGGGTAGTGGAGACAAGAAAATGTGTCAGTAAGGCTGTCTAGGGGTGTCAGTCCTCATTCTTTTGAAGAGGGATATTTTTTACACAAGGGATTCCTGCTATGCTATGTCAGCAAGTGGACACCACATAGGAAGCTAGTTTAACTAAAGAGGGAATTCATTTTTTACATGTAACTACTAACATTTTGGGAGAAAGCAAGAAACAAGATAAGCACTGAGCATTGTTATTATGAATATTGTTATGAATATTATTATTTGATTGGAGTTTCATTCTTGTCACCCAGGCTGGAGTGCAGCAGCCATCTCAGCTTACCGCAACCTCCACCTCCCAGGTTTAAGCAACTCTCCTGTCTCAGCATCCTGAGTAGCTGGGATTACAGGTGCCCACCACCACGCCCAGCTAATTTTTTGTATTTTTAGTAGAGATGGGGTTTCATCATGTTGGCCAGGCTGGTCTTGAACTCCTGACCTCAGGTGATCCACCCACCTCGGCCTCCCAAAGTGTGAGGATTACAGGCGTGAGCCACTTTGCCCAGCCAACATTGTTATTTTTTGTTTACAGTGACAGTAAATGACTAAATGCTTCTTCAAGTCAGCAGGTTACATTTAATAGTAGAAAAAGAATTTCAGGAACTGGTACTTACTGCCAGGAAATAAGGGGCCAGGCCAATGCTCAGAGCCTACCATACCCTTGAAGATTTCTGGCAATTAAGTGAACTCTTAATTTCTGGATTTGGAAACCAGAAATGCAACTTCGCCTTCTTTACAGACAAGGGGAACACTGTATCATCTGCTGCCTGGTGTCAAATGTCACAATGAGTGGTCTGTTCTCCCCTGTGACCTCGTTCTGTGGTCAGAACTGGATACAGGGATCACTTTGGAATCCTCAAAACCCCCGAGGCCTTGTGTTAAACCCCACGTGTATTTAGTCTCACAACTACGAAGCCGAATGTCGAGAGAAAAAGACAGATACCAAAAAAATGGTCTCAAAGTACCTCCTTGTTTAAGTTGGCCGCCAGACAAATCAGTTCATCTCCAGCAGAACGGAAGCCGCCTTTTCAGGGAAGATGGCAGCTGCCGGCGAATACAAAGCAGCTCTGTGATGGTCGAAGCCAGGAAAGAAAAGCGCCCCCTCCGAGTGTCATCACAGGAAGGAAACCTCTGCGGGCAGCAGGAACAAGTGCAATCCCTGGAGAAGAGCCGAAGGTGCCCGAGGCCCCGAGAAGGGCAGCGTGCGAGGCTGGCTGTGTGACCTCAGCCATGGAAGGGCCACCTGCCACCGGGGGGCTCGGCTGTCGGGCCTGTGGCTGTGGAGGGAAAAGCGTTGGCCACTTGCTGGAGCTGGGAACGTGCAGTGATGAGCACTAGGACAAGAGGACTGTGACAAACAGACACAGAAGTACACGCCCGAGTACAGGCTGATCCACAGACCTGTGTCCAGGGAGAGGCCTCAGCGTGGATCTGGAAATGCAGGACGGGTTCATGAAATCCTCACAAACTTGCCACATATTCAAGGAGGGTGCGGTTTACTTCATTGTTTGTGCTGGTCCTGAAAACCTGACATGATTTGTGTTTATAAATGGGTGTTTGCCCTTGACTATATCTTGGAGTAATTTAGCAAACAATAGATATTGGGGCAGGTCAGCGCGTCTCCACCTGAAAGACAAAGCAAAGCCGTGAAGGCAGCACCAGCAGTTGCGGCTCCTGGTGAGAGGTGACGGCTTGCTAGCAGCCCTCGCCGGCTCTGGGCGCCTCCTCGGCCTCGGGGTCCGCTCTGGCCGCGCCTGAGAAGCCCTTCAGCCCCGCCGCTGCGCCGTGGGGGCCCCTCTCTGGGACTGGTCGAGGCAGGAGCCGGCTCCCGGAAGTGTGGAGAGAGGCGCGGGCGGGAGCCAGGGCTGTGTGCAGCGCTCACGGGCCGCAGGGGCGGGGGTTCCAGGTGAGCGGGAGCTCGGCAAGCCACGCCCTTGGCGAGGCCGGCCAGTGCCTGCTGAGCTGGATCTGAGACTGAATCCCGTACGTGGACCGCCATTCCCGCGTTGGCCACGATAGCAGGTCTCTGTCTCTTTCTCGCTTCCCCTCTTTTCCTCTTGATTGTCTGGGACGAGGTCCCTCTGGGCTGCCGAAGTGCCTGGACTAGGTGCCGCAAAGTCCCCCGGCCCGGGCCAGGGAGAGGTGAAGCCCGCTGGGCTTCTGGGAGGGGTGGGGACTTGGAGAACTTTTCTGTCTAGCTAAAGGATTGTAAACGCACCAATCAGCACTCTGTGTCTAGCTACAGGTTTGTAAACGCACCAATCAACACGCTGTCAAAATGAACCAATCAGCTCTCTGTAAGATGGACCGAAGCCAGAGACAAAGAGAATATAGCCTGTAATACTTTCAAATACATTTTAGTGTTCTTTCTGCCATTTTAGGTGTTTGAGATTTTCACTTCCACAGAAACAGCAATTGCAGCAGGTACTCTTGCCCTGAGATTGTCTTAGTGACTCAAAATAGAGACCCGGAAGGATTTTTAAAATCACTTAATTGAAGAATGCAGAGAGAGAGAGAGCCAGTGCCACAAATTAATGACACCTGTGGAACATTATCTTAATCACTTGTAGATGGTATAGCTTTATCTGCCTACACCAATACCCATGGGCATGCGCTAGTTTTTCTCCAGCCTCAAAAGACAGTCCAACATTCTCTGCTGTTTGGTGTGTGCTGCAAATAATTGAGGACAGAAGACCAAACCCAAGATTCTACAATTAGCACTGGAGTATTTTTTATTATTAGTTTAAGTAAGTTCAGATCATGAAAATTCCTGTATTACTTTCGGACAACCATGTTTTTTATCCAGTGAGAAATGTATCTCTTTCAACAAAGCTGAGAACAAACATTTCAGTTAAAGTGTCTTTGATTTTTTTCATTCATTAAAGAGAAAGCAGGTTGTTAGCTCTGAGCAAATGCTGAAACTAATCAATAAATATTTTAAGAGAAAAAAAAGTCAGACTTCCAAAGTGGTATATTCAGGATTCATGAGATCTAGATAAAACTAAGTGATTTTAGTGAAAGCTAGGGCTAAATTTTAAAATGTGTGTTCTGACATGGTGGAAAAGATTTTGGTTATTGAAAGTTTGGAAAATGTAAGTACAGCCAGTGTTACCCTACCAATACAAGAGCTAGAAAAATTGTTTTAAAATCTACAAAATAAGCAAGTTGATTATTAATAAATTATAAATTAAACTATTATTTTTACATATCTAAATAGGGATATACTTATTTAAATAGAATTAAAAATAAGAGTATTTATTATATTGCTTAAATTAAGCACAACTATTTTAGTTTTGTTTTCACCGGTCCCATATTGTTTTGCACAACTTGATATTGGCTCTTTATTCTGAAAAAAGTAACTGATTTTGAAGGCTTCAGAAGACTCTTGCCTATACTCAGAAAACCATTGTCTCTGAGGTAAATTTACTACTCCCAAGCATACCCCTTCTTGCTGCTGCATTTTAAGCCAAAATATAAGGTTGCTTAGTAGAAGGTGAACTGTACTGCTTAGATATTCCAATTGCTCTGTAACAAAAAAGAATGAAATAAATGTAGGTATTATAGTTGTTTTATTATTGCTGCCATGGCAGATTACCACACACTTGGAGGCTTAAAACAACAAATTTATTATTTCATAATTTTATAGAGCAGAAATCCAGGTAGCTTGGTTGATGTTTGTGTTCCTGGTCTCACAAGACTGAAATCAAGATGTCTACAGACCTGTGTTCCATCCTCGAGGCGGAGGAGCATCCACTCGTAAGCTTATTCTGGTTGTTGGCAGGAATCACTTCCAGGTGGATGTAGCACTGAGGTCCCCATTTCCTTCCTAGCTTTTTGAGAGATGTTCTAAGCTTCTAAAGGACACTTCAATTCCTTGGTTCATCACCTCCCTCCTCTTCAAAGCCAAATTCAAGTCTCTCTCACGTTTCAAATTTCACAATATTCTTGTGTGCCTTATTTCTGTGCTTCTGCTGGAGAAAGTTCTCTGCTTTTAGGGGCTCATGCGATCTGAGCCTGGTTAATCTAAGCTAAATCTCCCCATCCATAAATTTAATGATACCTGGTAAAGCCCTTTTGCCATGTAATGGAGCAAATTCACAGGTTTCAGGAACCAGGGCATGAACATCTTTGGGGAGCTGTTACTTTTTCTAACTGGAACTATTTTAAAGTAATGCAGAAGGTCTAGCAATTGTCCCCATATAATCACCTGCCATTCTGAAATGAAACACTAGAACTTTGAGTTTAAATTATTGGGAATTAGTTAATACTGAGTTATACTGTTTAAATATTTTGGTAAGGCGATATCTCTCATGTTGGCACCATTTCCTTAGGTTTCTTACTCCACACGTGCATATTGTCTATATTTGTATTCTATGTAAAATACTGTATATACTTATAATTAGCATATGTTTATATGAGTGTGCATACTAAGGGTGTGAATTAATGGTCACTGAAAATTTACCTGTATTAAGTATTTAAATTTCTCATGATTCTTTATCCTTTTTACTGCTCTTTGATGTTTGCTGATGGTCTTTTGTTCGTGTTGTCATTATTTTTATAATGAGCATTTATTACCTAAGTCATTAGTAAAACTGTTAAAGGTAGTTTCCTTGGGGGAAACATACCTGTATTACACACATGAAAAAAGGTTTGCTCTTTTCTATCTATTTTCCCCTGTAACGTAATGGACTATCTTAGAACTCTTACGCAATGTAATACCTTCGCTCTCAACCCAAATTCTACAATTACTCAATTGAAAGGGAAAATGAAAGATGATAATGATTTGTATTTGATTTATAGTGGCATCCACTTTTTTAAAGGCACAAACGTTTTGTATTCCTATTTACAAGCAATTTTTTGTTGCTCGAAAATTTGTCACAGTTACCATCAGAGAAGAGAAAACTTGCCTCATTCAGGCCTACTTTCTAAAGAAGGCAGTGAAATTCAGGTCACAATACTACTTCTACCTATATGCTTCTTAGAAATACATATTCAACTTTCCAGTTGCAAACTGGGTTGATTCCTTTTTAAAAACCACTTAAGGAGGGAATTCTTGATATATAAAAAATGGCACACATTTAATGTGTACAACTTGGTGAATTTGGAGACAAATATACACCCATGAAACCGCAGCTACAATCTTTACCATAAGCATACCCATTACCTCCGAAAGCTTCCTCCTGCCTTCTCTATTATTATTTCTTTTGTCCTCATAGATCCACCTGCTGAGAGAGCCTGACAGCTGCCCCAACCATCCATGGGTTGATTTCTAAGAAGCATATTGGAATATGGTCCTGCAGACGATAGACAGTTGCAAAATCAGGGCCTGATGTTAATCCCTGCTGCTTCAGAAATCTTCATTCCAAATCAATGAAAAAAGAGAGCAAACCCCCAAAAGACCTGCGCTTCATAGAATGGCTTTGGCTTTTATCAAGCCACAGAGAAAATATATCAAAACCCTTAAGAATCCAAGCAATTTTTTTGTTGCTCTAAAATTTGTCACAGTTAACATCAGAGAAGAGAAAACTTGCCTCGTTCAGGCCTACTTTCTAAAGAAAGCAGTGAAATTCAGGTCACAATACTACCTATACAAGCTATATTCTTTTATTCTTTTTCTTTAAAAAAAGTAAATTCTATTTTCACAACAGCTTGTAATTTATGATCAAAATAAAATGCTGATTTTTAACTCATTTCCTGTAGAACGTTTCTAATGTAAGATAAATTCAGAGAAAAACACACTGAAATTAATCTATTCTAATCCATCTCTTAGCAAAAGCAAAGATTTGGCAAAAAGGAAAGTACAGTGCTAAATGTTAAATGAAAAAAAAAATCACAACAGAAATGACAGAAAGGAAATATTAAATACAAGACAATCTGCCCTGAGCAAATATCGTATAAAAAATCATGATGTCATGATTTTATAGCATTTCCATTATCAATTGTAAAACTCTTCTCTTAATTGCCTTTAATATTTTAAAAGGAGTTTAAAACTTCAGGAAAAGTGGAGAGGAAATCCCACAAATAGAGTCTCATGACATTGACTTTGGTGCCAGAACTGGCATCAGGGACTCAGCCTCATTGTTTATGCAATGAATCAGATGCTACTCTGCCTTTATCCAAGTGCATGACAACCACCATAGGTGGGTGACATCACCCAGGGTAGGCTGAGGGTGGAGCCTACATTTGGTAGACATATCTCCTGAGGCTCCTTTGGCTGTGACATTTTCTCAGATTTGCCTTGTTTTTAACGACTTTCACAGTTTTGAGGAACACTGGTCAGGTATATGGTAAAATCCCTCTCCACTGGGACTTGACTGATGTTTTACTTTTGATTAGATTGAAGTTGTGGGTTTGGGGAAGGAAGACTACAAAAATGAAATGCCATTTTCATCACATCTTATCAAGGGTCCTTCCTTCCTTCCCTCCTTCGCTCCTTCCCTCCTTCCTTCCTTCCTTCCTTCCTTCCTTCCTTCCCTTTTTGCAATGGAGTCTCACTCTGTCATCCAGGCTGGAGTGCAGTGGCTCCATCTTGGCTCACTGCAACTTCCACCTCCTGAGTTCAAGCGATTCTCCTGCCTTAGCCTCCTGAGTAGGTGGGATTACAGGCGCCCACCACCACACCCAACTAATTTTTGTATTTTTAGTAGAGATGGGGTTTCACCATGTTGGCCAGGCTGGTCTTGAACTCCTGAAGTGTTGGGATTCCAGGTGTGAGCCACCACCACCAGCCAAGGGTACATACTATGAACCTAACCAATTGCTATTGATGTTGACTTTGATCACCTGAATGAGGTAATTTTTAACATACATAAATGATATAATGCTAAGGTATATTAAATAACTTTAAATATGATAGATGTATCTTAAAGGCAAAGTGAAATCACACATATTTTATGACTTTCAAGAGTGCTGAGTCTCTAGATGATCTCAATATTAGGAGCTATAAACTGCTTGAGAATAGATTCACTTAGAGAAAAAAAAATCCATAAATGTTTCATCCAATCTAAGAACTTATATTTTCCACAAAGGTCCTATCACAGGAGAGTTCTCGTTGGTCTGTGAAATACTTCGAGGTGGGTGTGGAGTGTAGTTTATCAGTGATGTCAGGGGTGACTTATATACTCAACAGAAACAAGGATTTTGAGAGCCTAAGCACTATTCATGAGAAAAGAGAGTGAACAGTTAATATAGAAGAAGTAGGAAAGAAAGGAAAAAAGCAGATAAAATAGGAATGGAGGTATCTATTTGTATAAATGAATGAGAGACTATCAGTGTCAGGAGACCCAGGCCATTGTAAGTTCTACCTCATGTAGTATACGACGTGACCCCCCATGCCAGGTCTCCAGTAGAGACTCTTCTACCCTGATGTATCAAATGCCTTTGATGAGGGAAATAAAGCAGAACACATTGTTTCTTGGACCTGAGATCGTATCAGAGCAATTACATGAGGACTTCCTTAAAACACACACAAGACAATCTAATTCATAGAGATACTACATTGACAACATAGATGGGGAAATGTAGATCTGCTAAAAATTTGGAGAGACCTGGGGAATGTTTTCAGATTTCCATAGTCGTTGGAAGGAAGGTTGGAATCAATTATTTTCTGAACATGAGGGGTCAGGAAAACTCCACTGGCAGTGGGTTTGCTCATGCAAGTTAATAACTTGATCACAGCCATGGCCCTAGTCATGCTAGATTCAGGAATATTCATCGAAAGTGTCTCCCTCACCCTGGGCTGCTTCTTATTTTTCTTGGTCCTCATCCCACTCTTCACCCCTTCCCTGCACACAGGATTGATCCCTACAAGCTGCATTTCCTCTTCTCCCAGGACAGCTTTAATCTGGCAGGATTCAGCCAATAGGAAGTTCCAGCAGGAAATGAGAGTGGGAAGGAGAGGGAGAAACCAGAGCTTTTCTTCTCCTCCTTTCTTAGGTGGAGGCTGGCAGTGCCTGGGTCTCCTCTGTGTCCCTGTAGAATTCTGTGCCTGCCTTTGCCACTGGGTGGCCCCAGCTCTGGGCTCTGATGCCTGCCTCCTGTCTTTGGTCTTCAAGCCCAGGGTGGCAACAGCTGTCTAGGGTGGCTCTTCCCTGGGTGGCCTCACACACTCCAGCATGGATTCTCAGCTTCTTCATCATGTGGATAAACACTACTGCTTAAATTGTTACTGTTTAAATGTGTCTGTCTAAAACACACAAAATAATTTTCTTTTTCCTTTTTAGACCCTCATTAATCAATCGCTTATGCCCAAAGGTCTCAAGTAAGCCCGCATGAGAAATATATACTAGTGTTTCGCTTTAGATACTGTATTTCAATCAGTATCATTCTGTGAATGTAATACAAGAAGGCCATCTGAAGCAACAAGTATGGCATTTATTCTAAATATGTGAAAGATAAAGTATCCATGGAATACAAAAGTTTTATTGACCCCTTGAACAAACAGGAAAAGGGCAGTGAAGTCATTCATTCACTCATCCATTCATTGCTGCATTCATGCATGTGCTTAACAACATTCGCTAGCACCTCCCATGAATCAGAAATTCTCCTTTTTTTGTCTTTGGAGGAAGGATTAGGGATCTGTTCCCAGGGATTGATGATAGTAAAACAAACAAGCAAAATTAGTTTCTGCCAAAATTGGTTCAGATTCAATTGCAGGAGAAGAGAATAGACAGATAATTACTATGACTCTCATCCTCCCACCACACTCGCTACCCCATACCCATTAGTGCCAGGAGAGAAGGGAGGACCCCCTAAGACATTTCTCATCAAATACACAGAAATGTGGTTTAAAATAAATATTTGTTATTTCCCGAGGGTTTACTCTTATTGTAATTTAGTTTTCTGCATCTTCTGTTTGACTTTCTTAAGCCTGTTTGATGTTCAAGCAACAAATTCTCTGCAAATCCTGTGGTCTGAAAGTTGTTGAGGGACTGAAGTCCATGCTTTTGTGATAATCTGATTGATCATACATACAGGAGATACGTGTGTACTCTACAAAGGTACCAGAGCATCCATATAGCAAGACCTATTTTTAAATTGGCTACATAATGTATTTCCTTTTCTAATTCACTGAATATTTCCCAGAGAGGAAATACATGGACATTTGATACTGCATAGATGTATCTGTGTACCACCAAAACATACTAGTTCATTCAGTTTCTAATTGATTTCCATCAGAGCTATAACCTGCATATTCTATTAAATGCTATGGTATGAAGCAAACCTCAAGGAAGCACAATTGTGAGCCATGTCCTGTGGATCACTCCGGCATCTGGGGGACTCTGGAGAGGCAGAAAAATTCCTATAATCTACCGCATCCTGCCCAGGAAACCAACCCATGACCTACAGTAACTGGCCGAGGAAGCCAGCCTTCTCTCTCTAAGTCAGACTTGTAGGAAGGCAGGGCACTCTCTCTAGCAGTGATGTGGGAAACGAAACAATAACACCTGTAACAATTGGCCCAGAATGGCCAGGACTTGATTCTTAATGGGCAGTTTCCCTAACTTTTGTCCCTGCTTCAAACTTAGGACCAACTAGAAAAAAAGGCAAATATGCTCCTAACGCATCTCATAAAACACCTGCTTCTCCTTAGCCCACCTGTAGCTTCCCCAGGCCAACATCCTCCAGTCAGGGCACACCTAGAGCCTTCCGTCTTCTCCCCCATGAAACTTTCCAGCTCTTCTGCCTGTCTTGGAGTCTCTGCTAAATGCAGGTGGGATTGGTTGAATCTCCTACTATACTCTAAGAAGCTCTGAATTAATAGCCTTTGCTGTTCTTAGTTGGTTGGCCTTCATTTATTTCCACATATGATTTTTAAAACCAGATTATCTGAGCTTCAGCAAGCCACTTTTGAGAGAGGTTGTGAAGCTGCTTATCATAGAGTCTGAGCTCTAAGCCTGAATACATCTAATAAGTACAATAAAAGAACAACAAGGGATTCCTCCCTAGTGGTCTGTGCCATCTGGGCTAAGAAAAAAATTCGATTTTAGTGGGGACAAAAGCTAAAGAGATAAAATTAGAAAGTGCCCAGAGAACAACTCTGTGGTACAAAGGAGGTAGACCAATAACTATCATATTTCAGGAGAGGGCGGGCAGGACACGGGGTGGGTCTGGAAGCCTCGTTGGAGAGGACTAGTAACAACAAGCATTGGTCCAGTCTTAGTAGAGATTAAAGAAGAATTTCATAGCGTATGCCACAGATTTGAAAAGATCGGTGGTGGAAGGGCAAGGTGATCTGTTTTGTGATGCTCTAAAATACCAAACAAGACATATGTTGAACGTGGATGGAGAAAAAATACATTTAACCCTTAAAATACCGAAATATTTCAAATGTGAATTTTGGTGGGCATTAGGCTGGATGATTTCTTATTTTTAACTTTTACTTTAAGTTCAGGGGTACATGGAGGTTTGCTGTACAGATTATTTTATCACCCATGTATTAAGCCTGGTACCCATTAGTTATTTTTCTTGATTGTCTCCCTCCTCTCACTCTCCACCCTCCAACAGGCTCCAGTATGTGTTGTTCCCCTCTATGAGTCCATGTGTTCTCATCATTAAACTCCCACTTATAAGGGAGAACATGTATATTTAGATTTCTATTCCTGTGATAGTTTGCTAAGGGTAATGGTCTCCAGCTCCAGCCATATCCTTGCAAAGGACATGACCTCTTTATTTTTATGGCTGCATAGTATTCCATGGTATATGTGTACCATATTTTCTTTAATCTATCATTGATAGGCATTTAGGTTGATTCCATACATTTACTATTGTGAATAGTGCTGCAGTGAACATATGCATGCATGTGTCTTTATAATAGAACAATTTGTATTCCTTTGGGTATATACCAAGTAATGGGATTGCTGGGTCAAATACTATTTCTGTCTTTAGCTCTTTGAGGAATTGCCACACTGTCTTAGTTTGGATGATTCCTGAAAACTCATGTATCTCTAAGATTTTACATTTCTACTCAACTACAATTATTATACTGAGATAATAAATGTTATTATTTATTATTTATTATCTCAGATGTTATAGAGAAAAGTACAGATGTGATGTTTATAACATAAAGACTGTATATTTTTTAGTTAGTTGTAACTATCAGCAGAATTCAAAGCTTACAGGTTTCTGGGGACAATCTGACCCACTTCCCCCTGTGAATGTATCCTCGGTGCAAGCTCAGGGATCATGCCAGAGGGGTGGCAATCATCCTCTGCTGTCCTCAGCACAGTGATTATGGTGTGTATCAGAACTATGTATTCCATTTCTGGGTTCTCACGGCACAGGACAAGGCCTCACAGGAGGCCAACCAGAATGGCCACACACAGCATTGCCACATGAGGTTGAAGGAAGATTAAAGGTTTAAGGCAACTGGCAGGTTTAGCCTCAGTAGCAGATGACTTAGAGAAATTTCATCTGAATCCATGTTTTGGCAAATTATTATGTGAAATGCAAATCTCTTCTTACCTATGTGTAGTTCCACTGAACAAAACTATGGCCATGTTTGGAATTCAGGGAGGAAGACTGTCAGTAATTAGTAGGAAGGGATTTATAAGAAGGTCTATATATTTTTTATGAGCCTTATAAGAAGACATGATGAATAAATCTGATATTTATCCCATATTAGATCCTGGAACAGAAAAAAACACATCAGAGAAAAACTTTTTATAATCCAAATAAAGTATAGTGTTAATAATAATATAACAATATTGGTTCATTAGTTGTGACAAGTATACTGTAAAACACAGGACCTTAACAACAAGAGAAATGGAACATAGAGTATACAGGAACTCTCCAAACTATTTTTGCATTTTGTCTGTAAATCTAAAAGTATTGTAAAATTTAATGTTCATTTTAAAAAATAAGAACCCCTTAACAATGAATATGGCTGATTACCAATAGAATTTTATTTCCCTTCCACTCAGGATACACAACTAAAAACATTGTCAAAGGTATAAAGTGTCAAAGATAATATTACATTAAATTCTAATCTAAGTCTGTGTCTTCAAAAATGCAAATAAAGAGGCATAACTTATTTTACCAGTAATTAATTCACGACAGTCACCAGAATTTTTATAAGAAGTATTTAGAGCCAGTCATTGCCATAGTTACAATCTAAAACTATTTTTATTGAAATTCTTTTCCAGTGTTCATGATTAATGTTAAGGTATGGAAGTAGAAATACTTATCACAAAATGTATAAACTATTACAAAATGGTCAGTATTTTCTTGAAAGTGGGATTTGACTTACGGACTTGGAGCTCCTTTCTAAATAGTGGGGGAATTTATTCTTTTAGTCACTCTCCCAAGTAAACTGTTCTTGTCCAAAACTCTAAATAGCAACATGTTTTTAAATAAATAACCACTAATGATACTCAATTCAATGAGAGTGATGACAAAGCAGAGCCTCGCATCAGCGGCTCCACTAGATTAAGCACCATGTTCTACTCAGCAGGACACTACTTTAAACAATTAGTTATCCATCATAAATTAAGCCTAATTAAAGGTTAAATATGAGAGACCAAGAAAGAAAGCTAACAAAAATATTTGGAAGCAACTCTCACAATCATTTATGCTCCAATTTCCAGTTTCATTAAGAATACATCAGAGATAATTTAATAGGAGAAGGTTAAAAATTTAAAGAAAGGCGACTTATTTTTGCATTTTAAAATACATAAATTTACTGAAGCTTTAAAAAAGTTTTATTGAGATAAAGTTGGCATAAAAAACCCACACCTACAGAAACTGTAAAATGTATGCTTAAATATACAACCATCACCACAATCAAGATAGTGAATATACCCATCAACTCGTAAGAGTGTCTGTGCCATTTCAAAATTCTTCTCCCTCTTCAGCACACCCATCCACAGGTGAACACTGATCTAGTTGAATCTTGTAGAATTGTAAAGTAGGTATATTTACAGGGATACATGTGCATACAATTAGAAAATATACTTCTTTCACTCATATTTTGTGATTTATTCTGGTTGTTGTGTGTATAAATACAATCATTCATTCTGTTTGATTATTAATATTCTAAATATTTCATGGTATGGGTATAGCACCCACTCAGCTGCTCATGAGCATCTAGACTTTTCCAGTTGTCGGTTATTGACGATAAAGGTAAGATGAGCATTAGCATGTAAGTCTCTGTGTGCATAGATGTGTTCATTTAGGTTGGTTAAATACTTAGCAGTGGAATGTCTGAGTCGTATGAAGCTTTTAGCTTTGGAATTCTAACTTTTAAGACATTGTCAAACTGTTTTCTAAGTCGTTGTGCCATTTTACATCCTCCTTGAGAGTGTGTGATAGTTCCAGTTACTCTGCATCATTGCCAGCAGTTTTTATAAGCTCTCTTTTTACTTTTAATTCTGCTTGTAGGTGTATAATATCTCGTTGGTTTTAATTTGCATTTCCCTAATGACTAGAGTTTGAGAAACTTTTATTTGTGTATTTGCCATTCTTACATGTCCCTTTGTGAAATCTTCTTTTGAAATCCTTTCCCATTTTATTACTAACATGTTTGTTTTCCTTTATTGAGTTTTCAGAGCTCTTTGCGTATTCTAGATACAAGCACTTTATTAAATATGTGATTTGCACATATTTTCTTCCAATCTTGAAGTCTGTTTTCATTTTTTTTAACATCGCCTTTAAAACTTAGAAGTTCTTAGATTGGGTAAAATAACATTTATTTTACAAAGTTAATCTACTACTGAGTAGTTCATGGCTCTTAATAATAAGACCATCTAGAAATTTAGCACCCTTGAAAGTCATAAACAGCTGTGTCATTTAACTCAGCCTTTAAAATATATCTATCATATTTCCAGTTGTTTAATGCAGCCTTGTGTTATGTTTTTTATTGGTATGTGTTAAACACTGCCTCATGTAGGTAATCACAGTTAACATCAATAGCAATTAGTTATGTTCATTGTACCAAGTACATACCCTTAGTAGAATGTGATGAAAATGACATTTTATTTCTGTGATCTTCTTTCCCAAAACCCGCAATCCAAATATAATCAAGACAGAAATAGCAGGCAAACCCCAAAGGAGAAGAATTCTACAGTATACCTGACCAGCACTACTCAAAATTCTGAAGGTCATTAAAAACAAGGAAAGCCTGAGAAACTGTCACAACCAAGGAGAGCCTAAGGAGACATGACTGCTCAATGTAATTTCGTAATTTGGATGGAATCCTGGTATGTTGTGGGAAGTCAGGGACCCCGAATGGAGGGACTGGCTGAAGCCATGGTAGAAGAACCTGAATTCTGAAGATTTCATGCACATTTATTAGTTCCCCAAATTAATACTTTTATAATTTCTTACGCATGTCTTTACTGCAGTCTCTGAACATAAATTGTGAAGACTTCATGGACATTTATCACTTCCCCAATCAATACTCTTATGATTTCCTACACCTGTCTTTAATCTCTTAATCCCGTCATCTTCATAAGCTGAGGATGTATGTCACCTCAGGACCCTGTGATGATTGCGTTAACTGCACAAATTGTTCATAAAGCATGTGTGTTTGAACAATATGAAATCTGGGCACCTTAAGAACATGGTAACTTCGATTTTCAGGGAACAAGGGAGACAACCATTAGGTCTGACTGCCTGGAAGCCAGGCGGAACAGAGCCATATTTCTCTTATTACCAAAAACGGTTAAGATAAATATCGCTGAATTTTCCCCAGTAAGGAATATTAATAATTAGCCCTGGGAAAAGAATGCATTCCCAGGGCAGGGCCTCTAAAATGGCCGCCCTGGGAGTGTCTGCCTTCATGCAGACGTAGATAGGGATGAAACACGCCCTAGTCTCCTGCAGCGCCCCCAGGCTTTCTAGGATTAGGAAATTCCAGCCTGGCAAATTCTAGTCAGACCGGTTCTCTGCTCTTGAACCCTGTTAAAATGTTTTTCAATGACAATGCGTACACAGCAGGACATGGAAGTTCATTAGTGATTCTAGTTTTGCCCTGACCTGGTGATCTCACCCTGACCTTCTGCTTTGTAATCTTTTGTTGCCCTTGAAGAATGTGATCTCTGTGACCCACACCCTGTTCACACACTCCTTCCTTTTTGAAAACTGTTAATAAAAACTTGCTGGTTTTATGGCTTAGGGGTCATCACGGAAACTGCCGACATGTGATGTCTCCCCCAGACACCCAGCTTTAAAATTTATCTCTTTTGTACTCTTTCCCTTTATTTCTCCGACTGGCTGATACTTAGGGAAATAGAAAAGAACCTATGTGAAATAACATTGAATTATCGGGGATGGGTTCCCCCGATAGTAGTATAAGAAAAGGATATTAGATAAAATCTAAGGAAACTGAATAAAGTATGAAATTATAAGAATGAATCAATATAATATAATGGTATTACATATAACATAATGTTCATCATATAAACATAACGTGAGAATTTAATTATACAAATGCTATGAAAACTTAATAAGAGAGGTTGATAACAACAGTGATAAACAGAGCAGGGTGGCAGGTCAGGTCCTGATCTCACTTGCTGACCATGTGGTTTTAGGTAAGCTATTTAATTGACAGTGCTGTCCTTTTTCTTCCATAATACAGGGAGTAATAAAGTACTTTCTTCAATTATTAATTGTTGCTATTTTTGTTATATATTTTATTTCTTCATTTGTCAAAAAACTTGCTTTACAGTGTTATTGTTTATTTCTTCAAATGTCAGTTTTATTTTAAATTAATTAAAAGAAGAAAGACTATACCTTACTTTATAGTTAATCATCTAATCGCCATTCATGGTGCTCATGATCCCTTCCTGTAGATCCGCTTTTCCAACTATACACCTTCTCCTTCAATCAGGACAGCCATTAGAAATTCTTGCAGTACAGGTGTGCTGGCAGCAAATTGTCCCAGCTTTTGTTGGCAAGAAGGTATCTTGATTTTGTTCTCATTTTTGGAAGATGTTTTTCTGATAAGAGATTTTTGTTTTCTTTTTTTAATATCCAACCCTTTAAAAAGTGCACTTCTGTTATCTTTTAGAAATTCCAAGTTATTCTCATCCTTTTCCCCCTGTACATAATGTGTCTATTTCCTCTGGCTACTCTCAAGGTCATTTTTTTAAAACTTGGTTCATAGTGTTTTGAATAAAAGGTGTTTAGCTATGGATCTTTAATAATTATTTTACTTGGGTCTCACTGAGATTTTTGAATGCATGAGTAATTTTTTATCAATCATTGAAAAGCTTTAGCTATTATTTCTTCAAATATTTTATTCTGCTCTAATTATACACTCTTCTCCCTCTAAGGAACCAACAACATGTATACCAGATCATTTGATGTTGCTCATAGTTTCTTGAAGAGCTGGTCATTCTTTTCAATTGGGATCTCTCTGTTCTTCAGATTGGTTAATTTCTATTGTCTGTCTTCTAACTCCAGTCATCTGTTAAGTAATTCAATTAATTTTTTATTTATTTTGTTGAACTTTTCACCTTCAGAATTTTCATCTGGTTCACTTTTATATTTTTAATGTCTGTTGAGGCTTTCTACTGGTTCTCTCAATAAGACCAAAAAGGACCCTGAATAGTCATGGCCATCTTGGGCAAGAACATAGATGGAGGTACCACACTTTCTGATTTCAAAATGTAGCATAATGATATAGGAATCAACACAATATGGCACTAGCATAAAGACAGACATATAGGCCAATCAAACAGAATAGAGCCCAGAAATATATTCATACATTTATGGTTAACTGATCTTTGGCAAGGATGTCAAGACTACCCAATAAGAATACCCAATCTATTCAATAAATTGTGTTGAAACAATAAGATATCCACATTCAAAAAAATAAAATTGGACCCTTATCTTATACCATATTCAAAAATCAACTCAAAATAGATTAAATACTTAAATGTATTACCCAAAACTGGAAGACTACTAGAAAAAAACACAGGGGAAAATATTTTTTTACATTGGTCTGGGCAATGATATTTTGACTATGACAACAAAAGCACAGACAACAAAAGCAAAAATAGGCAAATGGGATTTCATCAAACTCCATAACTTCTGCATAGAGAATCAACAGCCCAAAAAGTCAACAGCTTGAAGAGACAATATACTGAATAGGAAAATATATTTGCAAACCATGTATCTTATAAATAGTTAATGTCTACAATGTATAAGAAACTCATACAACCCAATAGCAAACAACAAAACACACCAAAAAACAAACTAAAAATGCAAATTATTCAAATAAACATTTCTCAAGGAAGACATACAAATGGACAACGCTATATGAAACTGTTCAACATTACTATCATCAGGAAAATGTAAAATTAAAAGTACAATGAGATTATCTCACACTAGAGAGAATGATTATTATAAAAAAGATGAAAGATACATGTTGTCAAGAATGCAGAGAAAAGAGAATCTTTTATATTATTGATGGGAATGTAAAGTGGTACAACCATTATAGAAAATAGCATAGAGGCCAGGCACAGTGGCTCAGACCTGTAATCCTAACACTTTGGGAGGCCAAGGTGGACAGATCACTTGAGGTCAGGAATTGGAGATCAGCCTGGCTAACATAGCAAGAGCCCATCTCTACCATATTTCTACGAAAAATACAAAAAATTAGCTGGGCATGGTGGTATGCTCCTGTAGTCTCAGCTACTAGGGAGGCTGAAGTACAAGAATTGCTTGAACCTGGGAGGCAGAGGTTGCAGTGAGATGCAATCGCACCACTGTACTCCAGCCTAGGTGACAGAAGCCTGGTCAACATGAAAAAACCCAGTCTCTACTAAAAATACAAAAATTAGCTGGGTACAGTGGTACAGACCTGTAATCCCAGCTACTTGGGAGGTTGAGGCAAGAGAATCACTTAAATCTGGGAGGCTGAGCCAAGATCACGCCACTGCACTCCAGCCTGGGCAACAGAGTGAGACTCTGTCTCAAAAAAAGAAAGAAAAAAGATAGTGTAGAGGTTCCTCAAAAAATTAAAATTAGAACTACTTTATGATCCAGAAATCTCACTTCTGAGCATATACACAAAGGAATTTAAATCAATATGTCAAAGCAGTATCTGCACTTCCATGTGTATTACAGCAATATTCACAATAGCCAAGATATGTAAACAAACTACATGTCCATTGATGAATAAATGAATAAAAAGTAATATATATTAATATAACAAAATATTTGTATTATTTTTGTGTATGTTCGTATGTATACATACATTCATACAGAAAATTTGAATATTATTCAGCCACTAAAATGAATGAAATCCTGCCATTTGCAACAACATAGATGGACCCAGAGAACGTTATGCTAAGCAAAATAAGCCAGGTAGAGGAAGACAAATACTGTATCATCTCACTTCTATGTGGAATCTAGAAAAGTTGAAGTCACAGAAACAGAGAGAAGGACTGAAAGGAGGCAGCAATGGAGGGATATTGGTCAAAGGGTATAAAGTTTCAGTTATGCAAGTTGTAAACACTCTGGAAATCTAATGCCCAGCAATGAGAGTACAGTTAGCAATACTGTATTATAGATCTTTCATAGCTTGCAAAATTTATGCCCTGACAATAAGACCTTTACCACCTATAACATATAAGAATGCTCACCTATTTTCTTCTAAGAATTTGTTTTTATGTTAAATTTTGGATAAAGTATGAATCTAGCTACATCATATTTTAATGGTTGGCTATTTCCCCCATCAGTATATGCTTCAAAATACATATGTTTATAACTTACTTAAGTGGCTTATTATAAATTCCCTATATAAATATAGGTGTGGTTAAGGGACAACACGCATGCACAAATTTCTGAGATTTTATTTCTGCTTTAAATAATATGAATTTGTATATATTCTAATGGAGGTTTAGTTTCACTATTTCCCATTTGACAGATTAAAATTCTTCAGCTGTTTTCACTGTCCTTCCTTAGTAGAATTGTACTTCCCCAATTTCCTGAATTTATACGTGGCAGTATGACTGCTTCAGTCATAAAATGTGAGCGAAAGTGGCATGTGACACTTCCAGGTGTTGCTGTCTGAGCCAGCAGATTGTTCATCGTGTTCCCTTTTTTCTCTGCCTTCCTGTTCACCTATGTTCCAGACAGCTGGAGTCTCACCAGGGTGGGTTTGGCATGCAAATGACAATGACACAAAGCAGATTACAGAATGGTCTGGATGCATAGTAAATATTTGTTGTTTTAATTACTGAGCTGTGAGTGTCACTTGTTACTAGAGGAAAATTTAGTTTATCTGACAGATACTATAGGTCAGATATGTATTTGTTCACTACAATTTTAGAATATCTCATCAGGTTTAAATATTTTTTACTAGATAGATTGAGTTATTAAGCACATAGAATAATTCATAATAATAAATATATTTAGATTATGAATCTTCCTCTGCAAGAGTCTTTCTATTCATGTAAATCCCTTAAGGGGCAATTTTGGGTCTGTTAGAGCATAATTTATTTCAACCTTTTCTTAATGAAGAATATATAATTATTTTTATTTTAATCTGTTAATAATACCATAATAAAATTATTTTACATAAACATTTTACTTGACTTCTAATTTATTCCTCATTATAAATGCATGAAACAGGACCCCTAGATTAAATATAATAATGATTTTGAGCTTCTATTATCATCAAATAAAACTCTAGAATAATTGCATGAATTTTCTCTTCCATTAGCTGTATTATTTATGTTGGTATTTTAATACAATTTTACTATTATTAAATATTATCTTTTCTTTGGTAAAGTGTTCAGGTAGAAAGAGAGAGAGAGAGAGAAAAATATCATATATGTGTGTCCTGAGGAGACTCCCACAAATAAAAAGCGTATAAAAGCCTGGGGAACATGGTGAAACCCTGTCTGTACAAAAAAATACAAACATCAGCTGAGTATAGGTGTGTGTGCCTATAGTCCCAGCTACTTGGGGAGCTGAGGCTCACTTGAGGAGGATGACTTGAACCCAGGAGGTCAAGGTTGCAGTGAGTTGAGGTTGTGCCATTGCGCTCCAGCCTGTGTGACAAATTGAGACCCTATCTCAAAACAAACATGTGTATAAAATGTGTGTATATGTATATATGTGTGTATGTTTATGTATGTGTGTATGTACACACACACGTTTTAACCTGCACAGTGAAATATACAGACATCCACTTATATACATATTCCCATGCACACATCTACACATACATATAGGGTTTTTGACTGTTGATTTCTATGAGTGTTAACAATCATATTTGGCCAATCTACTTTCATTTTTATCATTTTACTACCCATACTCCCTAATCCACTGAAGTATTTTAAAGCAAACCCCAGACATGATATTATTTCACCAATATATTTGCCATTATGAATCTAACAGATAAGGAGGCAATACCATTATTGTAAATAACAAAACTCTAGTGTTTCCTGAATGCCATATAATATTCATTCATTGTTCAAATTTCAGAAAGTGTCAACAAATATTTTTTGGTCTTAGGTTTTTTTCCTGGCCCCTTCTTTGTTTTTCTTGTCATCTATTGGTTATAGAAAGCCAGGTTATTTGTTCTGTCGGATTTACCACATTCTGAATAAAGTTAATTACTATTCAGGTTCTCTTTTGTACTTCCAATGATACAGACAGAAGACAGAGAAATACTGGGTGGAAGAGGGTGGTTCCCTGGCAAAGACCCTACTCTCAAGCCTGGAACCCCGTGGCCCTAAATTGGAACAGGTATTTTTGTTTTCTTACCCAAATGTTGCCTTTTGGCCCACCACCCTATCCTGTAACCATAAACCCCAGATTCCATGAGCAGACAAGCAAACAAACAGAACAACTGAGGAGCAGAAGAGTGCCACAGCAGAGAAGGAAAGAGGAGTAGGAGCTTCTGAACTTAGAGGATGGGGGCAGTCAGAGAGGAGATTGGCCACAGGATTACCAGGGGAAGATCATCTTCCTATTCCATCCCCTTTCCAGCTCCCCCATCTATGCTATTGAGAGCCACCTCCATCTGGCAATAAAATATCTTGCATTTACCATCCTTCAGTTTGTCCATGTGACCTGATTCTTCCTGAATGTGGGACAAGAACCTGGGTACCAAGGGGGCACTGAAATGGTTAGCACTTGAGCTATCTGCAGACAGCAGAGCTAAAAAAGCACTGTAACATGACTGCTGGGGCTTTGGGAGCCACAGGCACCCACCCCTAGACACTACCATGGGGCCGGAGCCCGAAAGGTGCTCGCCTTGGCTCCTGCACTTGCCCATCTGCATGCTCCCCCTCCCCTAAGGGGTTTGAGCACATGGAGGTCAAACAGACAAGCCACACCCCTCCTGCAGGGGCATCAGGGAACACTCCCATTTCACCAGTACCTTGACTGTCATCTGTAAAGACTTGATCACGTAAGTAACACGGAAGGTACCACTGAAAGCAACGACGTGCTAGTGGGGATGCTGGTGCCTCCTCCTGAGTGACCTCAGGACACACTTCAATCTCATTTGTCTTCTTTTTGTGATGTTATCACTGGTAAGTCACTTATATTTTAAAGAAGTAAAACACTATAGATTGAGGATAATTCATTTTATATCCCTTTCACATCCTTTTACTCCCTTCTCTGATGGTAACACATGCTGTGTAATTTTATAGATGTGTGTCTGATAAAATACAGTGAATTTTTATAATTTTATATAAGCAGTCCATTACATACATGTTTTTGTATCAAGATTTTATTTCAACATCTTTCTTAGATTTATCAAGATACATGTATAAATATAAATATATTTGTATAGATACATCACACATTATGCATCCATTAAACTCTCAATTAAATTTTATACTTAAAAATGTATTATTACAAATCAGACTGAAATTAACATAATAGTGCTTATATTCTTGTGAATGTATAATCCATTTAATTTTTAGTATCTCCAAAAGAGTAGAAATTGTGAGGTCATGGAAAAATCTACTATTTTGTTTTGTTTTTGGGTAATGCTAAATAATTCTCCAGTGTTTATACTTGTCTATCTGACCAAAAACAGTATATTATGATTCTTATTAATCTACATTCTGGCCAGATATGTTTGTTCCAGATCATTATCAAATTGTTGAATCTGCCTTCCCCAATTACTGGGTGAACTGATAATTCATATGTCATTAATGCTTTTATACTCTACCTTTGTAGTTCTTCCGTGTTTTCAAGCATTCAGACAGAGAAGAGGAAACTCCCCTGGCCCCCAGGAGATGATGCTTCCATCTCCACACACAGCAGCTGCCCAGACTCTCATGGGTTGTAGACCTCTCATCTCTGTGCATCTATAATAGGAAGTGGTCACATACCAGGATAAACCATTGAATTATTATTAGCAAAATGCTGTGTTCAAAGAGGAGTCTATATTCACTATAGTAAGTGTTGAGAAATGGAGCTGATGCCCCTGGGTCCTGAGCAAAGAAAAATCCATACCATCTTTTCTCTTTACCTTAAGCAACCATAGCAGCTAGCTTCCTGACAGATCAGAGAGTGAGGCTATTCTCTGTATTATACATTGAAACGATAACTCAGGGGCTGAAGCCAATTAGAAACCAGTTTGTAAAGCCATTCTCTTTCAGGAACTCGCTGCTCAAACCCATTCTAAGCAGAGGGGTGCCTTGCACCAGCCAGTAAGTCAGCACAATGGCAGCTTTGCAGCAGGGTGAGGGATAAAGGAAACCAACATACTTTGGGCTGGAACACTGTGAAAAGCAGCCATGAAAGGTTGGGGAACCTTTCAGACCCCCTGTTCTTCTACCATTACCTTCCTAGAAGGCAAGATAAGAGGAGGAACTTGCAGGAGTGGAGAGAAGCTTTCTTCTGCCCCATTTGTTTACCTGACCATTTGTTGCAGACGTTTGCTAGTGTTAAAACACCAATTGTTCCTGACATTTCTTCGTTTTCAGCTATCGTGTGTTGTCTAATGTATCTCATCCCCATCTTGGACAAAGAGACCATTGATGTAACAACACAGACTTTCCAAGGTGCCATCATGAGCCATGGATTCTCTCTCAAATGTCTGTTTCCCTGCAAAAGGATTATCATTCTAGTTTATCACCCATAAAGCGACCTCCTGAGCTGTAAAACATAGTGCTCTGGGGAGCAGCCCTGCTTGTCTTTGGGGCTTTGGAAGCAGTGAAATCTTTCCTTCTCTGTACTCTCACAGCACAGTCATTGTAGGGCAGGGCTGACCGCTGCATGTTTCCAGCTCCTCCTTGAGTATGTAATTGACTGTTGAGAATGTGAAGTACTGGCAACATCACCCAGAGTGTCAACCTTCATCCGACCTGGGAAAAAATAAGCAGTTCCCCTGCTTCTAGTGGATTTCATCAAGAGGTCAATGGGTCTGTCCTGTGGCAATCCCTCTCAAAACCTTCCTCTTGAACTATTCCTCGAAGCAGAGGAAAGAGAAATGAGACCACTGAGATATGGGGGTGGCTGACAGTGACGCTTCAGAAAAAGTGAAATTCATATGTGAATATTTATATCTCACCTGTAAATGTTATGTGGATTTTGTACTGCATGACATTATACATTCATCTTTTTAGAAAAAAAAAAATTTTATGTAACCTTTCTTCAAGTAAAATGAGTTATCCCTGAAAGTTCACCATCTCTATCATGTGGCTTCCTGTTCTCCCTGATATGTGTGTGTCTTATTTTGAAAATTAAGAACTTAGGGTTCTTAGCCACTCTTACTTAGAAATACTCCTTGAGTGGCAGATAATGGATTGGTTTATTCATCAATTACACGTTGGTATGAATAATCTTGATAGTTCCTTTCTAATAAAGTGTTAGTGTAGGAAAAAGGGTGGTGCAATTACGAGGATTCTGTTGAGGTGGGAGAGGAGAATGGGTATCACTGAGTGAGGACAGTGGCACAGGGCTGAGCAGGAAAACCACTGAATGATTGGGAAGCAAGATGCATTGAGTGTAGTTTAAGGAACCAGCACTGCAGATGAAAAGCTAGCTTTTCTGTTAATAGGTACCAATTTAATAGCTGCTGTAGAATCAGTTATTTAATTTTACCCATTGTATTCCCAATCATAATTTGCAATAAAATAGGACATAAACCCAACCTAAAATGAAATGGGAGCTAATAAGAAACAGATATCGACATTTCTTTTTTATTTCTGTTTCATAGCTGAAAATCCAATGTAAGAGCAAACCCTGAATTCACAGCATTCGGGTCTCTGGCGCATGACTTAATGTTCGTTAACAATTGCACTGAATCTTGTTCAAATGATTCTCTCCTGCTGAATTGTTCTCATTCCTTGATTGGCTTTGTTGTTATTGTTTGTATGCTTTGAATCAAATTACAATACGTGTCAGCTATGAAAGTCTCTCATATAATAGATCTGGTAGCCACTGTGTATTTTGTGATCTTCACAACACAATAGAAGTTGGACATAAATTTGTGCTACAAAATCTGGCACACAGAAGCCCACATTCAAATACATTGTGCACTGAAGAAGAATGTTTAGAAGGAGCACATGGGACCCATCTGTACCAGCTCTTCTCAGTTCGTTTGTGCTTTTGCTATGCATGCATTTGCTTAATGCAACTTCAGAAAGTTAACCATTACAGAAGAGTGCACCTGTCCTTAGCCCAATCAGCGGGTCCTTTCCCTTCTATTCTACTTTCTTATAGCAAAGTAGCTTGCCAATTACAAGTGCACAGTTAAACAGAAGCCTAGCCACTCAAATAGCTACAATTTTCCCCAGATTGTGTATTTTTACAACGTGCAAGCTCTGATAGTAATCTTCAGAAGTACTCAGAACACAGAAAGAATATAACTTTAAACATTAAATACTATTAAAGACTTAGTTAGAACCTATCTTAGTGAAAATTATTCAGAACTTAGAATGTAAAATATTTCAGAATTGTTTGTCAAAGGCAAAATTATGGAGTGAAATATATGACACAAATGGCTATTTGTTTAAGAAGTGACTGGTAAAACCAGAGCAAATGAAGATGTCAGTTTACATATGGATATAGTGTTTCCATGTGGTGGTTTTTATTCTAGGATATCAAAATTTTGTTATAAGGGGCTTGTAGTTTTCAATGATGGTTGAGTGGGTCAGGAGAAGGCAAGGCAACGTAGTTCAGCAGATCTCAGCATCAACTACAGGCTGGAATCACCTAGAGAGTCTTAAATACTATTGTTGGGAGCTGCACCCCACAGGTCTGGTAAGTGGGAGATCAAATATTGTATTTTTTTAAAACCTCCCAGGTACTTTTAATGTGCAGAAAACTTTGAGGCTCACCATATACAATTCAATTCACATATATTGAACAGTCATATTCCCTGGTCTATTTTCTTGTTCGAAAGCCAGGACTCAAATGGAACTGCCATTTATGACCTTCATTTTGCCAGAGGTCTTCCATGCCCTCATTCACTATTCTCAACTGACTGAGAGTAGTTTCCCAGAACTACGCTTCTTATGCTTTCCTGGGATTAGGAGTCACCACGGGATGTTATTAAAGTGCAGGTTCCGTTTCTGGAGGTCTGGGGTGGGGCTCACACCACAGCACCACTGACAAGCCTTCAGGGGATGCTGGGCTGATGGTCCAGGAACCACATTTTGAGTGATCCCTATTTCTAAACACCATTAAAATGTTTTTTGAATACATTTCTATTAAAATGTGAGGGGGGACATTGGATAAACTGTCCATTTATAACCACCAAATTAATTACTATTACGTGGATGTCTGGGTTTCATACTGTTTCTATGCAGTGTAAGTATAACAACCATTTCAATGAAATTCTGTCATTTGTAAATCAAATTAACAGGGCAGCTTTCTTATCTCAGAATTCTGATATGACCCACTCATCAGATCAACATGACACCACCCTGCACTGCGTGATACCTGGTGCCCTCCCCTTCAAGCTGCTGTCACGAATACCATAGAATGGGTGGCTTATCAACAATAGAAATTTATATCTTGCAGTTCTGGAGCCTGGGGAAGTCCAAGATCAAGGCTCCAGGAGACTCAGTATCTGGTAGGAGTCCATTTCCTCATAGACAACCATCTTCTCAGTGTATCATCACATATTAGAAGGGGCATAGAAGCCCTCTGGGATCTCTCTTATGAGCGCACTAACCCCAGCAGCAAAGGCTCCCCTTTTCTGACTGAATCTTCTCCCAAAGACCGCCACCTCCAAATATCATCGCACTGAGCATAGGGTTTCAACATACGAGTTTTGACTTCAACTTATGAGGGATACAAACTTCCAGTCCTATAGCACCTGCTATGATTATGAATCCCAGCCCACAGATACACGTATATGAGAAATACACCTTTGTTGGCTGTTGCTCCACATAATGTAGTCTCAATTACCAATTCACCAGCCAGGTAGGAGACTTCGTGCCAGCTCCTTGGGTTGTGACCCCTGCTCCCAAGGCTTATGCCATAACTCTGGGCCTTTCTCATGCCAAGGCACCTGGTGGTGAGGGAAGAGACCCACAGTTACACCAAACAGCATCAGTTTCCAAAACAGCATCCCATAGCTCTAGGAGCTAGAGCTGTGGGGCAGAGGGCTGACTACACACCCTATATGCTTTGCTTGACTGACTGATTTACAATACTCACTGTGGAGAATATCTACATTCTTAATTACTGTCATTTGTCACAGTCAATTCCAAATAAAATAAACGATATAATAGTACCATGGTGGCTATTCTTTCATACACATCTCAGAGAACTGGGCCTATTTCTGCCCTAGGAGGTGTAATGGCTGGGTCAGAGGATGTGCACACAGAATGGCTTTTGCTAGGAGATGTAATGAGACCGCCAAAAAGTCTCCATCATTTCAGACACCCCTCAGCAGTTTCAGGGGGCCAGTTCCAACAGCCTCACCTTAGAAGCTAGTAAGTCAACACTGGTTAGCTTTCTTTTTGTTTGTTTTCTAACCTAATAATAAATAATGTGAAAGAACAAAGGTTTAGTTCATTTTATTAATTATTCAAATTTGTTGTTGGATAATTTCATAATAACATAATAACATACTGTTATTGATACGGGAGAGTTCTCTTATCCTGCTTGCAGGACGTGCCACAGGGGTGTGGCTCACTTGCTCAGTGTCACACTGTGCAAACCCCTAGAGAGAGCAGAGGTTGTGGGGAGTGCTGTTGGGCCCCCATCCCAGGCAAGCGTCTGGCGGTGTGTTTAGGACTCCCGAAGCCTCTGTGGGTGTGTGTTACAGCGTCCTCTTTCAGCTTTGCAGCCTGCAAAGGGCTTGCGTTCCTCAGCTCAGTTAGGCCCTCTGCGTTATGGCAAGGGCAGAAGGCTTTCTGTATCCCGAGTTTTGCCCAGTGTACCAGAAAAATCAGACCACACGTGGGCTTGGAGGGTGAGTTCAAGGTTTTATTGAGTCGTGGAGGTGGCTCTCAGCAAGGGGAGTGGAGTGTGAAGATGGTCTCCCGTGGAGCTGGGTGGCCCGAAAGCGGAAGTCTTCTCCGACTGCCCCAGCTGAACTCCTCTGGGCGTCCCTGGTCCTCTGCTGTCGCTGGTCTTCCCGGTGTCTGCTGGTGTCTGCGGGGGTCTGCTGGTGTCTGCCAGGATCTGCTGGTGTCCCCACTGGTGTCTGCCGAAGTGTTCCTCTGCGGTTCTTGACGTCCAGCCTCTTGTATCTGTGCCTACTAGGTCTCAGGTTAATATGGGAACAGGATGGGGGGCGTGGCGGGCCAAAAGGCACCTTTTTGGGCATGAAAACAGAAATGCCTATCCTCACTTAGGTCTGTGGGCACAGGCCCCAGGGTAGAGTACTCACCAGGGACCTCGCCCTTCACTACCCAGCGCTTCCCCGGCTCCCTCCCGTATCATTATGAGCTGGATTGCACCTTCTCCCCAAACTCCTGTATAGAAGTCCTAAGCCCCAATACCCCAGACCTTGTTTGAGATAGGCACTTAAAGAGGTGATTACGTTAAACTCGATAGCGTCAGCAAGGAGGGCCCTAATCCAATATGACTGCAAGAGGAAATTTGAACACACACGCACACACATAGGAAAGCTTTTATAAAGACACAGAGAGAAAAATAGCCGTCTCTAAGCCCAGGAGGGAGGCTCCAGAAGAAGCCAATCCTGCCCACACCTTGATCTCAGGCTTGCAGCTTTCAGATCTGTGAGACCACACATTTCTGTTGTTTAGGCTCCCGGTCTGCTTTACATTGCTAATGCGGCATAGCAAACTGATACATATGCATTCGTAGTTTTTCTACTTGCATTCATCATTTATTATTTGAAGGGTTGTCATGAAAATGCAAATATTGGTGTCTATTTTCTATTCACTTCGTCATGCTTTATCAATGTATGAATTTAAAAATTTGAAAATGAAAATTAACTGTTTTCTTTAAGGTTTTAACCTTTAGTATTATACTTAGAAAATCCTTATCATCATGTTATCCTCCAGGAACTTATGTTTTTCCTCCTAGAACTTTTATGATTTACTACTTTATATATAAATCCTTAATTATCATGTTTAAATCTTTAATCAGTCTCTAGTGCTTGTGTTTTTTCCCCCATATCAACAGCAGATGTTACCATTTAAAAAACTCCTCTGGTAATCTCATTATTTAAGGTTGCACAACCAACAATTGTTTATTTAGTAATTTTGAATCAGAGACAAAACAGCAAAATAAGGCAACATCGCTTCCTCAAAGGAAAGATACTTTATCAGGGGAGATGGCTATATAAACAGGCAACTGGAATACAAGTCAGATTAAGATATGTGCTGTGTAGAGATGGGAGCATCTGTTGTGGGCACAGAAGGAGGGTGACAGAGCAGAAATCTTCACAGCAATAGAGTTTGAGATCAGCCTCAAAAGAAGAGAAAAGAAAGAAAGAGGGAGGGGAGGGAAGAGGAGGGAAGGGAAGGGGAGAAGAAGCCAGGCAAACATAATGAAAGGAGTTCTATGTTAAGGAAACTTATTTCATGGAGTCTTCAGGCTTTAAGAAGCATGACCTCAGGTAATGCAAAAAGGGTTCTTCCACCTTGGACATTGTGTTTCTGGATTATTGGGGATGTGTGGGTTGAAGAAAGAGGAGGAAGCAAAGATGTAATCAAGTTATGGAGAACCATTAATGATGTACTTCACCATTTGAATTTATGCTATAGCTAAAGGAAAACCATTGAATGACTATGAAGCAAACACAATTCAACTGTCTTTTTCTAAGGAATTAGTACAAGAAATGAAAAATGCCCTTAATGTTAAATGATGGCAATTTTAGTAGCTTCTATATCTAAAGTTATTTTAATTTTACAATTCACATTTCTAATTACAATTGGGAATTAAAAGTGGAACATATTCCCAAACCTAAAAGAAGATGTGATCTAATAGGAAACAGATATGAATGACTGATGCGAATACAAGGTCTCTCGGTACATTTCATGAGGTTGCCATAAACAACCTGACCTGGAAGTTCAGCTCTTGGAGAAGGGGACGTGGAGCTTGTTAAAAGCTGTAGATATATTTAATGTCCACATATGAATGATAGGAAAAGCATCGATCTCTAGATTAGATACTGTAAAGCTGTAGAGGACAGAAGTTCTTTGCACTCTGAGAAAGCACCAATTTTTAACACAGTTGTGGTTTCGGGAATGTATGAGAGAACAGTGGGGTTAAACAGACAGATTGGGCTCAGGTTGCAAATGACCTTAACAGCCCAACTACAGAGACTATTATTCAGTAGACACATGATGATCTAATCATCCTCCTCTCCTTTCTTCAGAGGCCAAAAGCACTTTGCCAGGTCATGAATAAAAAGGGGCAAGAGTGTATGTTTAGCCCTCAAGTGTGTGCCAGGTCTTGGCACTTACTCTTCATGTCCACATTCCTCTCCCAGCCAACATCCTCATCCCTATCCATTCCTGCCCTTCCAGCTCCTTCCTGGCCCCTCAACACCTTTCCCACTTTTCCCTCCCTTATCCTCTCTCTATCCTTCCACTTACCTAACAGCCCCCTGCCCCTCCCTGAGCCACTGCCCTTTCCCTGGTGATGAAGCCACACAGAATGCTTCCAAGGTGGGGAGACCTCACCTGCCTTGCTTGATACTTCCTTAACTCCCTGTAGCACCACCTTCCCAAGGCCCTACAGGTGCATCAGGGCACACCCACTTCATAATGCTTTCTCCTGTTCACATCCCCATGACTCTGGGAGCAAAGGCAATTCCTCAACTTCTGCTGGGTCAGGCTCTACCCATCTTTCCAGAAATGGCTCTCAAAACCCAGCATGGGCTCGCTCTATAACACATCTCTTCTCCCAGAAGCACGAGTACCAGTCAGACCTCAGATGTACTCTGGCGTTCCAGGTACTACAACGTTCCATAAAAGGTTTTGACATTCCAGTTCCAGCTGTAGATCCCAAGGCTGACAGAGATGCCAGGGACAGTCCCTATTCAGCCCCGTCAGGGATCATGGCCCCTTATCTCTGCCCACAGTCAAATATGAGTTACAGCAGGTATGTTGTTGTGTACTTCCAATGCTTCAAGGGAGACTGATGAATTAGACACAGATACACACACACATACACACACACACACCCCTGTCAAAAACAATTCTCAAAGGTGGTAGAAATTGTTTTCTACTGTAGTCTTCATGGTTGTATCTGACAGTTGATTTTTTTCAGGTGAGTGAGTGATTAGTATTCTTTTCTTCATCCCATGCTATGAAACCCTGCCCTTCTGCCTGGCTAGGAATAAGATGCAGAACCACTGGGGTCCATTGACTTGCAATGGGTCTCTCCCTCACTTGCAGGAAATCTGGTTGGGGCTTCAAGAGGAACACTTGCAAAGACCAGCTGACTTCCTGCCCAGACACCTTGCATTCTCAGCCTCTGCCTGGGAGGAGGAAGAGGCACTTCCACATTTCTTGTGACAGGTAGTTTGGAGCCAGTGCAAGCTTCCAACCAAGGAAGTGGCATGATCAAATTGGTATCAAACAAAGGAACTTCCCAGTTGCAGGGTGTACTAGAGGCTGCAGGGAAGGGGATTTGGAACGAAACAATTTAGGAGACTGTAACCATGGAGCTGAACTAAGATAAGTACTAGGTGGCCCCTCTGAAATTCAGAGGATTCACTGGAGCTACAGATGTTAGTATTAGGTGATGTGTTATGAAGACCCCCCTGCCACCTCCAGCTCACTGTCAAGTGCAGAAACCACTCACCTATGTGTGGAGGTGTGTCCTGCACAGACGCTGGCTGATGACCCAGCCCACCTGCAGCCTCTTGGACACCTGAAGGCCACCAGCATAGTCAAGGCAAAAGCCTTGGGCTGCACTCCCATCTGCTGTACTTGCCACAGGTTCCCCATCCCAGTGGCAGTTGCTTTCCAGTTGCTCATCCCTTCCTGTCATTGCTAGAGGTTTAGAGGCAGCTGTTTCATGGAGCCTGGTATGTCTCTTGTGAAAAAACATGCGACATTTCTTGCTTGTCTGAACCAACACACCACACTCCCTAGAGACAATGACATGGCTGGAGAATAATTGAGGTTAGCAAGACTCAATTCTTCTGTCATGCCCGGATAGCGGCTCTGCCCATTCTTTTACTTTTTGTTTCCTGTAGACTTTAACCTAGAAGTCACAGCAGTAATTAATCAGGTTGAAAAAAAAATCCTCAGTATTTGGATTTTACTTTTGAATGTATTACATGTGGTCAGTGGGACCCACACTTTCTTGATGACCTTCTGTGAGAAGGAATTCTCCGATCTGGTTGAATAGTTTAAGCCTTATATTTGCAAGGGGCTAAATAATATTCTAGAAAAATAAAATGTTGTTTGAAAAGCAATCACTTATTATAAGTTTGTCAGCTGAGGAAGATAACTAGCATTGTGTTGTGGGCAGGAATGTAGATGAGCCAGGAGCACTAATATGATACTACCCTGGAAGTCAGAGCTTGAAGTTTAGTTACTGTGGAGATCACCCATCTCTCACCTGGGATGCATTTCTGACAATTAACATTAATGGTTGCCATTGTACTTTTGGTCCCTGGGTGGATATCACAGAGAATCTGTGTTCAGGAATTTACACAGAAAATACATCTTGGGGTCAAGTATTTCCATGTCAGGCAATTGTTCCAAAGATTCTTTTTGTCTTCTGGACTTGATTCCAAAACTAATTAAAAATAGTAACAATAGTATGGCAATTCTGTTCACATGTATCTTCAAGTTTCCAATTCGCTTTGGAGAAATGAGCTTTCTAAGTTCAATGAGATGTCTACTAAGTTCATGTACCTTTCCTCTCTCCAGGAGTGTCCTTACTTTACCCATATAAGAAGCAGAATTCCTGGGGAATCAAAAGAACCCCAAAGAGTTAATAACTTCACCAAAGGCCCTGAGGCCATCCGAGGGCTGAACCAAAAGCCTCAAGGCTCTCCACCACCACACAGTTTTTCGACTTGTCAACTGAAAAGATTACACTGGGTCACTGTGCCTTTGCTCTCAACTTGCATTCTCTACCAACAGTTTCTCCATCAAATGATCATTAGAGACATTTACAGATGTGTGTTTGTCCTCCTTCCCAGGGAATGGCAGGGCTAAACTTCCTTGCCCCTTAAGAAGTTGTCTGACTGGTGTGTAGCTGATTTCGCCGTTGCCATGTGAGCGGAAGGAAATGCAGAACTGCCGGGCAGACTCCCTAAGAGCCAGCATGTCACTTCCCATGTCCTCCCTAACCTGTTGCAGCAAGTGTGGTAACTTCTACCAGGATGTACCTTTTGCTTTCATTAGCCCAGATGTTGAAAATACGTAATTCAAAATCTAAGCTATTGGAACTCTACATTTTTTTTGAACCTTAAAGCAATGTAAATTACAGGCCCAAGTCATGTGACAGGCAGCTGTAAGCTGTTGTTTGTCTGAATTAAGTCTTTTACCTGCATTATTTTGTAAAATTATGTAAATGGTGAAGGATGCCAGGGAAGATCCTTCCTTCTTCCTGTTGACTTTCCTTATAGATTAACTTCCTTCTTACCATTCATTTTTTTAATTTTCTAATTTTTGTGAGTACATAGTAGGTGTGTATATTTATGGGGTGCATGAAATGTTTTGATATAGTCATGCAATGCATAATAATCACATCATAGAGAATGGGATATGCATCCCCTCAAGCATTTTTCCTTTGTGTTACAAACAATCCAATTATACTATTCCAGTTATTTTAAAATGTACAATTAAGTTACTATTGATTATAGTCACCCTGCTGTGCCAACAAATAGTAGGTTTTATTCATTAGTTCCATTATTTTTGTACTCATTAATTATCCCAACCTCTCCTCCACCCCTCACTACCCTTTCCAGCCTCTGTTAACCATTTGTCTACTCTGTGGGTATGCAGTATGTTTACATAATTTTTGTGAGTGCATAGTATGTCTATATTTATGGGGTACATGAAATGTTTTGATATAATCATGTAATGCATAATAAACACATCATACAGAATGGGATATACATCCCCTCAAGCATTTATCCTTTGTGTTACAAACAACCCAATTATACTCTTTTAGTTATTTTAAAATGTACAGTTATTATTGATTATAGTCACCCTGCTGTGCTATCAAATAGTAGGTTTTATTCATTCTTTCTATTATTTTTGTACCCATTAATCATCCCCACCTCTCCTCCACCCCTCACTACCCTTTCCAGCCTCTGGTAACCTTCCGTCTACTCTGTATCTCCATGAGTTCAATTGTTTTAATTTTTAGATTCCACAAATAAGGGAGAACATGCAAATGTTTGTCTTCCTGTGTCTGGCTAATTTCAATTAACATAATGATCTCCAGTTCCATCCATATGCAAATAACAGCATCTCATTCTTTCTTATAGTTGAATAGTACTCCATTGTGTGTATGTACCACATTTTCTTTATCCATTCATCTGTTGATGGACACATGAGTTGCTTCCAAATCTTGGTTATTCTGAACAGTGCTGTGGTGAACATGAAAATACAGAAATCTCTTGGATACACTGATTTCCATTCATTTGAGTATATACCCAGCAGTGGGATTACTGGATCATACGGTAGCTGGATTTTTTTGTTGAGGAACCTCCAAACTGTTCTCCATGGTAATTGTATTAACTTAAATTCCTAATTTCCACATCCTTACTGGCATTTATGATTGCCTGTCTTTTGGCTATAAGCCATTTTAACCGGCGTGAGATGATATCTCATTGTAGTTTCAATTTGCATTTCCTTGATGATCAATGATCTTGAGCATCTTTTCCTATGTTTGCCATTTGTATGTCTTATGCTTTATTTAAATAAATGTCTATTCAGACCTCTTGTCTATTTTTGATCAGATTATTAGATTTTTTCCTATAGAGTTGTTTGAATTACTTATATATATGGTTATTACCCTTTACAGATGGGTAGTTTTAAAATATTTTCTCCCATTCTGTGGGCTGTCTCTTCACTTTGTTGATTGTTTCCTTTGCTGTACAGAAGCTTTTTAACTTAATGTGATATCATTTGTCTATTTTTGCTTTGGTTGCTGTGCTTGTAGGGTATTACTTAGGAAATTTTTGCCCAGGCCAATGTCCTGGAGATTTACTCCAAAGTAGTTTGATAGTCTGCAGACTTAAATTTAAGTCTTTAATCAATTTTGGTTTGATTTTTGTATATGACAAGAGATAAGGGCCTAGTTTTCTGTGTGTGTGTGTGCGTGCATATGGATATCCAGTTTTCCCAGCATCATTTGTTAAAGAAACTGTCTTCTTCCTAGTGTATATTCTTGGCACCTTAGTCAAAAATAAGTTCACTCTAGGTGTGTAGATTTGTTTCTGGTTTCTGTTCTATTGATCTGTATGTCTGTTTTTCTGCCAGTACTATGCCATTTTGGTTACTATAGCTCTGTAGTATAATTTGAAGTCAGGTAATGTGATTCCTCCTTTCTTTTTCCTTTTTTAAATTTATTTTATTTTGTTTTTGCTTAGGGTAGCTTTGGCTATTCTAGGTCTTTTGTGGTCCTATATAAATTTTAGAATTTTTTTTCTATTTCTGTGAAGCACTTCATTGGTATTTCAATATGAATTGCATTGAATATGTAGGTTGCTGTGGGTAACATGGATATTTTATAAATATGGATTCGTCCAACCCATGAACATGGAATATCTTTCCATTTTTTGGTGTCCTCTTCAATTTCTTTCATCAGTGTTTTATAGTTTTCATTGTAGAGATTTTTCATTTCTTCAAATTAATTCTTAGGTATTTAATTTTATGTGTGGCTAATGTAAATGGGATCAGTTTTGATTTCTTTTGCAGGTTGTTCACCATTGGGCATACAGAAATGCTACCAATTTTTTATATGTTGATTTTGTATTCTGCAACATAATTGAATTTGTCCATTAGTTCTAAAAGTTTGTGTGTGTGTGGGGTGTGTGTGTGTGTGTGTGTGTGTGTGTGTGTGAAGTCTTTAGGTTTCTCCAAATATAGGATCATATAATCTGCAAGCAAGGATAATTTGATTTCTTTCTTTCTAGTTGGGATGACCTTTATTTCTTTCTCTTGTGTGATTGCTCTAGCTAAGACTTCCAGTACTATGTTGAATAACAGAGGTGAAAGTGGGCATCCTTGTCATGTTCCAGATCTTAGAGGAAAGGCTCCAGTTTTTCCCCATTTAGTATGATACTAACTGTGAGTCTGTCATATTTGGCATTTATTGTGTTGAGGAATGTTTCTCCTATACCCATTTTTTAGGGTTTTTGTTATGAAGGGATGTTAAATTTTATCAAGTACTTTACAGCATCAATTGAAATGATCATCTGGTTTTTATTCTTCATTCTGTTAATCTTATGTTTCACACTGATTGATTTGCATATGTTAAGCCAACCTTGCATCCCAAGGATTCATCCCCCTTGGTTAAGATTATTGATCTTTCTAATGTATTGATTGCAGTTTGCTGGTATTTTGTCGAGAATTTTTGCATCAATATTCATCAGATATTGGCCTGTAGCTTTCTTTTATGATGTGTCTTTGTCTGGTTTTGGTATCAAAGTAATATGGCCTCATAGAATGAGTTTGCAGGTATTGCTTCCTCCTCAATTTTTTGGAATAGTTTGAGTAGGGTTGGTATTAGTTCTTTAAATATTTGGTAGAATGCAGACATGAAGCAATCAGGTCCTAGGATTCTTTATTGGCAGAATTTTTATTAAGGCTTCAATCTCATTACTTTTTATTGATCTGTTCAGGTTTGGATTTATTTCTGGTTAAATCCTAGTAGGTTTTATGTGTCTAGGAATTTCTCCATTTATTCTAGATTTTCCAATTTATTGGCACATAGTTGCTCATAGTAGCCTCCAATGGTCCTTTGAATTTCTGCAGTCTCAGTTGTAATGTCTCCTTTTTCATTTCTGATTTTATTTATTTGGGTCTTCTCTCTTTTATTCTTAGTTACTCTGGCTAAGGATTTGTCAATTTTGTCAAACTTTTTAAAAAATCAACTTTTTTGTTGATCTTTTGTATTTTTTCATTTCAATTTTATTAATTGCTGCTCTGATCTTTATTATTAAAAGGACTTGGGTTTGTGATTTAAGCTGTGTCTACTTTAGCAGGCACTCCATGCCCAGTAATATTGTGGTTCTTGCAGACTCATATAAATACCACCTTGATGGTTCTGGACAAGATCCAAGAGAATTCTCTGGATTACTAGGCAGAGACTCTTGTTCCCTTTTGTTACTTTCTTCCAAAGAAACAGTCTCTCTTTCTGTTCAGAGCCGCTTGAAGCTGGGTGTGAAGTGACACAAGCAGCCCTGTGGCCACCACCACTATGACTGTACTGGGTGAGTCCTGAAGCCAGCACAGCACTGGGTCTTGCCCAGGGCCTGCTGTGACCACTCCCTGGATACTGCCTATGTTCACTCCAGGCCCTCAGACTCTACAATCGGCAAGTGGTAAAGCCAGTCAGGCCTGTGTCCTTGCCTTCTTGGCAGCAAGTTACCCAGTCCCCAGGCAGGTCCAGAGGTAGATCCAGGAGTCTGGGACTACCGTCAAAAACCTTAGAAGTCTACCTGGTGTTCTACTGTACCGCAGGCTGAGTTGGCATTTAAACCACAAGACACAATCATTCCCACTCTTCCCTCCCCTTTCCGGAGGCAGAGGAGTCCCATCCCATGGCCACCGCCACCACAGTTCTACAAGGAATACTGCCAGACTATCGCTAGTGTTCTTCTTAAGGCCCAAGAGCTCTTGAGTGAACTTGTGAATGCTGCCTGGCCTTGGACTCACCCTTCAGGGAAGTGGGCTCTCCTCTGCCCCAGGGCAGGTTCAGAAATGCTGTCTAAAAGACAAGTTCTTGTGTAGGGGACCCCAAGAGCCCAGGTGGTGCTCTGCCCCGCTGTGGCTGAGCTGGTATCTAAGGTGCAAGACAAAGTCCCCTTTATTTTTCTCTCTGCTTTTCTCAAACAGAAGGAATCTCACCTCATAGCTACCACAGCTAGGAATGTGCTGAGTGTCAACTGATACGAGCAAGTCTCAGAGCTTCACCCAAGGCCCTCAACATAATACCTGGCTATTGCTACTGGTTATTCAGAGGTCAAGGGCTCTTCCGTTAGCAGGTGATGAATCTTGCCAGGACAAGGTCCTTGCCTTCAAGGCAGCAGGTTCTTTTCTGGCCAAGGGCATGTGTAGAAATGTTGTCCAGGAGCTAGGGTCTGGAAAGAGGACCTCGCAAGTCTGACTGGTGCCCTATCCTACTGTGGCTGAGCTGGTATCTAAGATTCAAGACTGAGTCCTCTTTCTTCTCCCCTCTCCACTCCTCAGGTGGAAGGAACAGGTCTCTTTTAGAGCCCATGAACTGTGCAGCTTGGGATTAGGAAAGCGGTGATGCCAAACCCCCTTGGCTGCCCTGGCTAGTGTCTCAGTAGCTCACGTGTGCCCAAACTATTGTTTCTGTGCCCAGCTCAGCCCTAGGACTCATGTAATACTTGCAGTCCTTGTGGCTAGACTGCCTTTCAAGTTTATCAGGGCCCCAGGGCACTTTAGCCCACTGTGGTGAGACTTTCAGGAACTTAAATTCACTGTCAGAATTGGTGATTCTCTTTGAGTAGGGCTGGTGTATATGCTCCCTCCACAGGTGGGCATCAGCTGAGTTTCATCCGGTTTACCTTTCTGTTTTCACAGGACAGCATGGAGTTCAATGCCTCAAAATTGCTGTGTTCTCCCTCTGCCAGTGCCCAGGGATGCTTTCCACACCACACTGTACTGCCAGGGGATGTTAGAGGTAATTCAAGACAGCTTTTCCTACCTCTTCAGTGCCTCTTTCAGCAATATGAAGTTAAAACCAGGAACTATGAGTACTCACACGATTTTTAGTTCTTATGAAGGTGCTTTCCTTGTGTAAATAGTTGTTAAATTGTTTTCCTTGCCAGAGGGATGATCAATGGAGCCTTCTATTCTGCCACCTTTCTCTGCCTCTCTCCAATCCTCTTACCTTTTTCACACAGCCTTCATGGTTATCACAGTGACTTAACATGGAATGTTAAATACACTCTTTTATATTGGAAAGAAAATGAAATCCAGGTATAAAGAAAAGAAAACAAGCCACAGAGAAAATAAAACAAACTATGAATAATTTATTGTAACTCATAAGCCCAGCCTTGTATAAAAAATGTAATCCCGTTATATTTCTTTGTCTTCTTCCTGTTAGCAAGAATTTGGCTTTTAACTTCTAAGCACTATCCCTGTTTCTCTATAGTGGTGCATCCCAGAATGGCTATTCCTAGCTTTCTGATTAAATAAACTCTTTAGAATACAAATCTGACCCTTTTGATTATTTCAGTTTGGCAGTGCATTGATTATTACAGGCACAGTATCTTTGCCAGACTTCATTGTATAACCTGGAAACAAACATGAATTGTTGAAAACTACTGAGATTTTAGAATTGTTTGTTGTTGAAGCACCACAGTTTTCTTCTGACCAATACACTGTAACTCAACTTCTCAAACCTCCCTGGGGGATTTTGAAAATGGTGGCTTTCTGCAAGTAACTTAGTCTAATATGTGATGATGATGATCCTAATACAGTAATGTGTTTGGCTTACCAAAAAGAGATTATTTTTCTTCTGTTACAGCTATAAAACATATTTATGACTTTATTTGGCAATTTCTGGGATTTGGCCAATGTGATTTACAAATTTCAATGTGTTTCAGAGTTTTATGATTCTAGGGCTGAGAATAACAGATTTTCTAGGGATTTTGCCTATCGCGACAGCCATAAAAAAAAGCAGTGGGATGTAGTTTTGTAATCTAGTGGTCAGTGATTTGGGCATAAACACCCACAGAGTCTGTATGAGAAGCTTCACAGAAAGTCAATTTCCCCCACTGAGGTTTTATTTTATTGGTTTTAACATTTCATACCTGAGATGTGGTTATTAGCTTATACATGTGGCAGTGAACTAAGTAGATGGCATTTAGCTGAGCTCATAGGCACAAAATTACGTTAAAAATGAACCTAGCAAGGTTCATTTACCGTAGGTGCTTGCTAATGAAGATATATCACTAATGAAGAAATTTTGTCTGTAACAGGAACTTCCACCTGAGACTGCAAAAACTACAGAAGCCACGAGTAAACTAAGACAAAGGCATGAGAAAGTATTTCCAATTAAACATCAATCAGGTATTTTCTGAACCTCAGACTGCAATAAAAAGTGTCCCTAGTTGTATAACTGAAGAATACAGGCACGGCTCTATCTGATGCGATCCTAGACTAATTCAAATTTGAAGTTGTCAGTATACTCTCCCCAGTGTTTCTGTCCTTTCAAAATGCAATTGCTTGTATCTTTGCTCTTGGTTCATGCCTTGCAAAATAGGGTGATACAAAACCAAACAGCACTCAAACTTTAGAATAACTGCTGTGACAGCAACAAGCATGTTCTCCATTTGTTCTCTTTCTTCTGCTGAAGATTTGAAAATACTTTGAACTGCCAGAGTCAAAAAGCAGGGCCTGTAACTTGTCTGATAGCTGGAACTGCATCTTCCTTGTTAACAGACTCCATAGTGTGTATTTGCATTCTAGAAGCACATGGTAAAATTGAAGGAAAAGTCTTATCCTTTGGTTATTCACAGGAATGCTTTCAAGAATAAGTATAGCATAAAAAGTCATGAAATGGCAGTCTCTGATGCTGGTAGGTTGGAGGCAGTAGTGTGCAAAACAGTGAGGTCAAATGAACAAATGAGAGGATGCCAGGGGCTCATGGAAAGCTAAAGTAGCAAAAAGGTTCTGAGCCCAAGTACAACAGATTGTAGAGTCTCATATGTTAGTGGACAGCCTGATACCACTCACCTGTTGGGTTGTAGTTCAAACAATGAGTCTAGAGAAACCCAGAGGGGAATCTGGTGGAATATTCTGGTGAAAAATGATAGCAAAGATTTTTTACAGACCTCAAACATTAGTTAATGTATTGTTTTGCATGCAGGGTCCCTGTCCACAACAGTAGAGTGTAAATTATATTTTAGGCATTGATGTTCACTCAGTTCATAAAGAGTATTTATTGCATGGCTCTATGCTAAACCTAGGGCTAAAAAAATAAACAAGGCCAAGGTCTTTTTTTTTTTTCCCCAAGGGGACAAATCTAGTTGACTTTAAAGGTTTAGATTCTTTATTCTTCTAGGAGTTCATCAGATAAGTGGCTCAGCAGGTCATAGTTAATTCAATAGAACAAGCTGATACCAGCCACTGCTAATTCTTCCTGATAAAGCCACTTTTAAACCAGAGAGCATCCATTGGTACTAGTTACACAAGTGCTCCATGCTCCCAAGCCATATACATATGCAGAGGATCAGAGACATGAAGGCGCTGTATACCAGCTTGTTGGACATAGGTATGAAGACTATGATGTTAGGTACTGAGAGTTCAGGGTGTGTATACCTCCCACTTCTCTGATCCTAAGCTTGTCCCCAGTAAACTCCATACTCTCTCTGTACCACATTCTAGTGGTGTTGACAGTAACCCCTTTGCACAGCTCAAGAGGGGCACAGACAAGTAAATAGCCAACCAACATAGTCTTAAAGTAAAATAAAAGAACATTATTTTGAACTGCTGAGAAAAAGAGCACTAATACCATCAGCATTCTATGGGGCAGTTTCATGAAGGTTCTGCCGATTAAGGGGGCCCCTAAATACTGAGTAAAACTTGGATAGAGCCAGGAAGGAAGTATTTGGGGTGAAGGCAAGTGGTTGAGAAGAGTGAAGGCAGCTGGTGAGAAGCTTATAGGGTTTGGATGTGTGTACTCTCAGCAAATCACATCTGCTCTTTGCCAAGGGCACAGGGAGTAACTGTGCATTGGTTTATGCCACAGCCTTCCTAGAAATACCAACACCAATGGAATAGTTATAAATAGGAAATCGTACAACATAGAGATGAAAGCATCTGAGATCTATTAGAATTCTCCCCCCCCTCTACAAGCTGATTTTCCACCTTTCTTTCAAGGCATTGTTTTCTCTGAACGGGGCAGCCTTGAGCTTCTATACATAGCACACACTCTTAAGCATTCATATATTTTTAAAGTTTGGATGTTACTACATTTTTTTTTTTTTTATAATTTTGGTTTGGTATTTGATGGCAATAGGTTGTTTACCTTGTTCTCTTCCAGCAACTAGGTTTGCATTTTTGTCTTCTGGAAGCTCTGGGGTTGCATCTATTGCTAAAATAGAGTCAAAGTTGTCAGCATCAAAGAAGCAAAGCTCAGTACCCTTTAAAATTTCTAAGAAAACACCTGTGCCTAAATGCCAAGTGAACAATTTGATAATAATATGACATTCTATAAAGAATTTTCATGTTCTAATAAAGTTTTTTTTATGTCACTTTAGCAGAATAAATATCAGGAAAAAAATAGAAAGGTCACCCAACTGATTCTTTCTCAAAACACACAGTACCATTGACTAAAGTAAGAGTTTTAATTCATCTAAATTTCTTTGGACTGTTGAACAAAGGTTTTATAGATTTGAGGTTATGTGAAGATTATAAACTTAATAATGCAACTCAACTTCACATACCCTAGCTTCTGCCTATAGACCATGAATTGGTAAAAAGGGCAGATGCACATGTTGTATTAAATGTTAAGTTAATATCCATCCTCTCATTCCAATTACCTTCTTTTCTTAACATGAAATTTACTTTGATCTTCTCAAATAATAATTCTCAGTAGCTGGAAGAGGGCAGGGAAGGATAATATAATGAATGTCACAAAGTGATAGGCAGGCAGGATAGGGGATGGGGGAATGCCCTGGAATGTTAAATCTAGCTAAATTTATATTATGAAGGCAAAATAAAGATATATTTAGTTCAAACAAAATCAGATGCAATCTTTTTTAGCCAACTTTCTCTACAAGATAGGATAGAGAAATTTCTTCAGGTTGAAGGAAAATTATAGTACAAGAAAATTTGTATATACATAAAGGAATGTGCAGACTTGGAAATGATAAATATCTATGTAAATAAGACAAGTATTTTAGACTTCCATTTAGTTTAAAGAAGCATTTCTCAAACACTTTTGTCTCATCACACCTTTGTAGTTGTGAAAATTATAGAGGATCCCAGATAATGTGTCGATGTGGTTTATATCTACTAATATTTTCTGTATTAGAAATTAAAACTGACATATGTATTAATATCTATTAATAAAAATATTTATTAATTTGTTTAAAACTAGTAATAATCCTTTATATTAACAAAAATAATACTTTGTTAAGAAAAGTAACTACATTTTTCAAGAGAGAAAAACAATTTTGAGGAAAATGGCATTTAAAAAAGTATTCTGCCAATCTCTTTAATGCCAGACTTAATAAGGAGAAGCTAAAGCATAATATGTGCTTTTGCATTTGATCTGTTGCAATATCGTATATCATGTAGGCTTTGAGAAACTCCCCTTGTGAGAGAACGAGAATGAAAGTGTAAGCAGTGTCTTACAATTATGAAAATTGTTCCACCTCATGAATACCCTGAAAAGATCTTGTGAACCACGGGAGACCACAGACTACACTTTTGAAACTACTTGTTTAAAGCAAAAATAATAGGAATGTACTTTGAAGTTTATGACATATACAGAAATAAAATATATGAAAACATTAGCATATAGGTTGGAAGGGAAAAATGAAGGTAAATTTTGTATGATTCTCATCCTTTACCTGTGGCTCTATAATATAATTTAGAAGTAGCCTATGTTAAGCTAAATATGTGAATTGGAAAGCCTAGAGCAATTATTAAAAATAAATAAAATAAATTTAACAAATAATCTAAAAGTGGAGAAGAAAATATAACATTAAAAATAATCATTTAATCTAAAAGAAATCAGGAAAAGAGGAAAAAAGAAAATATGAAAATGTGGCACATATAGAAAATAAACAATAAAATGTTAATCATGTGCCCAAGAATATCATAAATTACATTAAATGTAAATGGGTCATAATCAATGACTTAAGCTTCTATCTAAAAAAGCTAGAAAAAGAAGGAAAGACTAAGTTTGACCAAAATAAGTATAAGTAAGGAAATCATAAGGGTGGAAACAACAAAACAGAAAATAAAGCAACAGTATAGAAAATCAATAAAAGCAAAAGCTTGATCTTGGAATACATCAGTAAAATTTTAAAACTCTTATTACACTGACAAAGGAGCAAAGATAAGTGAAAAATTACTAAGATCAGAAATGAAAGATGGACTATCATAGAGATCCTTTAAAAATTAGAATAATGTTAGAATAAGTTTGATGTGGTGCCAAGAAGAATGTATATTCTGTTGATTTGGGGCAAAGAGTTCTGTAGATGTCTATTAGATCTGCTTGGTCCAGAGCTGAGTTCAAGTTCTGAATATCCTTGTTAATTTTCTGTCTCGTTGATCTGTCTAATATTGACAGTGGGTGTTAAAGTCTCTCACTATTGTTGTATGGGAGTCTAAGTCTCTTTGTAGATGTCTAGGAACCTGCTTTATGAATCTGGGTGCTCCTGTATTGGGTGCATATATATTTACAATAGTTAGCTCTTCTTGTTGCATTGATCCTTTTACCATTAAGTAATATCAGAGATTAGGATTGCAACTCTTACTTTTTTTTTTTTTCTTTCTATTGGGTTGTTAAATATTCCTCTATCCCTTTATTTTGAGCCTCTGTGTGTCTTTGCACATGAGATGGGTCTCCTGAATACAGCACAACAATAGGTCTTGACTATTCTTAAATATATTTAAGAATATTGACCCCCACTCTCTTCAGGCTTATAGGGTTTCAGCAGAGAGGTCCACTGTTATTCTGATGGGCTTCCCTTTTTGGGTAATGTGACCTTTCTCTTTGGCTGCCCTTAACGTTTTTCCCTTCATTTCAACTTTGGTGAATCTGACCATTATGTGTCTTGGAGAAAATTTTTACAATCTATCCATCTGACAAAGGGCTAATATCCAGAATCTACAAGGAACTTAAACAAATTTACAAGAAAAAAACAAACTACCCCATCAAAAAGTGGGTGAAGGATATGAACAGACACCTCTCAAAAGAAGGCATTTATGCTGCCAACAGATGTATGAAAAAAATCTCATTATCACTGGTCATTAGAGAAATGCAAATCAAAACCACAATGAGATGTCATCTCATGCCAGTTAGAATGGCGATCATTAAAAAGTCAGGAAACAACAGATGCTGGAGAGGATGTGGAGAGATAGGAATGCTTTTACACTGTTGAGAGTGTAAATTAGTTCAACTATTGTGAAAGACAGTGTGGCAATTCCTCAAGGATCTAGAACCAGAAATATCATTTGACCAAGCAATCCCATTAATGGGTATATACCCAAAGGGTTATAAATCATTCTACTATAAAGACACATGAATACGTGTGATTATTGCAGCACTTTTTGCAACAGCAAAGACTTGGAACCAATTCAAATGCCTATGAATGATAGACTGGATAAAGAAAATGTGGCACAAATACACCATGAATACTATGCAGCCATTAAAAAGGATGAGTTCATGTCCTTTGCAGGGACATGGATGAAGCTGGATATCATCATTCCAAGCAAACTTATACAGAAACTGAAAACCCAACACTGCATGTTCTCACTCATAAGTGGGAGTTGGACAATGAGAACACATGGACACAGGGAGGGGATCGTCACACACTGGGGCCTGTCAGTGGGTGGGGGGCTGAAGGGATAGCATTAGGAGAAATAACTAATGTAGATGATGGGTTGGTGGGTGCAGCAAACCACCATGGCATGTGTATACCTATGTAACAAACCTGCACGTTTTGCAAATGTATCCCGGAACTTAAAGTATAATAAAAAAAATTTTTAAATAAGAAATTAGAATTATGAAATATATGATGAATAAATTTGTCAAAAAAATCAACTTAAGTAAATAAATTCCTCAAAGGATGAAAACAAAATTGAAACAAAAAGGAAAATATTCAAATAACCTTTAACTCAAAATTAAATGTTTAATAAAAGTTTTTCATAAAAATCTAAGTCCCAGATGGATTCACTAGTGAATTCCATCAAATATTTAACACAAAAGTAATACCAATCTTATGCAATTTTTTTTAAGTAAAAGGACAAAACATTTGACAAATCCTTTTATAAGGCCAGCATTGCCCCATTCATTACCAAAACCAAAGATAGTACAAGTAAGTGTAGCTATGACTCTCAAGAACATTTATGCAAAATCCTTCACAAAATCGTACTGTTTAGCAAAACAAATGCAGAAATATGTAGAAAGACTAATACTTAAAGGTCAAGTGGGGTTATTCTTAGGAATGCAAAGTTGGTTCATCATTCAAACCACAATCATTTAAATTCTCCACACAGAGACAATATAGAAAAACTCTATGATTATTTCAACAGAAGCAAATAATGATTTGTGAGAATTCAAAACTTATTCATTATATTTTTTAAAACCAGAAGACTAGGATTAATTTTTAAAAAAGCCTTCCATAACCTAAACTAACCTAATACAGAATTTGAAAGAATAAAAACTTCCTCTCTCAGTTTAAGAAAAGGTCAAGTATTTCTGCTCTCACCAGTTCTGTTAAGCCTTATACTGGAGATCTCAACCATTGAAATAAGGCAAGGGAAAGAAATTTTTAAAATACAGAATAGAAATGAGGAAACAGGATTATTCTTATTCAGAGACAGGAATGTGTTACGCAGAATATCCTTAAAAAATTACATAAAAATAGCAGAACTAATAAGTTATGTTTGCAAGGTTACAGGGAACAAAGTCAACATACAAAAATAGAATGACTTTTATATGCAAATAAACATTTGAAAAATAAAATTTTAGAAATTCATGATTATGCCAAAACCAGGAGATAACCAGAGACAAATTTAATAAAAGCCTTGAATTTAATATTCAAGCCCTATATGATGAAAAGTATGAATCATTCCTGAGAGAAATTATAAAAGATTTATATAAATGAAAACATGTATTTTGTTATTGGATTAGAAAGCTCAATATTGTCAAGAGGTGAGGTCTCCTCAAAGTGATCCATTTAAGGTAATTCCACATTAAATCTAACAAGTTTCTAAGGAAACTGAACAAGATATTTCTAAAATGTATGTGGAAATGCTTATAAGCTAGAATATCCAAAATGATTTTGAAAGAGAAGCAACAAACTGGACAACTTACTCTGCTTTGTCTCAAGACTTTTAGAAAGCTAAAAAGCAGTAAATAGAGGTTACAGGTGAATGTATGGACCCACATACAGCCTTATTTTAGCTATGAGGCTGTAGAAATTATGACCGTTTTCAAAGATGATTCCAGAATTCAGGATTCAGTGACAGACTGAGGATCATAAAGGATCGCCACTATTGCTCTGTGGCTCACTTCGGCTCCAGGTTATGCTAAGACTGGTGAGTCAGGGTTGGTAGACTCAGCACCTTCCCTGTCAGAGGCCCTGGCAGCCTGGAACACTGTGGGCTTCGAATGAGTGACACACACTTTGTCCTTATTTTGCTAATACTTTATGCTGCCCTTGCAGACTCATCTTTTCAAAAGTTCCTCAATTCTAAATATTTTACTTTAAAAATGGCAACATATGTAGTACCAGGTATAAAACCTAAAGGAAAACCCAAAAGAATAAAACAGCTTTTAACAACTGAATAATAAGTAAACACTACTTAGAGCTATTTTTCTAAAACCCAGAGCAGAGAGATATAGGCAAAAGCTAGATGAGTATTGAACGAATATTGAGAAACTGGGTTAGACTTATCTAGAATAATAGAAGTCAAAACAGCAGCTGCATGCAGGAGGGATACTGAGTGGAAAGGAACACTCAGGTGCCCTCAGGGTGCTGGAAATGTTCTATTGGGACATATGCATGTGAATATATAGACTCACTTGAGCTGCACACTTATTAGTGCGGTTCCCTCTATGCATGCTTCTCTCAATGAATGAGCACAAAACTGTGCTTGATAGAATTCATTTTGTTAGAGATACTGATTGAGAGAATGCAAACTTAGGTCTGGAAATATTTTATTGTCCTGGCAGAAACTTTCCTCTTTAAATTAGATCTAAAATAAATTAGAGTAAGGGACAAGCAGGCTTTGTTTCATCACAGAGCTCACTGGTCATGTGGGATTCAATTTAATGAGAAGGGAAATAAAGCAATTTACCATCAATGGAAGTCCCCATCACCCAGTCCCGGAGTTTTCTTGAAAGGCAAAGCAACCTCCTGCTGAATCTTCAAACACCACGGCCCTGAGCATGCTGTATTTGTCTTTATTTATGACAGCCACATACTATCTCATGGCAGAAAACACCACTTAACCCAGGCATCCCACATGGAGGCTGTAGGTACCGGTAGATTTCTAATTATCAGGACCACTGTGGATCATAGAACACTATGGATCATAGAACAACTTGGAAGCTAGTTCTCTTTTTGAGCATTGACACCCATCAATCTTTCACCTTTACCTAATGCTCCATTCAAAAGAAATATGCGAAGCAGCAGCAAATTAAAGAAGACCAAAATCTGAACCACTGCCAGGCTCTCTCCATGTAAGTGGGTTTCTTTGTTCTCCTTATAAGGAAAGATAATGAAGAACTTTTAACTAAGAGGGCTGGCTAATGTTAATATAAATTAATAATACAATGACTGATTCAGGGATAGACTGCTTAGATGGTGCATGGTAGAGTGTTGAAGTCCTGGGCTGTGTACACTGTGAAGGTCCTACAAAGAAACAAGACTCAATTTTCTAAGCGAGCAATTGACAGCTGTTACAAGGAAAACAAGTACGATGTTTAGGGGAGGAACAGATGTACCTAAAATCTCAGTGACTCGATATAATAGAAAATTATTTCTTGCTCCTATAAAGTACAACGAGCAGGTTCATTTCTGTGGGCCCATTCACGGCCCCATACCATGGGAAGCTCAACCTGTGTACCGCCTGGATCCTCAAGTTACCCACATCCTGGTGACCTCTCAGCTGGTTGAGGGAGAGACAGAGTGGTGGGTATGTCTGGTGGGCTTTGAGGATCAGGCCTGGAAGCAGCATCAATCACATCTGTCCACATCTAGTTGGCTAGAAGTCAGTCATGTGGCTACATCTAGATAAAAAGTGGCCAGCAAAAACAGCTATATTATGGAAAAGAGGCATGAGTCTTTGGTGGCCTGAGAGCTGTCTCCACCACAGACAACAAAAGTACTGTTTGAAAATAATTTTCAAGACCATTAATAGAGTAAGTTATTTTAATGAGTCCAAACTATAAAATGCTTGCCTTGGACATCAAAATATCCAAAGCAATTGGATTCAGTTATCTAAAAATAATCTCCTAGAAAGATTTACCTTTGAAATAAAATAATTCCTACTTTAAGGGTAGAGCAGTAAGCAATGTATAAAAGGATCGGAATATATAAATTGAGAAAATGAAATAAAGGTCAATAATTCCTCATTAGGGAGAGTTAGGTATTAATTAATTTCTATATGAGAGTATGTGTGTGAAAAATTTGAAGTATAAACTTTATTTTAAAGTATATGCTTTATTTAAATGCAATGTACAAAATTTACACAAATCAGGAGTGCTCACCTCAATAAATTTTAACAAAATGAATACACTTATAAAACCAGTATCTGGATCAAGATTAAAAAATGTTAAAGTGCTGCCTTCCAGCCCTCTCCTCCCTCACACCAATCACGTTGCCAAATAAAGTTAACTTCTGTCTTAGCTACAAGCGCTTCAGGGTAATTCGATCTGATTGTGGATGTTATATGAATGGTGTCATGCAACATGTACCTTTTTATCAAATTTGTTTTCCTCAGCATTATGTTTATCAGCTTTATTTATCCTGTGACATATGGCAGTGATGATGAAGAATACTCCATTGCTACTTCTAAAGCTTTTGTTGTTGTTGTTGTTGTTGTTTTTGTTTGTTTTTGTTTTTGAGACAGAGTCTTGCCCTGTCACTCAGGCTGGAGTGCAGGGGTGTGATCTTGGCTCACTGCCACCTCCGCCGCCCAGGTTCATGCAATTCTCCTGCCTCAGGCCCCGAGTACCTGGGATTACAAGCATGAACCACCATGCTGGGCTAAATGTATCTTTAGTAAAGACTGGGTTTCACCATGTTGGCCAGACTGGTCTCAAACTCCTGATCTTGTGATCCGCCCTCCTTGGCCTCCCAAAGTGCTGAGATCACAGGCATGAACCACTGTGCCAGGCCACTTCTAAAGCCTCATTTAAATAGTTCCCAGAATTTTATGCACTGTCTTCTCTGGCTTTGGGACTTTTCTCTCCAACTTCCACATAATGCTGTATTCCCATACATTTCACCTAAGGCTAAATCGCTCATCTAACGATAATACCTAACTTTATTGCACAGATACTAAGTATAGGGCCCTGAGATATGGAGATTGATAAACACAGTTTCTAGGTACTCCTTCCTTAGCTTCTTTTGCAGTTAGGTGTGGCCATAAAGCTAAATTTCAGCCAATGGCAAGTGAGTCTATGTGATATCTGATACTTGCAGAAATGACCCAATCCATCCTCTCTCAATCAATTTTGTACATTGTTTCCTCCCCATGACCATGCATGGGGATCCTGGAAGCCACATGTTCAAGATGATGAAGGCACAAGGAAAAGGGGGGCTGGGCTCCTAAATCACTGCTCAAAGGAAAACCTGCCAGCCAGGAACACTGACCCTGAGATTTATGTATGTAAGCAGTAATCGCCTTCTACTTAGGTTTGAGATATTATATACACAGGATTTTGCTTTGGTTCTGCTCTGCTTTAAGTGTACATACATGTTTATCTGCTACAGCAGCTGGAGTCACTTTAACTAGTACACCTGCTGCAGGGACACATGGCTAGCTGTCTATTGACATCTCCCCTACAGGTTTCACAGGGCCCTCAAGCTTGGCAGGTTCAAAATTTATCCTATTTCTCTTGCCCATCCCAACTCTATTGTACTCCCTCCACTCCATGCTATATTAGTTCATTTCAATCTGCTATAAAGAAATATCCCAGACTGGGTAATTTATAAAGGAAAGAGTTTTAATTGACTCACAGTTCCACATGGCTAGGGAGGCCTCCAAACCTTACAATCATGGCAGAAGGCGAAGGGGCAGCAAGCACCTTTTTCACAAGGCAGCAGGAGAGAGAAGAATGAAGGGGGAACTTCCAAACACATAAAACCACCAGATCTTGTGAGAACTCACTCACTATCATGAGAACAACATGGGGAAACTGCACCCATGATCCAATCATATCCCTCTCTCAACCCATGGGGATTACAGGTTCCTTTCTCAAAAGAGGATTACAATTCAAGATGAGATTTGGGTGAGGACACAGAGCCAAGCCATATCATCTGTCCCTGGCCTCTCCCAAATCTCATGTCTTTTCACATTTCAAAACCAATCATGCCTTCCCAACAGTCCCCCAAAGTCTTAACTCATTTCAGTATTAACTCAAAGTCCACCCTCCCTTCAGCTTCAGCTTCTGACAATTTTTCCAGGTACCCCACTCTGAATGCCCCTCTTTGGGACCACTGGCTCAGTCCTGGGCCTCTGCTGTGCTAATGGGCACATCATAATGTGCTTTTCCTGCAGTCTTTGCTTATTCTGTGTTCTCTGCCTGGCACGCTCTACATCATTTTGTGAGCCTCTGGGGCAACTACTCAGAGGTACGCTTTACCAAGATCTCCTTCCTTAGAGGGAAGCCAAGATGTTGTGGACTGAATTGTGCATTCCCAAAATTCATACATTGAAGCCCTAACCCCCAAAGTGATGGTATTAGAGGTAGGGTCCGTGGGAGGGACAAGGGTTAGGTGAGTTCATGAGGGTAGGCACCCCCACAATGGGATTTATAAAGAGAAGATGTGATGAGTTAATGATAATGGGATTTGAGATGAGACAGAAAGACCAAACCTCCCTCCTTCCTCTATATGGAAACACAGCGAGAAGGCTGCACTGGCAAGGCAGGAGCAGAGCCCTCACCAGGAGCAGCCCTACCAGCACTCTGACCCCGAACTTCCAGCCTCCAGAACTGGGAAGAATACACTTCCGTTGCTTAAGCCCCCAGCCTACGTATTTTGTTATGGCAGCCTAAACTGGGCCTAGAATGAATGATCCCTAGAATATAAGGAATTCTTTGTAAACATTTGGCCTTTATTCCTCTTAGGTACTTATATCTTATTTTGTGTCACACTTTCACATTGGAATTTGAGACACTATTAAAAAGCAAAGCCAGGACAATATAGGTTTGGTGTTATTATCAACTTGGAGAAAATGCTCTTTATTTGCATTGTTATTACTTTTCAGGGCCTCCTTTTCTTACAGAGGTTGTCAGGGGAACATTCAGCACAGCACGCCTGACTCCAGTGAACTCTGAGTTAATGGACCCTGAATGAGACTTCAGTACATGAAGTACCTTCTATCCTGGCACAAGATGATGGACATATTAATAGCACACGTACAGCTTTTGAGGCTGAAGATTCAGGTCAAGTTAATTGCTTTAAAAACCCAGTAATTTAACCTACAGAAAAACAATCACGTTGGTAATAGCAGTCTTAAATATAGTTGTGTGTACTTTAAGACTTTAGATAGTGTTTTTACACAAGATGAGAGAAACTCATGACAAATGCCATGGCAGTGAAGATTAAACATCAGTAAAAGAAAAAGCACATTCAAGAGAGAACAAAAATGCTAATAACCAATTACATCAGATCCAGGAGAAAGTCAGCTATGTATTCTTGCTGAGATTGATACAAAAATGTGAAGATAATGTAATGAAGGTAAGAAGTGGTCAGTAGTTGAATGCATCCTAGGCCACTTACAAAACCAGAAACTCTCAGCCATAGGACAATGCAGATGCCACTTCTTTACCAAACAAGGGGAGAACAAGGAAACAAGAAGGGGTCACAAGATCTCATCCTTAAAAAGGTACCCATGGGAGACGTGGACATTCCTTGTCAGGAAACCATCAGTACTAGGTCTATTTCATGTACACAAAATGAGAATTCTGCCACAGACTTCTTGAACTAGAGATAGTAGACAAATTCAGCCTCTGATAGCCTACATTAGAAAGAACAGATTCATCCCATCACCTTGCTTCCCCAACAAAAATATAATCATATGAAAAGAAGTCAAGAGAACAATTCTCCAACCTGAGATTCCCTGTATTTTTTATTTTCTGTCCCTATTGTTTCTTTTATTTGTTGTTGTTGTTGTTTGTTTTCATTCCAGTTTCAACCAGAGTCACATTTGCTTCCTAATTCAGTGCTTGTAAATTTCTGTCTTCCAGGATAATTGTTGCTAAAAATTGCTGTGGATGATTCTCTAACTTAGGAAGATATCTAGATGAACTGTTTCTTTTTTCTGTGACCTGGTGCTGAAGGGCACTTGTTGCCTGGGAAGTCAATAAAATGAGATGAGCGTTATATCCTAAATTGCTCTTCAAACAGTCCTTTGTTATGCAACAGTCCTTTGCCCCTTTCTGATTCAGCCCGTCCTCCAAATGTTCCCAGGTCACAGCACTGTCAGTACCCATGGGACAGCATAAAAAGCGAGACTCTGTCTCAAAAAAAAAAAAAAAAAAAAGAATCTGCTTTATATATGAGAAGAGGTATGTTATTTCTTTTCTTCCCTTGAAGTTTTTTCTTTGATTGGTTTAACCATTAAAGATAAGCTTTGAACTTAATGAACCTTTTATTCGATGTAAGTAATGTTTCATTTTTACATGATTCATCTAGACTCAGATTAATTAAATAAGTATAATATTTTCTATTTAATTACTGGGTGTATTTAGGTAATTAATTTTTGAAGAGAAGAATTGGTTTGTGTAGGCTACTTTATCTCTTTTTTAATTGACCATGAAATTTTTTTCTCTGTTATACTGTAGAATATTCTGTATAATTTTCATCAATGGGTTATGATACTTTTCCGTAAAAACTTTCACAATAAGTTTTGTCCCATGAGCAGGTGGCTCCAGATCCTTCATCACTGACTCTGGTGCCCTGCTTCCTTTCCCTCAATTTATTCCTATGGCTTCTTGGGAAATTCCTTAGGAGCAATTGACTGAGAAAGTACAGACTCAAGCCTGGTTTACAAATGGTTCTGCATAGTATGCTGGTAACACTCGAAAGTCAGTAGCTAAAGCACAACCATGCCACCCAAAGTTCTCTCTGAGAATTGGAGGCAGCCCCTTTTCCCTCTGAGCCTCTACACAGCCCCAGCCTTCAACCTAGATGCCCAGAAGCTCTAAGACCTACTCTGGGTCTTCAGTGTTCTCAGGAGGCATGGGAAGCAAGAGGGTTTTCCAGAGACTTTGCAGGCAGAGCTCATAGGCCCCTGAGAAATTACCCAGAGAGAAGGGAAAAGAGGCAGACTTGTACGTTTACGAGGACACACAGGGTTCCCTCTATGGACTTCCACAAATAACTGGAGGCCCTTGAAGAAAAGACAGATGCTCCATCACTAACACAGAGGAAACTTTTCAATGCAATGGCTGCCAACTACATCATTATTTCACATAGCCATGTCACTGCCCAATAACTATTTCCTGTGATCTCTTGGTTGAGATGTCTCCCACCATTCATGCAGATGGACCACTCCTTCTCCTAATTAAATACATACAAGTTCTCGGCATCTTTCACAATTCCAGAATGACTTCACTTCTAAAACTGACAAAGACTTTTTTAAAAAAACAGATAATTTTCCCCTAGCACTGGTGAAGGTATTTGGAAATGAGATGGAAATATAAACTGGAATAATGTTTCCAAAGAATAATTTAACCATCAAATCAAAAGCCTCAAGAATGTGCCAGACATTGGCCCTGTAACTTCAATTATGGGAAATGTCTTAAGACAGACTTACAAAGATCGTCATCACAGCCTTGTTTGTAATGAAACACTCGGAATTCACCTAACTTCCCACAAGCAAAAACTGGACATTCCTGACATGCAAACTTTGGAACCACTCAATATGATGAAGAATATGCAACAATTTGTTGCATGGAACAAAGTTACGTAGAATGCTAAGAAAGGAAAAATAAGTTAAAGAGTATTCAATTTCATATTTATAAAAACATGTACATATAAGTAATAATATAAACATCCTCACTGAAATAGCCACATACTGAATATCAATTTTCCTTGTCAGCAGCACCATGCATAGACTTACAGAATTCTTATCCATCAGCATGGTATTCTGCACAATAATGTTTCTGATCTGGAACTCACTTCACAGCAGTAAGTACAGCAATGGGCTGATGTGCATAGAATTAACTGGTCTTATCACATTTCCTGGAAGCAGATGGTCTAATTGCACAGTGGGATGGTTTACTAGGGACTCAGTCATGGTACCAGTTTGAGCAGAAAGCCCAAAGAGAATGACATTCTGTTTTATAAGATGAAGTATAGTTTTTGAATTGGAGATCACTGTATGACATTCTCTCCTTCCAGAGGCAGAATACATGAGTCTAAGCATCAAGGTGTAGAAGGTGGTCCATCTCCTCTCAAAACTATTCCTAATATCCAGCTTGCAAAAGCTTTGCTTTTTGGCCCAGAGATCTACTGGTTTTGAGGTCCTGTTTCCTAAAGGGTGAGAATTCACTGCATTGGAAAATGAGACTGCTATCTGGACATTTTGGCCTTTTTATTCCAACAGAGAGAAAATGAAGTTGCTCTGCCTGGTGGAGGAATTGATTCTTATTATTGAGGGAAAAAATCCATTACTGCTACCAATGGAGGGTAAGGAAGTCTATGTCTACAACCCGTAATTGTTCTCAGGGCTGATGCTTAGTACTCCCCATTCTCAACACTAACAGTTAATAAAAACTGTAGTAATCAAAATAGAATTTTCAAGTATCAATACTATACAGGATTTGGGCCACTCCACTAGAAAAGGAACCCTGACCAGCTTTGGTTATGGCTGAAGGAAAAGGGAATGTGAAATGATTAGTAAAAGAGACCAAAAAAAAAAAAAACAAAAACACAAAAAAAACAAATATAAACTACAGCCATGTTACCAATTTCAAAACTGAGCATTATAGTTTATTTGCATATTTATATTATTTGTAATAAAATACAACAACTGTAATCAAAATGGATTTTTTGAGTATCAGTACCATACAGGGATGAGGATTTGGGCCACTCCACTAGAAAGGGAGCCTTGACCAGCTTTGGTTATGGATGAAGGAAAGGTGAAATGATTAGTAAAAGAGAAAAAAGAGATATCAACTATAGCCTTGTTACCAATTTCAAAACTGAGGATTATAGTTTATTTACATATTTATAT
>NW_012101898.1:1087765-1089825 GCF_000951045.1 Mandrillus leucophaeus | reverse complement strand
ACTTGAGCTCAGGAGGTGGAGGTTGCAATGAGCTATGATTATGCCATTGCCCTCCAGCCTAGGTGACTGAGCACAACCCTGCCTCTATAGTAACAGAATAGGAAAGAAAGAAATTAGAAATAATAAGCAAACTAAACTGAAAGAAAGCCAAAAAAGAGAAAGTAATAAAAATTAGAGCAGAAATTAACCACGTAGAGAACTAAAAAACAGGGGAAAATCAACAAACCCTAAAGTGTATTTCATTCTTTGAAAAAAAATTAAAATGACGAATTTTTAGCTAGACTAACCAAGAAACAAAGAAAAGATGCATGCTGGACCAGATAACCTCACTGCTGAATTCTATCAAATATTTAAGAAAAATTAACACAAATCCATCATAAAATCTAACAAAAAAAACAGAAGGGACATTTTCTACCTCATTCTTCAAAGCCAATATCACTCTGACATCAGAACAAAGGACATTACAAGAAAAGAAAACTACAATCTAATATTCCAGATTAATAGAGACAAGATGCAGATCTCTCATACGGAGTTTCAAATAAATTATTTACATACTCCAGTCTGAAGGAGGGGAACCATGACTCTACAGTCATTAAGTCTGAGCTGCAAACAGTGACTTCCTTCCAAAGACTGCCATATGGAAAGACAGAATAAATAGAGTAACTTTACAAAGGAGAAATCTTATAAACACTACATTGGCCTGGTGATCAAGGCAAGTATCAACAGTTATAAGTCACGTTTAAAGCATGGACCCTTGATACAATAAAAATGGTGTTTCACTTCCTCCCCAAAGCCCATAATCCCAATCTAACCATAAGAAAATCATCAGATAAATTCTAATATAGAGGGATATCCCATAATATGCATGAGCAGTATTCCTCAAAACTGTCAATGTCATCAAATACAAAGAAAATCTGAGAAAATATCACACCCAAGAGAAGCTAAACGAGACATAACCATTAAATGTAACACGATGTCCTATATCTCGGAAAAGACCAAAAAAAGGTAAAAACTAAAGAAATCTGAATACATAATGGCTTTTAGTTAATAATTTATAATATTGGATGAAAAATGTACTGTACTAAAGCAAGATGTTTATAATAGGAGATACTGTGTGCAAGAATGGGTAGGGGGATTGTATTTAGAAACTCTGTTAGCTGCTCAATTTTTCTGTCAACATAAAATTGTTACAAAAACTAAGGTCTATTCATAAAATTTATTTAAACACTTTAAAATGGGTAAAAGGTTTGAATAGACATTTCTCCAAAGAAGATACAAAGCTGGCTCATGAAAGATGCTCAGCATTATTAGTCATTAGGGAAATTCAAATCAACACTGTAACAAGATGCCATCTCACATCCACTAGGAGGGCTATAATAGTTTTTCACATGAAAAATAATAAGTGTTTGGAAGGATGTGGAGAAATCAGAATGCTCATATGTTGCTGGCTACATTGCTGAATGCGAAGTAATGCAGCCTGTATGGAACACAATTTGGCAGTTCCTCAAAACCTTAAACATGGAGTTACTACGTGACCCCAAAATTCCATTCTTAAGTATACACCCAAAGAAATGGAAAACATATGTTCAGACAAAAACATGTACATGGAAGTGCATAATAGTAATACTGTAATAGTCAAAAGAAGAAAACAAATCACATGTTCAGCAACTGAAGAATAAAATACCTTTTAATGTGTTCTATTGATGCAATGGAATATTACTCAGCTGTAAACATGAATGATGTACTGATACATGCTACCTGAAGAAACCTTGAAAATATTACACTCAGTGAAAGAAGTCAGGTATACAAGGCCACAAATTATATGACTCCACTTCTGTGAAGTCACCAGAATGGACAAATCTATAAAGACAGTGTAGGTTAGTCATTGCCAGGGGTGAAAGGAGGGGGAAATAGGGAGTGACTGCTAATGAGCATGGCTTGTTTTGAAGGCAGAGTGATGAAATTTTTCTAAAAAAAAATTGTACTGATGGTAGCACAACCTTGTGAATGTGCTAAAAATAGCTGATATGTACACTTTACAGTGATCGATTTTATGGTAT
>NW_012101898.1:1083555-1085800 GCF_000951045.1 Mandrillus leucophaeus | reverse complement strand
TTGGGCCACTCCACTAGAAAGGGAGCCTTGACCAGCTTTGGTTATGGATGAAGGAAAGGTGAAATGATTAGTAAAAGAGAAAAAAGAGATATCAACTATAGCCTTGTTACCAATTTCAAAACTGAGGATTATAGTTTATTTACATATTTATATAATTTATATTTAATAAACAATTTCCTTCTCTCTTCATTTTTATTTTATGTACAAGTTGTTTGAAAATAACTTTACGTAGTCTTTAGGTAATAGAATATTTAATGCTACCATAACTGAATTTGATCAGTAATTAATACAGCCAAGAAAGGAGTCTAACAGAGTGTTACAACTGTGTGCATCTTCCTGATAGGAAAAAAACAAATAGCTTATTCAGTTATATGGAGGATGGCTTCCCCTTTTTAGGTGGAAACACAGAGTCCCATTATTGTACAGAAGCTCAAAAATGTGTAGAAGGGTACACTCGAAGCTGAGAGGCTAAAGGAACAATCTGTATCATGTAACAATTTATTGCCCCTTGGCTGAAAGCTACATTTTTTTTTGCCCTTCCTGGTGATGCTAGACCTGTACCTGTGAACATTTATTATTTGCCAGCTGACATGATATTTAAGGACACCGAAGAGTCACTGCAAGAGGAAGGGTTTCATCTTCTTCTCACAGCCTGGCTAGCCGAGGCATACCACCTCTAGTGAATTTCATATGTACCTCTGGAGTTAGTTTCCTACTGGCCAACCATGTCCCACGGCACCTCAACACACTTCACTGTTAGTGAATAGTGGTTTGTTGCTGTTGTTACTTGTTATTTTGGGAGAGTTGGACTGTGGCCCACGGGTGTATTCTCCTCAGCAAGGTTTGAATCTCAGCCTTGGGGTTGGACGTAGAGACTTTTGCACGATAATTCCTTCCATAGGTATTTTCTCTCATCCTTCAATATTCTACTTTCAATCTTGCATAGAACCACTAGACAGAAGATCATGATGAAAATTGGAGACTTGGGCAACACCACAAACCAACGAAGTATAATAAACATCCATAGAACACTCACCCAACATACTCAAGTGTGCACAGAGCAGTCTACAGAAGAGGTAATGTTGTTTCATGAACAAGAGTCAACACATTTAGAATGATTGAAATCACACTTTTAAAAAATTAAAATCATATATAGGATGTTTTCTGATCACATTGGCTTAAAATTAAAAGTCAATAACAAAAGGAGGTTTTGGAAAAGTATATGTATGCGGAAACTATACAAGATGCTCCTAATAATAAATGGGTCAAAGAAGAAATTACAAAATTATGTTTAAGTCTTTTTATCCATTGTGAGTTATTTTTGTACACAGTATAAGGGTCTAAGTTCATTTTTTTTTTTTTGCATGTGAATATCCAGTTTTCTCAACACCCCATTTTTTGAAAAGACTGTCTTTTCCCACAATTGGAAGTAGAAAATACTTTGAGATGAATGACAATGAAGAAAACAACATAATGGAACTTATAAAATTCAGCAAAGGCAGTGTTCACAGGAAAAATTATGGCTGTAAACACCTACACTAAAAAAAGAAGGATCTCAAATCAACAACCTAATTTTCCATCTTAAGAAACTAGAAGCCCACATGAGATGGTTCATGCCTGTATTCCCAGCACTTTGGGAGGACAAAGCCGGAGGTTCACTTGAAGCCTGGATTTCCAGACCAGCCTAGTCAACATAGTGAGGTCCAGTCTCTACAAAAAAAAAAAATTAAAAAATAAAAAAAAATAGCAAGTGTGATGGCTTATGCCTGTAGTCCTAGCTGCTCAGGAGGCTGAGGTGGGAGGATCACTTGAGCTCAGGAGGTGGAGGTTGCAATGAGCTATGATTATGCCATTGCCCTCCAGCCTAGGTGACTGAGCACAACCCTGCCTCTATAGTAACAGAATAGGAAAGAAAGAAATTAGAAATAATAAGCAAACTAAACTGAAAGAAAGCCAAAAAAGAGAAAGTAATAAAAATTAGAGCAGAAATTAACCACGTAGAGAACTAAAAAACAGGGGAAAATCAACAAACCCTAAAGTGTATTTCGTTCTTTGAAAAAAAATTAAAATGACGAATTTTTAGCTAGACTAACCAAGAAACAAAGAAAAGATGCATGCTGGACCAGATAACCTCACTGCTGAATTCTATCAAATATTTAAGAAAAATTAACACAAATCCATCATAAAATCTAACAAAAAAAACAGAAGGGACATTTTCTACCTCATTCTTCAAAGCCAATATCAC
>NW_012101898.1:1080127-1080586 GCF_000951045.1 Mandrillus leucophaeus | reverse complement strand
GCATGTTCTCACTCATAGGTGGGAATTGAACAATGAGATCACTTGGACACAGGAAGGGGATCATCACACACCGGGGCCTGTTGTGGGGTTGGAGGAGGGGGAAGGAATAGCATTAGGAGATATCCCTAATGTAAATGACGAGTTAATGGGTGCAGCACACAAACATGGCACATGTATACATATGTAACAAACCTGAAAGTTGTTCACATGTACCCTAGAACATAAAATATAATAAAAAAATTTATTCAAAAAAATTTTTAAAAAATAAAAATATGTAAATGTAAAAAAAAAAAAAAAGAGTGAGGGAGACATAGGAGCAGTTCAGCTTTCCTCCATCGGGGGCAGCAGAGAGTCCTCCCCAACAACTCTAAGGTAGGGATATTTTTCCTCTGTAAGAAAGAAATTGAGAAGGATAAGTGACTTTCCCAGTGTCACAGAGAGAGTGCACATGACTCATGG
>NW_012101898.1:1071584-1080077 GCF_000951045.1 Mandrillus leucophaeus | reverse complement strand
CATTGCCAGGGGTGAAAGGAGGGGGAAATAGGGAGTGACTGCTAATGAGCATGGCTTGTTTTGAAGGCAGAGTGATGAAATTTTTCTAAAAAAAAATTGTACTGATGGTAGCACAACCTTGTGAATGTGCTAAAAATAGCTGATATGTACACTTTACAGTGATCGATTTTATGGTATGTAAATTGTATCTCAATTAAAAACTTTGGGCATAGTGTAGAGGAAATTCTGAAGGGAGTTTATGGAGGAGACCAGTGATTACACTGTGGAGGTTGGCTTAGACTAGATCATAAAAGGATTTTACATCTCATCCTAAACTAAAATTTTACTTAATTGAATGTTAAGAGAAACTTAATTGAACATTACGAGAAATGTTTTTAACAGGAGAGTAGAATGATAAGGAATGAGTTTTAGATACTCATTGTCAGGGTAGAGTGACAGAGAAGGAGACTAGAAGCAGGTGCAACAGTTGGGGGCTCATTGCAATTGTCCTAGTGGGAGACAATGACAGTGTGAACTAAGATGAGACAGGGCAGCTGAAGGGTCAGAAGAGTAGAATGCACTGGCCTCAGACACTGGGCATGCGTATTAAGAAAGGGGAAGAATCAAAAATTCCTGGAAATTCCTGTCTTAAGGCTTGGAAGACAAGGTGAATGGACATGCTATGATCCCAGGAGGGGCTTATGAAAGGAAGAATTATTTGGGTGGGTAAGTGACTAGATACACTGTGGACATGTTGAGACTGAGGTGCCTGTAGTACATCTGGGTAAAGATATCCAGTTGATGGTTGAATATTTCTGTCTATATTTCAATAAAGGTATCTAAGCTGGAAATATGATCCTATATCTATAGTTATATAATTATAATTTTATATCTCTAACCTATAATATAATTTTAAACCTATCATTATCCTGTAATTGGTAATTAAAGCCACCAGAATCCTTCACCTTACCAATTAAGTCACTTAATTTGAGATAAGTTATGTGAATTCTCAGGGCACTAAAATATACCAGACGCAGACAAGTGTCAGGAAATTCACAGAAAGGAAACACTAGCACTGAGACCTCAGGAAAAGAAAACACATGATCTAGGGTGGACCCATCCTATCCCCAAATCCACTGCTTAATTGCATCCTACTCTCTCTTCACCACATATTCCAGAAAGAAATTTTTATGCTGATGCATAATAAATAGTGGGAATTTTAAACGATTTTCTTGTTTCAGGAGCAAGTTTATCAGCTTAGATGTCTTGGACATTGCCTGGATATACTGACAAGTGTTTGAAACTACTATTACTTTAGGGCAACATATAATAATCTTACAAAGCAAGCCACACCTCACGACAAGATCATTTCTTCTACAGTCCCAAGGCATGGGACTAAATTCCTGATTCTTCCAATTAGAGAAAAAGCCTTTGCAACTGTCTGTGTCCGCAGAGTGACCAGCTTTGATGTGCGTGTGTGTGTTGGAGGTGGGAGAATTGTTTTATCTTATTTTACTTAATTTCTTGTTTCATCTACCCTGGATGCCTTTCTGTAAATTATTAGACATTCCTATAACAGGCCACTGAATGACACATTATCATGGAATGATAATTTTTAAAAATACTTTTGTCATTTTGTTATATGTAAGAGAATAAATTACTGGCATCTTATGCAAACGATGAAGAAAAAGATGTTCAAAATATATTCCAGAGCAATTTATACTCATACTAATAAATCTATGAAAACGTAAGACAACGTTGCTTCTAGAAAGAAGCATCTAATATTTTATACTATAATAAATGAACCATTCATTGAAATGAATATTACTCAGATAAAATAAAAGGTGCATAGAGGGCTGGAAGCTACGAAGAAAACAGCCATAAAAACAGATTGTGTGGTAAGAGAGGTCAGCTTTTCTTTTGTCCCTCAAGCAATCATTGTATTGAAAGCACCTAGATTTCATCAACAATAAATGTAAATTTCAATTATTAGAGGTTGATAGGGGCCCATCTGGGGAGTCATTAGCAACAAAGCCATTCATTCATTACACTCACACAAGTAATAAAAAATGGATATCCAAGCTTGATTCCTGCAGTTATTATTTTATAATAGAATTGGAAAGACAATATGACAGAGGTAGATAGGCCAGTGAGAAAGACCACTAACCTTGGAATTCAATCATCCATGCTCAAATCTCACTACTGCCAATGGCATAAATCACTCAGAGTTTCAGTTTTCTCCTCCTTAAAATAGGTATAATAATTTTTGCCCTATTCCTCGTTAAATGTTGTTTGGGAAGCTAAATAAGATTAGGTACTACTTTAAAAGTGTATTATTCCATTTTCACACTGCTGATAAAAACATACCCAAGACTGGGCAATTTACAAAATAAACAGTTCCACATGGCTGGGGAGGCTTCATAATCATGGCAGAAGGCAAGGAGGAGCAAGTCACATCTTACATGGATGGCAGGAGGCAAAGAGAAAGAGCTTGTGCAGAACATCTCCTGTTTTTAAAACCATCAGATCTTATGAGACTCACTCACCATCAAGAGAACAGCACAGGAAAGACTCACCCCCATAATTCAATCACCTCCCACCAGGTCCTCTCAGGACACATAGGAATTGTGGGAGTTACAATTCAAGATGATATTTGGGTAGGGATACAGCCAAACCATATCAAAAAAGGAATACAGTTATTTCTAAAGTATGGTGCCATTAGTGTTAATTTGATGGTCAGAAGATGAGTGTTGGGAGTGCACCTAACCGATCATGGAACACTGTCATTTCTAGCACTGGGCGTGAGTCTTCTGGATTAAGAATAAAATCAGTTACATGTGCATTTTGTCTTGCAACACTTGCTGTGGCAAAAGTTGCTTTTCTCTGCTTAAGTTAAATCTGCTCTGACCCTTACCTGCCTAGGAATTGGGAAATTCAACCTCAATCACTATTCCTGTTCTGTGCTCACTGTTCCCTCCCTGTGCAGGTTGTACAGGATCCCTGCTGGTCTGTGCTGCCATAAGCCAGCCTTGGCAAATGATCTCAACCAAGTTCACAATGTCCTCTTAGAGCTGCAGCCACAGATGGAGCCTGAGTGCTCTGTTAGAATCATGGGTTTCCCTTCTCTGTGGCAACCATGGGTTTTTATCAAACCCCTTTGAGTTCAGCCTCCTGATTTTGTGCCCTCAATCACAGTGCACATCAACTCAATGCATGCCAGAACTTTCAGGATCTCCCATTCTTCTCATGCCCTAAGTTCAGAGACAGGCTTCTCTCCTATCCTGAGTCAGTCACTTCTGCTGCCTCAACTCTAAGCAGCCATCTCAGTTCTAGAAAACTCAGGACAATGGCCTCCGGTGAGCTGGAAGCACAGAAACTATTTTCCCCCACAACTGACCCTCAAAGCCCAGGCCTTCACAACCAGAAAGAGAGCCATTAAATCAAAAGGTAGGAGCCAGGGATGGTGCTGCTTTATTCTTTCGTAATGAAGCTCTGGCTCCCCTAACATCCCCACCACCAAAAGCAATTAAATAAATAGCACTAGTTAGTTTCTTCTCTCTTTAATAACTCAGTCACATGCATATAGAGACAGGTACATGAATATATATGCAATTTATTGCCTACTGAGTACCTACCTATTTCTTAAGTAGTTCCTCCTAACAGAACTGTAATTTTATTCAAGTGGTCCCTACATTCAGGTAATTAAACAGAAGCAGGTTCTATCCACACATTCATTATTTATTATTGAGCATTTGCTCATTTAGCAATCCCTTCTGTAGTCCTTATTTTGCTCCAGATGTTATTTTCAAATATCGATTCAATAACTCACACCTTTGTAGGTGTGTCCCCCCAGATAATCTAAACAACTAGATTTAGTCCATTCTCATTGCCAGTGTTGAGATCTGGATTGGAGACCTGGTAGCACCTGGGCCAATGAAGTATAAAACGAAGTTTCCCACTGGCTTCATGGGAAGTTTCCCTTGCTCCCCTGGGAGAACGCTCAGGAGCAGCTCTCTGCATCCCCAGGTATGAAGCTGCCTGGAGACCCGGGTCCTGACAACTCCATGCTCAGGGAACCAGCCCTGCTCAGAACTGGACTGTGCTACAGGGACTGAAGAGACAGGAAGTCTGGATCCCCTATGGCCCAACTGAGCAAGAGAACCCATCAGCACCAAGGCCAGCGGGGCACTTGTATCTCCAGGGTGTGACCTCAGGGTCACTTCTTTACTTCCTCACTAAGCAGTTAGGGGTAGGTTCTATCTTCGATCTGCTAGAAATACTCCATATGTTCCACAAGCCCTCCAACCTGAGAGAATCAGGTTGTTTCTAATTATGAGGACAATGTACAGTGATAGAGATAAGTGCCCGGTGAAAGTTAACCTTACATACATAGCAGACCTGGTCCCAAAGAGCAGCTTCCCTTTTAATTATAGGCAAATGTTTCCATAATTTGATCCTTCCTCGTTCTTAACACTCAAGTAGGTAAGAAAAATTATTCCATGGGACTTGGTATGTATGCAAATGAGTGACAATACTCACACAGTCAATTATAATTAAATTTATCATGCTTTCAGCTTTGTCTGATTTATTATGGAAAGATAAGTTGTCAGAAGAATCTGAACTAATTACAGAGTAGAATTTTGGTCTCCAGTTCCTTTCCTTGAAGCATTATTGACAGTCAGCCAGTGGCAGTGATTTAAAATGCATTCCATTTGGAAGCCTGCCAGAGGAACACCCTACTCTTACAGAAGTAAGAGGCAATGAAACAACTCCGTATTTTCAAAGGCCTCTTTCAAATTGTATATCAGCAAAATTCCTAGAAAATGTGTTTAGAATGCAGCTACCAAATGTGTTGGTTCTTGTCTGGTCACATTTCCAAGGTACTTGTTGAATCAACACACATCTTCCCAAAGTCAAAGATGAAGTGTCTCAACTTCCAGCAGTGTAAAAAGGCAAAAGTGGAGCTCGCAATGTATGGCTTGTACCAATTGGCAAGAACTGGGGGCACATTAATTCTCATATTTCCACCTCAGTTTCCTTTTTTTATAAAATGGCAATAAACCTCTCTGTTTAATGATTTATGAAAATTAAATGAGACTGTATTTCTAACACTCAGTACCATGACTGTCTCATAGGAGGTATGCAATAACTATTTGTGTTCTCCTCTTTTTCTACTCTTAAACTTCAAAAAATAATATTCACCCAGTCTATTATTCAAGTTCCTCCTGAAGTGGGCTCCAGTTTACCCTTTAATCTTACCTTGAACTTCTCTCCTAGGTCCTGCCTTTCTCTATGAAGCCATCTCTGTACATCTTCCAATCACTATGCATTACCCCAACCATCCACGCCTCTGTCCTTGCTTCTCTCCCTGCCAGGCAGGCTTCACCCTCCTCTTAGCACTCATGGACCTTGGAAGCCCAGTTTGCAGCCTGCATCTTCACGAAGGCCTCTGCCTGCTGCAGCCTCCATGGGCTCTGCCTTTATTGCTAAGCACACTGTTCTGTGCCGCTCTCCTTCAGAGACTGTTTCACTCTCACCTGCTCTCGCACGGTGTTATTCAACTTCAGATGCCTAGATTCTCAGCGGCTGGACACTAGGCTTCTTGACGGAGGGAGGCACAGTGTCATGTCCTGTAACACAGTGGCCACAGGAGCTTAATTGCCCCTCTCTGCCCACTGAGGTTTTATTCCTCAACTGTGCCCCATTGGGAAACTGGACAAATTAATTCATCCTCTCTCTCTTTACTTTGATAATTGGGCAGAGTATTCTTTATTGAACTGACATAATTGAATAAGATAATGCCTTTCTTAATTTGAACCTGTATATTTACAAATTACAAAATTAAATTATATGATCAAAATCGATATAGATGGTTTTAGAACAAGCAGTTTCACTTTGAAACTATTTTCAGAATGAACAAGAGCAACTAGGTCATTCTGCAAGTGCAGCGCCTTTGTGGGTGTACACAACAGCTCACTATCCCACTGTGACTGGCCAGGGTGTGCGGCACTGAAGTTAATGGCAAGAGATGGGGATCCAGAACATCTGGGCTCTAACCAAGCCCTGCCACTCACTGGTCATGTAACTTCAGCTTCTTAATTAACCTGAACCAAGACCCTTGCCTGTAAAATATGATGATAATAGTGCCTACCTCAAAGGGTTGTTGTGCGTGGGCATCAAATGAGTGAATACACCTGGAGCACCTGCAGCAGAGCCTTGCACGTGGAGCTTGCTCATTAACCCCAGAGCTCCGCATTGTGCAATGACAGGGGATGTCTACTAGGGGCAAGGCACGATGATTCACCACCACAAAGCTCTCAGAGGGAAACAGGAGGGAAAAATCTGGAAACGGGCACCCCCTGGTATAAGCAAAATCCCACAGCTGTCCACCATTGACAGCAAATGGGTTCCCAAAACAATAGAGACTGAAAAGAGTAATTACATTTTTAATATTTTATGTGATACAAATTCATTTTTTTCAATTTATATTTTTATTAGTGACATAATTCCTCTAGTGAACTACAAAACTTGTAACTATTATACTTAAAGAGCAAACTGCCTGATCTTAATTTCAATCAGATTATCTAATCTATACATTATGCTTTAATAGAAAATATGTTAACCTGGACTCTAAATTCAGCATGAAAAATTACCGGCCGCATTTTCCTCCCCAAACCTCACTGTCTTTATTTAAAGTAACACAAACCGAACACCTACCTTCACTACTTAATGAATTTTTTGAGAGTTTGAATTGAAATAATTTATGGGAAAGATGTGAGTCACCTTAAACCACCGTAGAGGCACAAAGGCCTACTAGGAAGCTGAATTTACAACATATTGTTTAAATTAAAAACTTCTGAGTCACAGTTATTCAATGTGTCATCTGTTCAAAGTTTACATAGAGCAAGAGGTTATTATTTTAGTCTAGTTATGATGTTAGGTTTTTGGAATTCACATTTAAATCAAACTGGACAGTAGGATGGAATCTGGACTTTTTTTTTTCAAATCTCCTTCAATTATTAATGGATTGCTATTGCCATGTGTGTTTGTGTGTAAGAATGAAACACACAGTCATATACGTTAATGTCAGCACTTCTTGGAAAAACCATGGCTCAAAAGCATGTACTTTTGCTGGAAAACATAGATTCAACAATGGTTTAACAGGCTATAAGAAAGCACTTGATATCAGATTATTTACTCCTCCTACTAATCTGGGCCACCTGTAGCCACTTGGCTTTCCCTGCATGGGGTACCAGGGTGATGGGAGTGCCATGGCTGTGGGTTTCTCTCCCATTTACCTGCCATGACCAGGCGATATGAGAAAGGAGATGGGAAGACCCCACAGCAAAGCAGCACTGTTCCTCTCTGTTACTCATTGCTCTCTCCTCAGTAGAGAAGTCACTGGGGAGGTGAAGAATTCTTTAACCTCTATTTCCTCATCTGAGAAATGAGGATGATGGGACCAGCTATCACAGAACAGAAGTAAGAATTAAATGATAATTCAGGGAAAAAGTTGTTGAAATCCCTCATATCTGTGTTCTCTTCCCTCTGTGCCTCCCTGGACACAGGTCCCGTGACTACAGGTAGTGGGACTATGCAGGATGCCCTGTGCTAGGTCTGGAAACATCAAAAGGAGCATCTCTATGGAAAAGCTTGCAGTTTTATTTCTTTGTTTTCTGTGAGCACTTTTTAGAGCTCCACACTTCTTGGTGCCTTCCTAGGGTTGGCAAAAGAGTGAGGGAGACGGTTTGTAAAGGGGGGGCACCAAGATGGCCGAATAGGAACAGTTCCAGCTTCCAGCTCCCAGCGTGAGTGACACAGAAGATGGTTGATTTCTGCATTTCCAACTGAGGTACCAGGTTCATCTCACTGAGGCAAATGGGACAGTTGGTGCAGGACAGTGGGTGCAGCCCAGTGAGGGAGAGCCGAAGCCGGGTGAGGGAGAGCCGAAGCCGGGTGAGGCATCCCCTCAACCGGGAAGGGCGAGGGTGAAGGGAATTCCATTTCCTAGCCAAGAGAAACCCTGGCACACAGCACCTGGAAAATTGGGTCACTCCCACCCTAATACTGCGCTTTTCCAAGGGTCTTAGCAAACAGCACACCAGGAGATGATATCCCGCACCTGGCTGGGAGGGTGCCACGCCCATGGAACCTCCTTCATTGCTAGCACAGCAGTCTGAGATCTAACTGCAAGGCAGAAGTGAGGCTGGGGGAGGTGCCCCCACCATTGCTGAGGCTTGAGTAGGTAAACAAAACCACTGGGAAGCTCCAACTGGGTGGAGCCCACCACAGCTCAAGGAGGCCTGCCTGCCTCTGTGGACTCTACCTCTGGGGACAGGGCATAACTAAACAAAAAGCAGCAGAAACCTCTGCAGATATAAATGTCCCTGTCTGACAGCTTTGAAGAGAGTAGTGATTCTCAAGCACGGAGGTTTAAATCAGAGAATGGACAGACTGCCTACTCAAGTGGGTTCCTGACCCCCGAGTAGCCTAACTGAGAGAACCTAACTGAGA
>NW_012101898.1:1051768-1068549 GCF_000951045.1 Mandrillus leucophaeus | reverse complement strand
CTTTCCCAGTGTCACAGAGAGAGTGCACATGACTCATGGTTGGCTGGGTTTAGACTGGATCTTTTGGAACATCCTGCATCTCTTTCGCAAAAAGGAGACCAGCCCCCCTCCAGGCTCCTGGTCACCTGGGCATGAGATGAAAGAGGGGATATGGGTTGGTCACTCTTTGGAGCCACAAAGCTTGTGCTTGAGGAGAGTATCTCCTTAGTTGAAACATACAAAGGGGCCTGTCTTTCTTCCTATCCAGAGCTTTAGCACTCTTCTCTCCAGTGACATGGAACCACCAGAGGAATCTGAACCAGCTAAGGGATGCCCAGCTTCTGTAGCTCAGAATGACTTGACAGGTGGCCCACTGGAGTGGAAGTGTGATGAACTGGCCTCTCAGCCAAGCCACTCACCTGGGAAAATACTGTCTTCCCCATCATATAACATGCCTTCGTCTTTGCCAAAACATTTCTTGTCCAGTACTAGTGCCTGCCTCTACTGCAGGGATTCTGTTTCATTGTTGAAAAGGAACAAAAGAAATATTCATGTAGTGAATTTGAAACTACAGTAAATTGAACTATTTAATGGTATTTACTTCAACATTTATCATAGAACAACTAAATCTATTTTGGATGTTATAAGAGGATGTTGTCCTGGAAAAATTTACTTTCTAGTTTATCTTATTCATGACAAGGAATTGTTGGCAGCAATGAAAGACTTTCAAAACAAGAGTATGATGATTTGTAACTCAGCCGAGTTCAGAAGTCCTGGTTTAGTAAGATACAGTTAAAGTCTAGATCCTCATTAGACAGTATTCCTCAAAATGGTTTACAAATCCATATGGACAAGTGATTGTTTCATCCATGTATTATTACTATTAAATATTTATGATAGAATTTTTGATTTAAGTGTATTTCAGTTGCATGCATTGAGGAACACTTTTCATAACTGGGAGAAACAAATACTACACAATTTGGATATTATGACATAAATGTTTTAATAGATTTTCAGAATACTGTGATTTCTCAGAGGTGACATTTATAGCTTAATACAAATTCTGAACACAATACATCAGATGTGTGACATTGAGCATATGTACTTATCCTTAAATATTAATCTAAGCTGTGTGATACCAGGTAACATGAAGAGTAGATAAAGATAGGTCCAGGGTGGCAAAGTTATGACAGAAAACAAAAAACCCCTTCTGTAGACATCATGTAGAAATCGTGTCAACTCCACGGAGAGGTAAGAGCAGTAACCATTATATCCTCACAAAAATGAGGCAGTAATAGTGCACAAAAATTGTGTACTTAGCATTTGCCAGGCATCGTGCTAAGGATTTTACATGCATGTCTCATTTAGTCATTAGGATATTGTAGGGAAAGAAAGGCAGAGCTCAGCAACAGGGAGGAGTGGTGGACATGGCTAAATGAAGTGGTACCAAAAAGTACCATGTTTTGGTTGGTAAGACATCCTCTACCATCCAGGAAGAATTTTCTGCAAAATGAGAGTTTCTTGGTGGTTGAAGTATGTATGTTAAAGACTTGATTATTCTGGGCAGCCAATAAATTACTATGGTGTAGGGATAATGAGTAACAACAGAGAAAATGTACTCAGGAGTAAAGTGAATTAAATAGGACTAGGTCATAAAAGAAAGGTGAGGAATTCCTCCTCTGCACTCAACTAAATCCTGAGGTTAGAAAAAGATGCATCAAGCCGAATCTTGCTCTTGTTCTATCATATGTACAACAGGGTCAATGGTTAATTGAAGCAGAAGCTGAGGATTTCATTTTACTTTTTTAGTTTAGGTCAAACAGTGTTTCTGCGCATGGCAAATAGGGTGTTTTGGGAGATAGACAGTTAAATTGTAGTTCATTGTCTATGTACCCTGAGGGAACACTAAATAAGCTCTATAGGTAGAATCATGAATGTACTTTCAAGTACGTTTAATACTACAGTTAATACAAGCAAGATAAAAAATAAAACTGGGTCTATTGTTTCACGTCCTTCATCCATCTGGCCATGATTTTGAAATACTAATTTCTTTTTGGCACTCACTTTCATTATCTCTAAAATTAGGGCAGTTGAATTATTATGTCCCTTTAGGAAGAAGAAGATCCCATGGCCCTGAAACGTATCTTCCTTGACAGAGAATTTTATAAGATTGCTACTCAGAAAATGTCACAAAATGTAAGTGTCCTGCTTAATAGGTGAATTTTGTTTTCATGTTGTACTCCAACATTCCCAGGAAAAGGAGATTGACACACTTACCTCTAAGTAGAGGTAGTCAAAAATACTGGAAAATGAGAGGCCTTCAGAATGGGACCTGAAGACCCCAGAGAGTTCCTGTGTCTCTTCCAGGCAGTATGCAACATCAAAGCAAAAAGAATTCGATGACATTATTTGCCTTTTCCACTTTTATTCTGTTGTAGTGTAAAGTTATCTGGAGGACACATCATGTGATGCCATCATCAGTCTGATAACTAATAGAATGTGTGTCTGTGTATTCATGTGTATTCCAGAGCATTCTAATGTGTTACATTTAAAGTATTCTTATGTTCACTGCCAGAGATTAACTAGTTTGTTCTCAGTACTCCTACCATCTGGTCCTTTCTATCTTTGGTTATACCTGCTAAATTTTCTTTAGCCTCATTACTGTTCAGTACATAATTTTACCAAATCTGGTGATTTTTCTTAGTTGTACACAGGAACACAGAAGCAAGTACAATTTTTGTCTCATTTTGCAGTAAAATTTTTTGGAAAACATTTAAATTTTTAAAGTTGATTTATACTATTTTTTTTTAGAATCTAGTAATGTATTATTGTAAAATACAAGATAATTTATTTGTATTCTATTCAAGAATTCAGCATTGACTTTAGAAGGGATTATAATACTTAACCCATACCAATATCATCTATATCTGAAGAGACTCTTCAGAGTTGACTTATCAGAGAGTTCTCTAACTTATTAAAGGACATAATCTACTAAGAAATGGGTAAAACTATATATAATAAATAGAAATATGATGAAAGCTATTTTATGCTGGCATTATAAATGTTAATAATTTACTATAATCGTACGCAATGGAACCTTTTGAATACCGTTATGGTACCAGGTAAGTCGTAGCATCACTTTGAGATCAATCAATCAAAGAATAAAGAAAAGGAAGTTGAATATGCTAATCAGAGCTATGATGAACTCTTTCAGATCCACGAATTATTTGTTACGGACTTTCATACCACAAATGAGAAAGCAAGGGCAGCATTTTCCAAGGTGAGTTACAGCATTGCTTTGGCTGAAGGACCACATGCAATAGCTGAGGCACACACTGCTGAATGCCAGCTGGATGAAAATGCAACATAAGAACCAGGGCCACTTTCCCACCATACAGTAATTTGTTGATTCAATCATTTTGCTGAAAACCCAAAGTCTCAGGGTAATATCTCTTCAACAGAATTTCCCTTTGCCTTACAAATGGCTCAATCTGTACATGTGGCGGGACTTGTTATTTTGCTTGCATTGGTCCAATATGAGAAACGGTCATCAGGAAATATTTTCCACTATGTGAGTGCCTAACAAAAACATTAAGTGGTGCTGAAATATTCCAAGTATCAAATAACCATTTTGAAATATCGTGGTTTATCCCAGAACTGTGTTGATGTTTTTATTGATGATGCAAAAAGCAATGGTGGCTTATGGATCAAGGCAATGGCATGAAACTGTGTAGGCAGCAGTTATATTCCTCCCCACCACATACTCCCACTAAAGAAAACAAATAAGTTAGACTTACGAATGCATCAAAAATTATTACAATTAATGTACTAGGGTTCTCTAAAGGGACAGAACTAATAGAACTAATATAATTTACGTATACATTTATTCAGGAGTTTATTAAGGAGAATTGACTGACACGATCACAAGGTGAAGTCCCAAGATAGGCAGTCTGCAAGTTGAGGAGCAAGGAAGTCAGCAGTGGGTCAGTCCAAGTCCCAAAACCTCAAAAGTAGGGCAGCCAACAGTGCAGCCTGTGGTGGAAGGCCTGAGAGCCCCTGGCAAACCAATGGTGTAAGTCCAAGAATCTAAAGACGAAGAACTTGCAGTCTGATGTTCTAGGGCAGGAAGCATCCAGCATGGGAGAAAGGTGAAGGCGGCAAGACTCAGCAAGTCCACTCTTTTCACCTTCTTCTGCCTGCTTTTCCTAGCCACGCTGGCAGCCGAGGGGATAGTGTTCACCCAGATTAAGGGTGGGTCAGCCTCTCCCAGTCCACTGACTCACTCAAATGTTCATCTCCTCTCGCAACACCCTCACTGACACATCCAGGAACAGTACTTTGCATCCTTCAATCCAATCAATTTGACGCTTAATAATAAGCATCACAATGATCAAATCTCAACCCTTTAGTACTCATCCTTTTAAAAATATTTTACCTGTTAAAATGAGAAATTCAGTGGTTATCTCAAGATAAATCAGTTATGTGATTATTTGAGTTGCAAACGGTACAAACCATTTTTTCCAGAAACCACCTTTTATATCTGAAAGAAGGACAGACAAACTATGGTTATTTAAATGTAAATGATTGGCAGATATTTTCTTTGAAATGTATAAAGTGAACCATTAGCATCAAGGTAAACAGCTGATCATATATGTTTTCAATGATAATCTGAGCTTTCAAGTGAAAATTAGAGTTTTTGCAAACTTACGTCTGACACTTTGAGTTTGGTTCCTTCTTAATACTTAAGCCATACTCCCTGAGATTGGAGGTCATATTCACAAATGTGATTTTGTGTGCATATTATATTTATAATATGGAATACATAGATAGATGTAACATTTATAAACAAAAGCTCTTTTGGAAAACTCATTAATATTTTAAGAGTATAAAGTGGTACTGAAACCAAAAACTTAGAAAACATGGGTAGTCTATTGTAGCAAGAAAACAAGATCAGAAGACGTGAAAAATAAATTCTGATCAGAACAATCAGAATAGAGATAATTTTCTTTCTTACCTAAATTCAGCTAAGAGTTTTCGCAAGCACTTTATTGAGGAGGGTCTAGAATTCTGTATTATCACCAACAGGCTTTTTTATATGGAGCCACTTTAGCATGACTATAATTGAACCAGTATTCTATAAACTGCTTGAGAAAAACCAGACCTCATTGTATGATGTGGGCTCAGACCAACCTTGGGAAAACCAGGCTCACCAGGCACATGGCAATCATGGCCACTGAAAGCCTAGATGTGAGTCCTGGCTCTACCGACAATCATTCTGTCACTTGGACAAGTTGTGCCGGCTGTCAGTTTCCTCATCATTAAAGCTGGTGTAATAGCAGTACCTAATTCATAGGGTTGTTTCGGCAATGAATATGCATGCAACGTCCTGCCAAGAGTACCCAAAAGAAAGTGAAACCTGACAAACGCTCTCTGCCTGCAGCATGCTCGTGCCCATAGTGAACCAAAACAGAAGGAATCTGTGTTTGAGAAAAGCAGTGGTTTTCAAAATGACTGTGTTTGAGAATCCCCAGCAGGACTCCCCAGGCCCTTCACAATCTTATTCCTAGTTTTTCTTCCAGCCTGAGTTCCCACCATTGTATGAACAGACTGTGATCTCAGTAAATTCCCATGCTCAGTTGTTAACATTCCTGGGCTCATGCCCTTCCACTCTCCAGTTTTGTGCAGTTAAGATGCAGCAGCCTTTCTGTGCCTGGCTTATTTTAGCATCATGTCCTCCAGGTTCACCTATGTTGTCCCAAAGAACAGGATTTCCTTCTTTTTGAAATCTATATAATATTCCATTGTGCTTATATATAGCACAATTTTATTATGTCATCCATCCATGCATACTAGGTTGATTCCTGTATTAGTCCATTCTTGCATTGCTATAAAGAACTACCTGAGACTGGGTAATTTATAAAGAAAAGAGATTTAATTGACTCACAGTTCCATGGGCTGTACAGGAAAAATGGCCAGGGAGGCCTCAGAAAACATAATCATGAAAGAAGATAAAGAGGAAACAGGCACATAGGTGGAGCAGTAGGAAGAGAGCAAAGTGGGAAGTGCTACACACTTTTAAACAACAAGATTTTGTGAGAAATCACTCACTATTACAAGAACAGCAAGGGGAAAATCCACCCTCATGATCCAATCACCTCCCACCAGCCCACTTCTCCAACACTGGGGATTACAATTGGACATGAGATTTGGGTGGGGATGCAAATCCAAATCATATCAATTCCTTAACTTGACTATTGTGAACAGTGCTGCAATAAACACGAAGGTACAGATATCACTACAACACATTGATTTCTTTCATTCCCTTTGGATATATATTCAGAAGTGGAATTGCTCCATCTCATGAGAGCTCTAACTTTAACTTTTTTTGAGGAGCCTCCATAGTATTTTCCATAATGGCTCCACCAATTTATATTCCCATCAATGAGGTACTAAGTTTCCATTTTCTCCACACCTTTGTGAAACATGTTATCTCTTGTTGTTTTTTCATAATAGCCATCCTAACTGGTGTGAGGAGATATCTGATCATCATGGTGGGAGGAAATGGGGGGATGTTGGTCAAAGTGTACAAATTTGAGAACAAGTAATAAGATGAACAAGTCCTGGGGGTGTAAGGTACAGCATGGATGATGATGGATATGTAAATTAAGTTGACTGTGATGACTGCTACACAATATATGCCTATATCAGATCATCACATTGAGCACTTTGAATGGCTTCACTTTTTGTTTTTCAATTAAATATTTCAAATAAATAAATAGAGTAGCCATGTATTTCTTTCAGGAAGTCTCATTCACAGTCAGAATCAGTACTGCCTTCTGCTGATGCATCGTTACCTTCTGTGGTTCCTTTATTACAGGTTTATTTGCTATAACACATTTCTTTGTTACATAGGAACACGGTTAACACAGTACTTGATATAAAATGACATGCCACGAACTATTATTTCCTGAATTGAATAGAGAATTGTTTTGTTTGTTTTTGTTTTTGATTTTTCTTTTGAGACAGAGTTTCACTCTTGTCACCCAGTGCAGTGGTGTGATCTCGGTTCACTGAAATCTCCTCCTCCTGGGTTCAAGCGATTCTCCTGCCTCAGCTTCCCAAGTAGCTGAGACTACAGACATGCCCCACCATGCCTGTCTAATTTTTGTATTTTTACTAAAGACGGGGTTCCACCATGTTGGCCAGGTGGTCTTGAACTCCTGATATAGGTGATCTACCCATGTCAGCCTCCCAAAGTGCTGGGATTACAGGCGTGAGCCAATGCATCTGGCCTGAATAAAGAATATTTTCTTAATAAGGTGGTATATTATCAGACAAGGCAGAAACAAAATGAAACCAAATGACGTTCCTGTTATTGGTTTCCTTGATATTTAAAAGTGCCATACTAAAAGGGATTAAGACATTGCAACCAGCTACATTTCTTTTCTTTATTAATATGGGAAAATATTTGAATAAAGAACCATGTCATTTGTTTGATACAAGTTCAATACAATGACAGAAAACAGTAACATATATTCTTAAACACTAAATGAGTAGTAAGTTTTTTTGTTTATACACACTTTCAAGAAGCACTTTTTGAACTTTTGTTCACTTATAAATCTATCAGATCACATCCAGGCCCTGGTAATACAGGCAGTCCTTTGGAGGCCAATTTTTGTACCTATAGAAAGATAAAGATGGGCCAACTGAAAGCACTCTCTGGTCACCTTGTTTCAAGCTTGTTTGAAATCACATCAGAACTGATCTGAAGAAAATATTCTTCTCATCCACTTTTAATATGAAGGAACTATAGGCACTAGTTTCTAAAAAAAAAAAATCTAGTACCATAGTATCTATGGAAATGGAGTGCATTGTAAGATGTAAATATTCTTGATTCAGTGTAAATGCATTTCTTTTATTTGAATGATTTGGAGACATCAGAGGTTACCCTCACAGTCCTAAACATTATATTGCTTATTGGAACAACCATGAGCTTTGGACTAAGTCACAAGCAGTTGGATTCAAATTCTAACACTTCCATATATCATTGATATGCCTACAGGCAATTTCTCTAATTTCTCCGAGCTTCAAGTTTTCTCACCTCTACAGAAAGAAGGATATTTCTACTTCTGTGCATAGTTGTAAAAAATGAATGTGATGTGGCAATTACAGTGCTTGGCAGAGTGATCATTATATTATTCTTTGGTGGTGTTTTGTTTAGGTTTTGAAATGTCATACACTTCTAGGATCCCAGGTATTGTGGAGGCTGCAGGGGAAATCCTAGCTCCTTATTTATTAAGGCATTTAGAATATTGCACTTGTGTCAGAAGAAAAAGATACATTAAACAGTGACCGGTATTTAATCAAAAACAGGTCATTGCTGTGAAGAAAATCACTCAACATTTCAAAAACAAAACAAAACAAAAGAATAATATAATGATTCCTCTGCCAAACACTATAATTGCTATATCACATTCATTTTTTCATTTTTTCCAATTCTGCACAGAAGTAGAAACGTCCTTCTTTCTGTAGAGGTGAGAAAACTTCTGGGGCCCCAGGCATTGTAGGGGCTGCACGGAAAATCCTACTTCCTTATTTCTTAAGGCACTTGGAATATTGCACTTGTATTAGAAGAAGAAGATGAATTAAACAATGAATTTAATAAGAAACAGGTCATCGCTGTAAAGAAAATTACTCAACAAATACATAGTAAAAATTGAATATTAGACATCTACATAATGGGTATGGTTATCCCTTTCTACTCCCACAGATGTTTATAAGATTTAAATGCATAAAAAAGCACATTGAATTTCTCACACACACACACACACACACACACACACAGGCAAAAGGTACTGATTTTATTCTGAGAATTGAAGATAATCTAGATTATAACCAAAAGGAAAAATACGGCAACGTACTATAAATACCTTTTCTTTATTTTCACTGTATTCTCTTGAGGAGCTTAGTATATCATTATTGAGGATATAGGTCATGTACCCTTTCAAAACTTATTCAACAAATTATATTCTGGATTTTGTGAAAAACAGTGCAACCACCTTTATGAATAAAAATATTATTTTGGCTTCAGAAAATACAAATGTTAAATAAAAGAACAAATAAATTTCAACTGTAAATTGTGATAAGTTATATAATTGAAAACAATATGCAGCTATTAAAACAAATATGTAGGATGCAGAAAGATTGAGTCTGAGATTAGTGACAGCGGTCTCCAAGGTAGTATGTAGACTGAGATGGGCAGGAGGGAGGTAGGTGAAGGGAGGATGTTAGTTCAGTAGTGGGAGCAGCACATGACAATGTTCTCAGATGAGAAAAGGGGTCACCATGGCTGGACATTATAAAGAAAAGTAAGGAAGTGTCAGGAGTTGGATGTAGAAAGACAGTCTGGTTCTAGTAATGCAGGGTCTCAAAGGGCATATGAAGCATTGTTTGTTTATTTTAACTCACACACAATGAAATACATGAAGTGCTTTCAAAAGGTGAATGGGGGATCCACACATGAGAATTTAACTTTGGCTGCTCTACACACGGCATACAGGAAGGTGGAGGTAGAAGCAAGTAAAACAGCAGAGACAGTCTCTCAGTTACCTGGTGTGACAGAGGACAGCATCTCACTGCTGGGATGTGTGGAGGGAGGACACCGTTTTACTGCTGGGATATGAAAAGGGAGGACAGCATCTCACATCTCACTACTAGGATGTGAGGGAGGGAGGACAGCATCTCAATACTGGCATGTGAGGAGGGAGGACAGCATCTTAGTACTGGGATGTGAGGAGGGAGGACAGCATCTCACTGCTGGGATGTGAGAGAGGGAGGACAGCATCTCATTACCAGGATGTGAGGGAGGGAGGACAGCATCTCATTATTGGGATGTGAGGGAGGGAGGACAGTATCTCACTGCTGGGATGTGAGGAGGGAGGACATCTCACTGCTGGGATGTGAGGAGGGAGGACATCTCACTGCTGGGATGTGAGGGAGGGAGGACAGCATCTTAGTACTGGGATGTGAGGAGGGAGGACAGCATCTCCCTGCTGGGATGTGAGGGAGGGAGGACAGCATCTCCCTGCTGGGATGTGAGGGAGGGAGGACAGCATCTCCCTGCTGGGATGTGAGGAGGGAGGACACCATCTTAGTACTGGGATGTGAGGAGTGAGGACCGCATCTCACTGCTGGGGTGTGAGGAGGGAGGACACCATCTTAGTACTGGGATGTGAGGAGTGAGGACCGCATCTCACTGCTGGGGTGTGAGGAGGGAGGACAGCATCTCACTTCTGTGCCACTATTTTGCCACTCATTTTTTTCCCAAAGTTTCCCCCACATGCATATTTTAGAGGTATTCATATGTTAATGTTTTCAATCTATTAAATATTCTATAATTATGTTACCTACACATTTACTTATATTTTTATTCTGTTACTTGCTTTTATTTTCTTTTATGCAGATGATAAGAAATGGTGGGTTTTCATAACTATATTCAAAATATGCAGGATTATATTTATAACTATGATGCAATAAAAATAGCATTGTAACTAGTTTGCCATAACGGGAATGAGGGAGGATAACTTTTCACTATAGATACATAAATAAAATCATACAGAGATTTACAATAAACTGGCCAGCCAGAAACATGTGAAATAAATGTTGTGGGTTTCTGTCGTCACCAGATTTAAGCTTGTCATCCTCTCTGCATTATTCACAAGCACCACATTCTCTCTCTCCAGCTTTTTCTGCTCACATGGAACTCCCTTGTGGGGAAATGGGAAGGGAGGGACAATGCCTGTTCCCTCACAGAAGGCACTTAAGCCATCTGTAATTCTTCATCTTCTCAGTGATTTCCCACAGTAAATGCCTTCCTATACTCTTTGCTTTTTTACTTATCTAGTGATTTATTCTTTCTGAAATGGATCTTTCATTCACCCAGGCACATGTGGAAATAACTTACGATTTGCTTTATGGCATCAATGATAGAAGCACCACTATTGCTTTCTGCTAGTACTGAAGACACTGCGCTATCAGGAAAATGAGTAAAATTCATTGATAGCATCACTGTAAAAGTGTTATATGAGCTTTATATAAATTAAAATCATAAAATGTGGCCAAAGCAGTAAATACTTAAGAATCATTCAAATCCGTGGAGATTTGTGATTTCCCACTTATCAGGAACCCCACAGAACACCTTAAAGTACAGAAGACGGCTCCAAAATTCCCAAGAGTTTCAACCAATGACTTTGTGGAACACTAAGCCCTCCCTCAGAAGCACTATTTGGAAAGAAAGAACCAGAGTGTGAATTTAGCTTCTCTTAGATGTTTTCAGATTTGTCAGAACCAACTAGGCCTTGAGGCACAGTGCTTAGGGTCAATGGTGCTGTGTTTCTCTTCCCAATGAGCCTTTAAAATTAATTTAATTTCAAATACTGAGGGTAAAAAAGGGCAGCCTTAGTTCTATAGATCATATAAATTTTATAATCAGAAAATAAACCTGATCTTGTTTCTTCTCATGGTTCTTTCTGCCCTTTCTGCTGCACAACACAATTATATGGAGAAATGATGTATAGTTTATTGTCTAATAAACACATCAATCTACTAACGATACAAGTTAACATTACTAACACCTTTTCTTTAATTCTAGAAAGTTTATATAAGCCTCATATCAGTATCTCATTTTCACTTTATACACAAAGTAAAGCTGTGGAAAAGGTAGCTATTGTATTTTTTTTTTTTAAACAAGTGAGAAAGATCAGACAGAAAAGTTACATGATTTCCTAAAGGTCTTGAAGTTTGGGAGTGGCAAAGTCAGATGTGAGTCAAGGTATCTGACCTCCAGTTCTGGTCTCTTCTCGCAGTAACATAAACATCCTCAGTCCTTACTCTGCATTGACCAACAGTGCTTTGAGGTAGGAGATTAAATTCCTTTGGATTAAGGGGAGGAGATACATGACAATCATATATGTATTTGTCTGATATTAGTACCTGTTTTTATATTATTTTGTATTTACTTGCCCAGGTTTCTAATATGTTATAGTGGATTTTCTGATAACTGTACATTAGCTTGTTGCATGCCAACCCTCTGAACAAGAAAAACTGGAAACCCTGACCAAGTTAAGAAAATATCCATTTGAAGGTTCTGCAGAATTACCAAGACAGTAAAAACCAAGAACCCAGGGAAAGGAAGTACAAAGAAGTAAATTTAACACTAAGCACTATATTTTCCTTGAGCAATTTGTGCATTAAAAGACCAGTTCCCAGTGGCTCAGAAGCCAGTCAGGAAGCTAAAACAGAGAAGTGAAGCAGAGTAGAGATTCCAAAATTTCATTGCACTAGAGAGACCACAAATGAAGTTCAGGTCACAGCAAAGAGGTGGATGCCTGGTAATTAACTCAGGCATTCAGTGGTGACCATGAAGGAGTACAAACAGGAATGAACCAACCTTCAAGAAGATGAAAGCTCAGCCTTTATCTGTCAATCCCTCACCAGATTAAATTTATAATTGGCTTCTGAGCCATAAGCTCTGACTTTTTATTTCACAAATACCCCCAGGGAAAATTATGCTTAATAATGAATCAAACATCTGTAAGAAGTAAAAATAGATTTTTTTCCTGCCTATAAGAAGTAAAAATAAATTCTCTATAAAAATAGCAAACTGTCCTCACAACATTACACCAGCCAATCTTTCATAGATACTTCAGAGAAGGTTTCTCAACTTTAGTCCTATTGAGGTTGAGCCTTGTTGAGAACCACTGGGCCCAGCTGAGAACCACGGGGCTCAGCTGAGAACCACGGAGCCCAGCTGAGAACCACTGCTCTGGAGTTTACAACGTGAATTCATAATTACTTTTACCACTTCAAGGAATTTAGAATACTTTATGTATGGCATTACATTAAAAAGTTACTTTATATACTAGAAACTAAGATCAAATGACAGAAAATAAAGAAGAAAAATACCAGAAACAATCAGGTCTCTAAGAAATGCACATATAGATAGTGAAGTTTCCAAACACAAACTTTAAATTAGATACATATATATTAATAAAATCAATAAATTCTATGGCAAATAGGAGATTATCAGTAGAGAAACTGAAACCATAGAAATGAATCAAAGAAAAAATTATGAAATTTAAAATATTATAAATATAATTAAGAACATAATACATTAATTTAGCAACAGAATGCTGAGGCTGAAAAGAGGATTATTAAACCAGAAGATTGATCAAAAGAAAACAGGTCAGAAAATGAAGAAAAACACAGTTAAGGGCATAAAAAATATGTAATACATGATGAACAAGGTCTAATATAGGCCTAATTGGAGTCCCAAAAGTAGAGAAGAAAGAAGAATGAAGAAGAAATAAATGTCAAGAATTTTCAGTAAAACATGAGCAACATCAAACTTTATATTCGTAATTTATAATGTATACTGTTAAATCTATAAAGAAGAAAAGCATGACCATTACGATACTATACCTCAAAATTCAAGACAAATGGAAAAATATAAGAGTTCCAGAGGGGGCAAAAATACAGAAAACCTTTAAAGAGGAAAAAGGTTTTACAGAAGATTTCTCAATGACAACAATGCAAGCCAGAAGACCTGATAATAAAATCTTCAATATATTGAAATGACAACCTAGAATTTTATATCCATAAAAATATATTTTAAAAAGGCAAATAAATTTTTAGACAATCAAAACATAATATAACTTGCAACCTCTATCCTGAGTAAAATGATTACAGAAAGAAGAACAGAGATATCAGGATGAATAAAGAGAAAGAGAAAAAATAAATGTGTGAAAATCGAATATATGTTGATTTTCCGAATCAATTATAAAATTTTAAGTTTTAAATATCAGAATGTTAAAATATATAATATGCATATGATATGAAATAAAAATAAATAGAGTTAAAGCATTCTAAATTCCTTGAAGTGGTAAAAGTAATTATGAATTCACATTGTAAACTCCAGAGCAGTGGTTCTCAGCTGGGCTCTGTGGTTCTCAGCGGAGCCCCGTGGTTCTCAGCTGGGCCCAGTGGTTCTCAACAAGGCTCAACCTCAATAGGACTGAAGTTGAGAAACCTTCTCTGAAGTATCCATGAAAGATTGGCTGGTGTAAAAACCTAAGTACATGTATGTATTATCAACTGGCAAATTTATACTTGATTATATACCCAACATAAATGTGTACATGTACACACAGACACACACACATATATATATTTAAAAAATTCTGTAGCAACATTACCTTTAATAGAAAAAAAAAAAAATAGAAGCAAACTGACATGGTTTGGATTTGTGTCCCAACCAAAATCTCATGTTGAATTGAAATAGCCAGTTTTGGAGGTGGGGCCCGGTGGGAGGTGATTAGATCATGAAGATGTTTCTCATGAATGGTTTAACACCACTCCCTTGGAGCTGTTCTGCTGATAGTGAGCAAGTTCTCATGATATGTTTGTTTAAAAGTGTGCCACACCTCCCCTCCTTGCTCTTGCTGATCCTGCCACATGAGATGTCTAGCGTCCCCTTCTCCCTCCACCATCATTGCGAGTTTCCTGAGGCCACTCCAGAAATCAAGCAGATGCCAGCATCATGCTTTCTGTACATCTTGACGAACCATGAGTGAATTAAACTTATTTTATTTATAAATTACCCAGTCTTAGGTATTTCTTTATGGCAATATGAGAACTGACTAATAAACAACTTAAATGGTCATTAATAACAGAGTGTCAAAGTATATTAATTCATACAGTAGAAAACTATACAGCAAATAGAATATGTACAAAACAACATGAATTAATCTCGTAAACACACAAGAAGCACGACATAGAATACAGACTTCGTGATTTAAAAACAAAAATTCAGAGATGTCCAACGCTTAGCTAGGATATGTGAAGCGAAAACGGTGTTTTTCAACTCAGGGAGAGAAAAGAGACAGTGATCAAGAGGGGCAGAGGGAATCTCCTTTGTGCTAGAAAGGCATTATTTCTTGATATGGGTAATGTTTACATGGGTGTGTTCATTTTGGGAGAATTCAAGTTGAATTTATATGGTTTCTTCACTTTTTCTGTGTATATGAAAGATGTCAATAAAAAGAAAGAAAATGTGTTTTTAAAACTAGGAGGAGGTGCAAGATGGCTGAATAGAAGCCTTTACCAATTGTACTCCCCACAGGAACACTAAATTTAGCAACTACATACACAAAAATCAGCTTCATAAGAACCAAAAATCAGGTTAGTGATCACAGTATTTGGTTTTAACTTTAGATTGCTGAAAGTGGCAGTGAAGAAAGTAGGAAAGACAGTCTTACATTGCCAACACCATCCCTCCTCCATCCCTCAGCAGGGTGAAGAGAGAGAATCTGCGTGCCTGAGAAAGGAAGAGTGCAGGGACTGTGGGACTTTCACTGGAACTCATGCTATCAACACCAGGCAGAAGTCAGCTAACACTCACAGACGGAGCATTTAGAGGAGCCCTAACCAGAGGGGAATTGCCCATCCCAGCAATTGAAACCTCAGTGTAGGCAAGCCTCACCACCATGGGAAAAAGGGCTCTGAGGCTCTAAATAAACTTGAAAGGCAGTCTAGGCTACAAGGACTGCAACTCTTAGGCAAGTCCTAGTGCTATGCTGGGCTCAGAACCCAGGTATAGCAGACTTGGGAAGCACACAACCTAGTGAAACATCAGCTAGAGGGGCTAAGGGAGTGTTTGGCTACTCCTCCCCCTACACCAGGCAGTGAGTTTGCTTGGAAAGAGACCTTATTCTTCTTCTTGAAGAGGGGAGAGGGAAGAGGAAAGACAACATTTCTTGCAACTTGAATACCAGCCCAGTCACAGTAGGATAGTGCCCCAGGCAGAGGTGTGAGGACCCCTTTCCAGGCTCTAGCTCCTGGATAACATTTCTAGACACACCCTGGGCCAGAAGGTAACCCACCGCCTTGAAGGGAAGGGCTCAGCTCTAGTAGGACTCATCACCTGCTGACTAAAGAGCTCTTGGGCCTTCAATAATTAGCAATGGTAAGTAGGAAGTACAAGAAGGAAAACTTGGGTGAGACCAACATGTGCTGGCTTTCAATGTGATCCAGCACACTGACATCTGCAGCAGCTATGAGGAGAGACTCCTTCTCCTTGAGAAAAACAGAGAGAAGAGAAAAAGGGACTTGGTGTTATAGCTTAGGTACTAGCTCAGCCACAGTGTGGTAAAACAGTGAAAGGGCTCTTGGGGTCCCCAACGGCAGGCCTTGGCTCTTGGATGGCATTTCTTGACCTATCTTGGCGCAGACAGGAGCCCAGTGCTCTGAAGGGTGAGTGTCAGTCCTGGTAGCTTTCACCACAAGCTGATTGAAGAGCCTGAGGCCCTTAAGTAAACATCAGCAGTAGCCTCGTGGTACTAACCATGGGCCCGTGGTGGCGACGGAAATGGAGAAAGACACCTCTGCCTGGGGAAAGGGGAGAAAAGAGTCTTGTGGTTTGGCTGCCAGCTCAGCTGCAGCAGAACAGAGAATCAAGTAGAGTCCTAAGGTTTCCAACTCCAGGTCCTGGCTAATGGATGGCACCTCTGGAACAAACCAGAGCCTGGGGGAACTTAGCACCCTGAAAAGGGGGGGAAAATGCCTGATTGGATGCACCACCTGCTGATTGTACAGCCATTAGCAAACATAGGCGTTAGCCAGGTAGCATTAACAGTGCATTTTGTGTGAGAATCAGTGCCATGGTGGCTTCATATTTGACCCAATAGTCCCCGTGGGTGGGACACAGGGGTGCTTGTGTCACTCCTCTCCCAGATCCAGCATCTCAG
>NW_012101898.1:1009221-1051718 GCF_000951045.1 Mandrillus leucophaeus | reverse complement strand
GGGGGGGGGGAGGAGAGAGAGAGAGAGAGAGAATGAGACTCCACTTGTTTGGGAAAAAGTAAGGAAAGAGAAAAAAAGAATTCTTCTAAATGTTGGCCAGGAGCACCCAGGCGGTACCTCTACAAGTCTTTGAGGACCACAGTACTTCTGGGCTTAGGGTGACCCTTATACAGAAATGGCTGTAGTGAGAAAAGACTTAGATCAAAACACCCAAGTCTCTTTGAATACCTGAAAAGTCTGCCCAAGAAAGATGGGTAAAAACAAACCCAGACTGCAAAGACTATTGATATCTTCAGTGCCCAGACACCAATGAATATCCACAAACATCAAGACCATCAGGAAAACATGACCTCACCAAACTAAGTATGACGCCACGAATCAATCCTAGAAACACAGAGATATGGGACTTTTCAGACAAGAAAACTCATAATAGTTCTTTTGAGAAAACGCAAAGAAACTCAAGATAACGCAGAGAAGGAACTCAGAATTATATCAGATAAATTTAATAAAGAAATTTAAATAATTAAAAAGAGTCAAGTAGAAATTCTAGAGCTGAAAATGCAATTGATATACTGAAGAATGAATCAAAGTTAATTAACAGCAGAATTGATAAACAAGAAGAAAAATTAGTAAGTTTGAAGGCAGGCTATTTAAAAATACACAATCAAATGAGACAAAAGAAAAGGAATACAAAACAATGAAGCATATCTACATTATCTAGAAAATAGCCTCAAAAAGCAAATCAAAGATCTAGTGGCCTAAAGAGAATGTGGAGGGGGTATTAGAGTATTTATTCAAAGGGATATAAGAGAGAACTTCCCAAACCTAGAAAAGGATATCAATATTCAAGTATAAGAAAGATGTAAAACACAAACAAATTTAACCCAAATTTAACCCCTTACCTCAAGCCATTTATTAATCACACTCACAAAGGTCAAGGATAAATCACGTGTCCTAGAAGTAGCAAGAGAAAAGACACAAATAATATGCAATCAAACTCCAATACATCTGGCAGCAGGCTTTTCAGTGGAAACTGTAGGCCAGGAGAGAGAGCATGACATTAAAATGCTGAAGGAAAAATTTGTACCCTAAAAGATTATATTGACAAAAATATCTACAAACATGAAGGAGAAATAAAGAGTATCCTAGACAAACAAAAGTTGAGGGATTTCATCAACTACAGTGAGATATCATCTCACTTCAGTTACATTACCTTTATCCAAAGATAGGCAGTAACAAATGCCAACAAGAATGTGAAGAAAAGAGAACCTTGTACACTGTTGGTGTGAATGTAAATTAGTGCAACCACTATGGAACAGTTTGAAGATTTCTCAAAAAACTAAAAGTAGGGCTACCACATGATCTAGCCATCCCACTGCTAGGGATATGCCCAAAAGAAAGAAAATCACTATATCAAAGGGATACCTGCACTCCTGTGTTTCCTGAGGCACTATTCACAATAGCAAGACTTGAAAACAACCTAAGTGTCTATGAACAGTCTTAGGGAGAACGAATATGTGGTATGTATATACCATAGAATCCTATTCATGCATAAAAAAGAATGAGATCCTCTCATTTGCAACAACATGGACGGAACTGGAGGTGATTCTGTTAGGTGAATTAAGCCAGGCACAGAAAGAGAAACTTTGCATGTTTTCACTGATTTGTAAGAGTAAAAAATTAAAGCAATTGAACCGATGGAGATACAGAGTAGAAAGTTGGTTACCAGAGGCTGAGAATGGTAGCTAGAGGACCAGGGGGAAGTAAGGCACAACAAATAGGAAGAATGAATAAGATCTAGTGTTTGATAGCACAGCACAGTGACTCTAGTCAATAATAATTTAATTGTGTATTTTAAAATAACCACAAGTATAATTGGATTGTCCATAACACAAAGGATAAAAATTTAAGGCGATGGGTACCCCATTTATGCTGATGTGATTATTGCACATTGTAATGCTATATCAAAATATATACCTCGTAAATATATACCTTTACTATGTACCCACAAAAATTAAAATTAAAAATAAATAAATAAAACTAGCAGGTAATGAAAATCTGTGGCCTCTGATTTCCAAAGTAAAATCTGGTGTCCTTTTCCAGAAGGCATCAGGATTTTTACCAGGCTGAAAACTCTTACCAGAACAAGACCCTTGTTTTGCTAAAGTCATGCTGCTATGTTTGCCTGGGTTTTCCTAATGTTGATATTTTACGTTTTGACATTATGATACTTGGGTGCTGGAGGAAAGAAGGGAAAAGGTGAACAGGAAACAAAAGGATCTGGGTGGAATTGCATGAGTGTGAGCTTGTACAAAGAATATACCCCATGTGACTGGAGTATAGCTGTATCTAGGAAGCAGTTAAAATATATTTGGCATATGTTAAGGAAAATGTGGCAGAACTAAATCTATTAATTAGAATATTATAGAAATGTGAGCATGATTCACTTACAAATTTACTTCTCCTAGAACAATATCCAAGAAATGTAATACTCGGTTGAAAGGAATTTACTGAACTTATTAACAACCGTATTGAAAGTTCAGAAATCGACCATGGGGATTATGTCTAGTAAAATGCAATATACAGAATATATGAAAGTTTCAATACCTCTCATTAGATTATTATGAGTAATACTTTTATAAAGTTGGTTGTTCCTAATTCTTTTAAACATCCTTCTCACTCTCGTTTTTAATACAAAATGATGTAGAACAAAAATGACTGAAAAGCCTTTTCTGCAAACAAAACTGGGGATTGAACTTTATTATTGTTTGTTCTTCTGTTTAGTTTTTGTTTTTTATGTATTTGTCTTATGAAACCCATGGGGTTTATGAGTGGGAGAGAAGTCAACCTCTTCTCGATTCTTATAGAAATAGTAAATAGGAAAAAATATCACCAGTATTCAGAGAAGCCACATGATATTCAGAAAGGAATCTGTCTCCATTCAAAATTTTCATAAAAAGTAAGATTTTGATAAATATTTTACAGTAAAGATGGCAAATGTGCAGACCTCTCTAGATTAAAATTGCATCTCAGAATGAAATATAAATTCACTCCCTTGCAATCCACTTAAGTCTCCAAACTATAACCAAATAACTTTCCCATTCTCTGCAGATTATTACAAATACTAATATTTTCTACTCTCCTAAAATTCCACCTCTAATTCTGCGGAAGCCCTATTTCTACCACCTCTGGGAGTTTAACCATTACTGAATCTATCTCAGATTTTTTTCACTAATTGCACACACCTAGTTTTACTTGCATTAATTAAATCTCTCTTCGCTCCTGTCAACTAGGAACAGGTGCTACTTACTTAAGCCCACATTCTCCTCGAGTTCACTGGGGCTCCTTTATCCCAAAACCTTTTCAGTTTGCAGGAGCCCTGATGTAGCAATTATCTTCTTCCTGAGCTATATTCAACCTCACTCTCTTCATCTCCTAATCAGCATTTTTAAATGCTCAATAATCTCCTATTTTTTTAAAAAATGACTTTTAAAATATCTGAAAAACATTTTCTCCAGTCACCCGTGTCTCTTATTTTCCACCAAAAACTTGCCTACATTTGTTCTATTTCTTCATTATTACTCCCCAACTCACTCATTTATCTCTTTTCTCCCAACACACAATTCAAACTGCAGCATGTAAGGCACCAGTTACTTCCTGCAGCTATGCCCAAGAAATGTTTTCATTCTCTTCTCCACCCCAGACTTGATTCTTCTGTCCCCAAAGCACCATGCTCTAGTAAGTTGTTGGAGCCAAAAACCAAGCAAGGGATGCCTTTCATTCGAATGGGATTAACAATGTCTTTCTTTTTCATCACACACTTCATGGAGTTCTGTTTCATAAGTGGAGTAAATGCAAAACAAATTTTTAAGGCTATTAAATTTTTTTCAATTTTCTCAAATTATGTGTGTGTGTGTGTGTGTGTGTGTTTTGTTTTTTTGTTTTTTTGTTTTTTTGGTAATCCTACTAAAGGTTAACAAAGGGAAGGACTGGAATAAACAATATTGTGTGGTTTTACTCTCTTTGCCTTGACGAACTTGGTGATGGAGAAATAAAACTTTGCATTTTATTTGTATTTATTTATTTATTTATATCTATTTATTTTGTTTAGTTCTGGGGTACATGTGCAGGATGTGTAGGTTTGTTACATAGGTTAATGTGTGCCATGGTGGTTTGCTGCACCTATCAATCCACGATCTAGGTATTAAGCCCAGCATACATTAGCTATTTTTCCTAATGCTCTCCCTCCTCCTGATAGGCCCCAGTGTGTATTGTGCCCCTCCCTGTGTCCATGTGTTCTTACTGTTCAGCTCCCACTTATAAGTAAGAACATGTGGCAATTGGTTTTCTGTTCCTGTGTTAGTTTACTGAGAAGAATGGCTTCCAGCTTCATCCATGTCCCTGCAAAGGACTTGATATTCAGCTGTATGGCTGCATAGTATTCCATGGTGTATATGTGCCACATTTTCTTTACCCAGTCTATCATTGATGGACATTTGGGTTGATTCCATGTCCTTGCCATTGTGAATAGTGCTGCAATAAACATATGTGTGCATGTATCTTTGTAATAAAATGTCTTATATCCCTTTCAGTATATATCCAGTAATGGAATTGCTGTGCCAAATGGCATTTCTAGTTTTAGATCTTTAAGAAATTGCCACACTATCTTCCACAATGGTTGAACTAATTTACATTCCCACCAACAGTGTAAACGTGTTCCTATTTCTCTGCAACCTTGCCAGCATCTGTTGTTTGTTGACTTTCTAATAATGGCCATTCTGGCTGGTGTGATATGGTATCTGATTGTGGTTTTGATTTGCATTTCTCTAATGATCAGTGATGTTGAGCCTTTTTCATAGGTTTGCTGGCTGCATGAATGTCTTCTTTCAAGAGGTGTCTATTCATGTCCTGTGCCCACTTTTTTTAAATGGGGTTGGTTTTTTTATTGTAAATTTGTTTGAGTTCCTTGTAAATTCTGGATATTAGACCTTTTGTCAGATAAATAGGTTGCAAAATTTGTTTCCCACTCTGTAGGTTGCCTGTTCACTCTTATGATAGTTTCTTTTGCCGTGTGGAAGCTCTTTAGTGTAATTAAATCCCATTTGTCAATTTTTGTTTTTGCTTTTGTCAATTTCATTATGAAATCTTTACCTATGCCTACGTCCTGAATGGTAATGCCTAGATTTTCTTCTAGGGTTTTAATAGTTTTGGGTTTTACATTTAAGTCTTTAATCCATCTTGAGTTGATTTTTGTATACGTCGTGAGGAACGGGTCCAGTTTCAATTTTCTGTGAATGGATAGCCAGTTCTCCTAGCACCATTTATTAAATAGGGAATCATTTCCCCATTGCTTGTTTTTGCCACATTTGTCAAAGATCAGATGGTTATAATATACTATCTTATTTCTGAGTTCTCTATCCTGTTCCATTTGTCTATATGTCTGTTTTTGTACCAGTACAATGCTGTTTTGGCTATTGTAGTCTTATAGTATAGTTTGAAGTCCGGTAGCATGATGCTTCCAGCTTTGTTCTTTTTGCTTAGGATTGTCTTGGCTATATGGGCTCTTTTTTTGTTTCCATATGAATCTTAAAGTAGTTTTTTTCTAATTCTGTGAAGAATGTCAATGGTAGTTTAATAGGAATAGCACTGAATCTATAAATTACTTTTTGCAGTATGGCCATTTTCATGATATTGATGCTTCCTATCCAAGAGCATAGAATAGTTTTCCATTTCTTTGTGTCCTCTCTGGTTTCCTTGAGCAGTGGTTTGTAGTTCTCTTTGAAGGGGTCCTTCACTTTCCTTGTTAGCTGTATTCCTCTTTGTAGCAATTGTGAATGGGAGTTCATTCATGATTTGACTCTCTGCTTGACTATTGTGGATGTATGCAAATGTTTGTGACTTCTGCACATAGATTTGGTACACTGAGACTTTTCTGAAGTTGCTTATCAGCTTAAGAAGCTTTTGTGCTGAGACCATGGGGTCTTCTATATATAGGATCATGTCATCTGCAAACAAAGACCTTTTGACTTCTTTGAGAAATGGGACTTTGGATTTTAAAATCCCAGAATGCTTGACTCTTTTTCAAGGTAACTATTGGCCCTTTTTTATTTGGGCATTTGCATTTTTATCCTTGACTCATTTACTTATTATGTCAACTTCTTGGGGGTATGTAAACAGTCTTAAAATTGATATAAACCCTTTGGAAAAGTTTTGTTTACAAATGGAATACACATGAAAAGTTATACACTATTATAAATCTGCATACATATATAGAAAATATAATCGAATAAAAATAACTCAGGGTATGGCAGAAAATTGTAAATGTGCTACATGTAAAATATTAGCATTATTGTAGATGCAACTTTTGGGCTTCACGAACAGTAACGGGGCCTATAAATCATGGCTTTACACAGGCTGAAGGAAAGCCTTGAATTTTTTACTAGTTCATCCTACCACAGACATGATATTGTTTCTCAGTGAAGTTCAGAATTACTGATTTTATTAATAGCTAGTCAAGGCAATGTGATTGTCTTACATAATAGTGAAGTGTGTGATGCTTTCAACGTCTCCTACTTGGGTGGATCTGTCAGTTTGCTGGGTGCTTTTCTGCTCCTAATGGGCTCTGTTGAGGATAATATTGATCTGAGGAGGGCTACAGAGTGTGCAGTATGAATCTCTCATCAATCCCCAATGTCCATGAGAATACAGCAATCCTTTTATCTACAATTATGAAATCTAAATGTTGAACAATAGAAATATGCAGAAATCTGGAGATGGACTGGGCCCCAGTTCCTCGGTGCTTGGTGTCTCTTCCCAGCTCTCTCCACTCCTTGTCTGGAAGAAGCAGTTCATTCCACCGGCACCCCACCAGCTTCTCTGATTCCAATCACTCCCTTTCAGCCCCGGTTACACAAAGACATCTGAGAAGTTTTCCAATCCTTGACTTTGGCTCCATCACTCCTTTTACATCTCTAAAGAACAAGAAGAGTAGGTTCAGGATATCTCTTTTGATGCCTGGCAGTCATTACATGAAAAGTGTTAGCTCCTTTTCCTAAGTTTTACAGACAGCAATAACTCAATGAGCTCCAGTCTTTACAGATGGTATTAAGCAAGCATCTCAGCACAAGGCTGAGGCCTCCAGTCTGACATACTCTCAAATTTCATGTCTGAAGATGTGTGCTCTACGCTCCCTGATGGCTCCCCTAAATGACCCGCCATCTCCACACACACCACACTGTACTGTGCATTTTCTCCAGGTTCTCACTCTTTGAGGGATCCTAACTGCTGGCTTAGGCTGGGAAATGCCTGTCTATCATTCACTTTGCATCTCTAGCCCTAATGTCCCCAGGACTCGTCCTCAAGGCATAGGCATGGCAAAGAGAGTGGGAAATGCTGGATCCTGGCCCCACCAGACCTGGGTCATAATTTCAACCATGTCTCTGGGGACATTCACTACTGTGTAAAGCCTGAGAACTAATGCTTGACTACATCAAATGAATCCACCTGCTTTATTATTCAGTTGACACAAGGCTGCCCTCTACTACATCCTTCCCTTTGACCAGTTGGTACCTGGCTAGCTGATGCTGGCCTGGATCTCTTACCTCCTACTGGATTCTCTCAAGTCCCACCTGTGGCTGTCCATGTGGCTCCACCTTCTTGTAGCAGTCTATGATGACTCAGTCCCTGTTAGCCACACCATGCCCTGGCCTGGCTGAGCCCTGAAGGGGCTCACCTTTCTCCAAGTGAAAAGCACATACAGACTTCATCTGGATCTCCCCCTAAAGTCAAAACCCCACCTACAGGGTTTCTAAGCCTTCTGGTGATGAAAAGCTTTCTGGAGAGCCACCTGCCTTCACTGGGAACCTGCCCGTGTCAGGAGGAAAGCAGCCAAACTAAGCAGTATAAATCACTGGAGCATAATCACCCTAAGAATGTTTTCTCTGCTAGACAATAAAAACGAAAATCATAGTTTGAGCAACTGGGAAACTGAAGCTTATGTTTGGAATTATGATCTGCTCACAATGTTTCTTTGTGTTTTGTGTTTTGTTTTGTCTTATTGTTTTTGTTTTTTCTGGTGAGGTAAATGTGCCTTTGTAGTATAATCCTGAAAAACAATCTTGAACACCATAATCAGGAATGTTGAAATTTTGAAAATTCAAAAATCTCTAAAATCAACATTCTAAATTCCTAAATCTAAATTCCTAAAATCTAAAACCCCTAACACTTAAAATCCTGAAAATCACAATAACAAGACAGTAGCATTATGTTAGACAGGACTATTATCTAGTTATTGCCTTCATGCAGAAGAAATGGATTTCAATTGGATTCCTAAACCATAATGAAAGCTTTGGAATTACGTGTGATCAAGCCTTCAAAAACTGAATTTCAAGTTGTTGCCAATAACACTTGTTTTTTTCCATTCAGACCCCAATAAAACCCATGGAGCTTGACATTGGGTGCTCATTTGGTAAAAAATTTATATGAGTACATTGGCAAACCAAGAAAACTTCAGTTTAAAAGTGTGGCATTTCATTCCAAACAGATCTTTGTAAAGAAGACATTGAGAGTAGATATAAGGAGGACATAGACCCTGGACTGAAAGGGTAGGGAACTGAAAGCCCTGAATGGGTTGCTAAGCACTAGAACTCATTCCTGGCCCTGAGCCCCTCCTAGACAAGGGGTGAGTGAAATAGGCATGAAGTGGCCCACTCTTGCCACAGACCTCTGGGATCCTAGCTGCAGAAGACCCAACAACCCCCATGGACATTTTAGTTGTCAAGGAAAATAGTTCAGAGATGGGAAAGGTGCATGGAATGCAGAGGATTTGGCATGGGAATGGCTGCAGTGGAGCATGACCATGGGTGCTCATTCCCCAAGGCTTGCCATACTCCTAAAGGTAGCTTTAGCCTTTGTATGCTGCTTGTCTTGGAGAGAGCAGGGCTGTGTTGCTACAGGATGAGGTTAGTCTGATCTGAATGCCCCCCTGTATGCTGGCCTTGTCCAGAGTCCCTGCCTACCTGTACTGCCTGCAGTGTAGCCTCAGCTGCCCTACCAGAATACTTGCCCACAACCACCACCATAGCTCATTTGGCAGAAAACCCCACCTTCCTATTGTAGTGTTTTTGCAGACAGACCCCTCTGACATACTTGTCCACAGCCCTCCCCTGCTGCACTGCAGGCACACACGTGCACATGAAAATCCATCACTTTGCTGGTATGCACGTGCTTGTGGACCCACCACTGGCCCACTAGCATGCACATGCTCATGGCCACTGTGCCACTGTGCACTTTCAGGCAGCAACCACCTTCCCCCCACACTTCCCTGTTAGAGCATACTCATCCATGCCTCAGGCACCAATCCCCTGCCTGTGCACTTTTACCAGCAGCTCCTGTCAGAGTGTTGTTGCCATGGGACCATTTCAGCTCCCTCCAGCACAGCAGGTGCTTGACCTCAAGAGGCCAGAAAACAAAAGTATCTAACCCTAGACCCAGGGTCAGAGCATGTAGTCCAAGAATGCTGAGCTGAACTTTGGCCCCATGAACACATCCAGAAATGATGCCGATTGACCAAATCCAACTTGTACAACAATCAAACCCTCAAGGTCATCAAAGAATATAAAAGCAAAAAGTAGCAACTTCACAGATTAAAGAAACACACAGATGAGAAAGAACCAGTGAAAAAACTCTGGCAATTCTTAAAATCCAGAGTGTCTTCCTACCTCCAAATGACTGCAGTAGCTCCCCAGCAATGGTTCTTAACCAGACTGAAATGACAGACATAAAATTCAGAATCTAGATGGCAAGGAAGTTAAACAAGATACAGGAAGAGATTGAAACCCAATCCAAGGAAAATGGTAAAACAATCTGAAAGTTGAAAGACATAGCCATTTGAAGGAAGGAAGGAAGGAAGGAAGGAAGGAAGGAAGGAAGAAAGGAAGGAAGGAAGGAAGGAAGATAAAAAATTTACTAAATGAATTTTATAATGTAACTGGAAGCATTAATAACAGAATAGAACAAGCTGAGAAAAGAATCTCTGAGCTCAAAGACCATTCCTTTGAATCAATACAGGCAGAAAAAAAATTAAATAAATGTTTTAAATGAACAAAAACTCCAAGAATATGGAATTATGTAAAGATGTCAAACCTATGATTCATTGGCATTCCTGAAAGAGATGTACAGAGAGCAAGAAACTTGAAGACATATTTCAGGATATTGCCCATGAAAAATTTCCCAACCTCACTAGCGAGGTCCACATGAAAATTCATAAAATTTAGAGAACTGCTGCCTCAAGATACTATAATACAACCATCCCTGTAGTACACACTCATCAGATTCTCCAAGGTAAATATGAAAGAAAATAATTGAAAGGCAGCTACAGAGAAGGAGCAGATCACTTACAGATTGAAGCTCATTAGGCTAACAGTGGATTTTTCAGCACAAACCTTAAAAGCCAGAAGAGACTGGCAGCCTGTGTTCCACATGCTTAATGAAAGAAAATTCCAACCAAGAATTTTATATCCAGCCAAAGCAAGCTTCATAAGCAAAAGAGAAATAAAATCCTTTTCAGAGAAGCAGATGCTAAGGGAATGCATTACCACCAGATCTACATTACATTTACAAGAGGTCCTTAAGGGCATGCAAAACATGAAAATGAAAGACTAATACTTGCCACCACAAAAATACATTTAAGTACATAGCCCACTGACAATATCAAACAATATATAATCAAATTTACATGACAACAAGCTGACAACACAATGACACCATCAAATCCTCACTTATCAACATTGACCTTGAATGTAAACTTGCTAAATGACCCAATTGAAAAGCCCAGAGTGGCAAGATGGATAAAGAAGCAAGACCCAATGGTATGCTGTCTTCCAGAGACCCATTTCACATATAAGGACATCCATAGGCTCAAGGTAAAGGAATGGAGAAAGATTTATCAAGCAAATGGAAAACAAGAAAGAGAAGAGTTTGCTACTTTTATTTCAGTCAAAACAGATTTTACCAATAATCAAAAAGCACAAAGAAGGGCATTACATTATAATAAAGGGTTCAATTTGGCAAGAAGACTTAGGTATCTTAAATATGTACACATCCAACACTGGAGCAACAAGATTCATAAAACAACTTCTTAGAAACCTATGAAGACATTTGCATAACCACACAATAATAGTGGGATACTTTAACACCCCAGTGACAGTAAAACACATTATCAAGTCAGGAAACAAACAAACATATGTGGATCTAAACTGAAAACCAAATAGGATTAACATACATTTACAGAATACTTCACCCAACACCAACAGAATATACATTCTTCTCATCTGCACAAAGCACATATTCTAAGAATCACCATATGCTCAGGCATAAAGCAATTCTTATGAAATTCAGAAAAACAAAATCATACCAAGCACCATGGTTGGACCACAATGCAATAAAAATAGAAAACAATATCAAGAAGATATCTTAAATCCATGCAATTACATGAGAATTAAACAATCTGTTACTGAAGGACTTTTGGGTAAAGAATAAAATTAAGGCAGAAGTCAAAACATTTACTGAAATTAACAAAAATAAAGATCCAACATGCCAGAATCTCAGACACAGCTACAGCAGTGTTAAGAGAAAAATTTATAGGGCTAAATGCCTACATCAAGAAATTAGAACGATCTCAAATTAAAAACATAACATGACACCTAAAGTACTAGATAAACAAGAGCAAACCAATGCCAAAGTTAGCAGGAGAAAATAAATACAATCAGAGCTGTACTGAATGAAATTAAGAAGCAGCATCCTATAAAAATGATCAATAAAACAAAAAGTTGGTTCTTTGAAAGACTAAACAAGATTGATAGATCACTAGCTTGACTAATAAAGTAAAAAAGAAAGAATATCCCAAAAAACACAATCAAAAATGGCAAAGTTGAGATTATCACCAACCCTACAGAAATCCAAAAAACTGGTCGTGCATAGTGGCTCATGCCTGTAATCCCAGCACTTTGGGAGGCTAAGGTGGGTGGATCACCTGAGGTCAGGAGATTGAGAACAGCCTGCCCAACATGGCAAAACCCATCTCTACTAAAAATACGAAAATTAGCCTGGTATGGTGGCACATGCCTCTAATCCCAGCTACTGGGAAGGCCGAGGCAGGAGAATCACTTGAACCTGAAGGTAGAGGTTGCAGTGAGCTGAGATTGTGCCATTGCACTCCACACTCTAGCCTGGATGACAAGAGGAAAACTCTCATCTCCAAAAAAAAAAAAAGAAACACAAAAAACTCTCAAAAACTATTATGAACACTCCCATGCACATAATTGATAAAAGCAAGAAGAAATGAATAAATTCCTGGAAAAAACAACCTCCCAAGATTGAACCAGGAATAAGTTGAAACCCTGAATAAACCAATCATTAGTTCCAAAATAAAATTACTAATAAATGGCCTACCAACTACAAAAAGCTCTGGAGCAGATGACTTCACAGCCAAATTCTACCACATGTGCAAACAAGAGCCGGTTCTAATCCCCCTGAAATTATTCCAAAAAAAATCAAGAAGGGACTCCTCCTTAGCTCATTCTTGTGCAAATACACAATGAAAAAAATAAAACCTCAAGCCAATATCGCTGATGAACATATACACAAAATCCTCAAATAAATACTAGCAAACCGAATCCAACAGCACATCAAAAAGAAAATACACCATGACTATATTAGTCTATTCTAACATTGCCATAGAGAACTACCTGAGACTGCATAATTTATAATAAAAAAGATGTTTAATTGGCTCATGGTTCTGCAGGCTATACAGAAGCATCACTGAGGAGGACTCCAGAAACTTATAATTATGGTGGAGGGTGAAGGGGAAGCAGACAAATCTTACCTGACTGGAGCAGAGGGAAGAGAGAGAAAGGGGAGGTACTACATACCTTTAAACAATAAGATCTTATACGAAATCACTCACGATCACAAGAACAGCAAGGGAAAAGCCCACCCCATGATCCAATCTCCTCCCACTGGGCTCCTCCAACATTGAGGATTACAATATGACATGAGATTTGAGTGGGGACACAAATCTAAAACGTATCAATGACCAAGGAAGCTTTAATCCTGGGATACAAGGTTGGTTCAATAAACATAAATCAATATGTGAGTTCTCACATAAACAGAACAAAAGACAAAAACCACATAATCATCTCGGTGTCACATGACACAGAAAATGCTTTCAATGACAATCAACATATCTTCAAGTTAAAAACTCTCAAAAAAATTGGCATAAAAAAATACTTCAAAATAATAAGAGCCATCTGTGAGACACCCATACCTAACATCATACTATAAATGGGAAAAACTATAAGCATTCCCCTTGAGAACTGAAACAAAACAACAATCCCCACTCTTACCATTTCTATTCAACATAGTACTAGAAGTCTTAGCCAAAGCAGTAAGGCAAGAGAAAGAAATAAAAGGCATCCCAATAGAAAGAGAGGAAATGAAACTATCTCTTTGCAGAGTACATAATTCTATACCTAGAAAACCCCATTGTTTCTGCTCCTAGAAACAAAGGCTCCTAGAACTAATTACAATCTCAGGAAAATTTCCAGATATAAAATCAACTAAACATTGAGGACACATGGACGAAAAATGGGAAGACTAGACATTAGGGCCTACTTGAAGGGAGGTGGTTAGAAGGAGGTGAAGGTCATAAAAACGACCTATCAGGTACTATGCTTACTACCTGGATGATGAAATCATTTGTACACCAAACCTGAGCAACATGTTTACCCAGGTAACAAATCCGCAAATCTGCACTTTTACCCATGAATCTAAAATAAAAGTTGAAAAAAATAAAATAAAAATATTTCATTTGCCTGCACTAGCATTCCTTCCAGCTGATGGCATTCCAGGAGTTTTTAATGAATTAAAGCCTCCTTTTCAGAAGAAGCCAGTGAAGTTACTGACCGGTTTTAAAATAATTATGTGCATGATAGAATAAGAAGACACTTATGCAATGGTGTTGTTGTTTGATCACCAATAATGTTTCTGCCAAATTTGTTATCTATATATGAGTACATGAGAAATACATTTCTGCATACACAAAAGAACATTGAAGCATGGAGCAGAAGATGGGAAAATTTAATAGGGAACATGTATGATGATATATATAAAATTATAAATTTCATAAAGAGCAGCACCACATAGAAAATGAATGTGAAAATATTCTCTGAAAAGAGCTGTGACCTAAAGGAAAAAAATGCAGCTATTCATCATGATACAAGAATTCAAAATATAATTTAATGATCATGAAGTTCAGCTATCTCTTATGAACTGTCTCCATGCAATCACCTAGACTCTATTCCTTGTAATGTACTTTCACATAGGTCAAATTTTCATTTTTTTCTTTTTCTTTTTTTACTATTTAAAATTGTAGTCATTATTTTTACAAATCTCTGTGTCATGTATTTAGTCTTTGCATCATTCCTAATACTGAAGGTATACATTGTATGATGACTTTTAGATAGTTCTAATTAGTTTTATGCACTTTTTGTAAATGTGACTCCGTGAAAGTGCATTATTACAATGTTGACTTTGTGTGTGAGCATTGCGTTTGTATGTAAAAACCTTAATACTTCTTTAATAAACGGTGAAATGTCCTTTTTGTACAGCTGCATTTGTGAAAGATAAAATTTATCAAGATCTTGACTTTGGGGGCAGTTGATGAGGTGGTGGTGTGGTGGTAATTCTGTGGATTTTGATCAATCCGGTCAAAAAACTTAGGTTGTCCCTAATGATATTTCAGATAACTGCAATTTTAGCTGGGTGCAGACAGTTTCCAACCATAGTGATATACATTTATACATTTCACGTTTGACTTATCTCTTTATGAATAAAGTTTGTCTTCTCATAGCCATTATACTTGCATGACTGTCATTAATATACCTGAATATTTATGCTTGGAAAAATATGTATGTTACTATTGCCTATGATAGCATGTAAAGTGGCCTAAGAAGTGTTCTGTTATGGTTGTATATGTTTCTCAAATAGACCTCCATTTTAAAATGTCAATAAATATTTTAAAAATAATTTTTAATTTTTTTTCAGAATTATATTTTTGAATGCACATTGACACCAACACAATGCTTCCATGCAAAGTCAACATTGTACTAATGCACTTTCACAGAATGACATTTACAAAAAAATGCATTAAACCAATAGAAATACCTAAAATATTTTAAACAATTTTTACCTCCAGTGTTAGAAATAATGTAAAGACTAAACACATTTATTTTTTATCTTCAAGGTTTTCAACATTGGGATTATAGTGCTTGGAAATACAGATCAGTTGTATTTTTTTTAAAGGATGATAGGATCCCAGAAAATATCACCTCCAATTTCTAGGAAGGGGAAGACACAGGCTGATGGATCACGCTTATTTGTTCTATAATCCCCTAAGGTTGACATGAACACATTAGGGTTTTCCTCCAACAGTAAGTCTAAGATGCAGCTCAGCTGCTTCAGAGCCTGGCGTTTTCTGAGGTTCCCATCCAGCATGTGGCTTCAGACTCATGGTCACAGGAGGGCCACTGGTGCACATTCCAGACAAGCGAAAGGGACAGGGAGAAACGTGTTCTTCCCATGAACTTCAGAAGTTCCATTTTGGCATGACTGCCTAATTGTCCAAAGTGCACCCCAGGATCTCCTAGGCTCACACCAGAGGATGGCTGCATATTTTTACCTTGGAACATGTTATTCACCCCACAGAGAGGAGAGACTTGTGTTAACAAGAAAAAAATAAAGAAATGAACATTGGTAGCCAACATGCAGTGACTGCTACAATAGGCTTACATTCCTCACCAAGTAGAGAAAAACGGAACTCCAGCTGTTGCAACACTGTATACTGCCCTCGACCCTATCTTAAAAATATGAATGCTGTAGTATTCTTTGTGCCTGTGTCAAATAACTTGGCAAATCTGCAAGTTTTGTATTTAATCCATTGTAATCATGTAAGAAATGACATTTCTGTTTTTATAGATATCCCACACATGTAACATTTCCAAACAGCCATACATTTCATTTTGTTGCTGTTGTTGTTGTTATCGACAGTTTGTCTACCTAAATTCTTAAGTTGCTTCTTTCGTATATCTTTTCTGTGAACAGGGTTTGTGTTTGCGATTCCGGAGGTAGGGGGGATGGGGGAAATGCCTCACTTTGCAGTTCCACATTCTGCCTCCTCAACCCTTACACACAAATCTTAGCAAAGAGGGTAGTATGAATAAAAAAGAAAAGGTCAAATGCCAGGAGATTATTCATGTCTGATTCATGTGGTTTGCAGAATTGTAAATATTGCTTAACTCATTAGAATATAGAAACCATTTCAATAAGTTTCTATGTGATTGCAGCACATAGGACACTGATAAAATATTTGTTTGATGACTTAAGATATGAAACATTTATGAAGGTTTATAGTTATACAGGTCAATTCATATTGACTCTCCTGAAACCATATTACCTAGATCAAATTGAGGAGTAAATTTTATAGTCATGCAGTTACTGTCAAAAATGATAATTGCCAAAATGGATAATACAGGTAAAAATGGCCTCCATTTCATGCCTCAGTTATCAGTGTTCACTGATCCTTACAATTTTTCTATAAGAAGACAAAATAGAAAATAACTCAGTCTAGCCATTTAACAATAAGTATAAGAATGCTAGTTCTTTCTAATTTTGCCATAAATACAAAATTTCTTTGATACTTTTGGCCACTTGTTCTTTACTTTTCCTAGAAAGAGAACAGAGTAAAGCTTACTGTATTCATTTAATGGTTCTTTTCTTTTTCTAAAACTTGTAATCATAACCAGTAACACATGCTGAGATCATGATATCAATAGAGAATAAGAGAAATATCTGTCCTGATTCACGTGTGTATGTGTGTGTGTGTATGTATGTGTATGTGAAATACAAATGGGGAAAAGTGTAGTGGCTATTTTATATCTGTCTAGCTCCATTATATCTTCCAAAAAGGCCCTGTGGTCACAACTGGTTGTTTTATATTGATGAAAACACCAAAGTGAGATGTAATAAAGAGAAAGTGAGCAAATGTATTTTATATCTAAAAAAAAGTACAGATCCATATTTCCAATTCATGACTTCAAAATCAGCTATGCAGACCACTGCAAGAACAGTTTTTTGATAGCTGGAACCTTTGTGTCAGTGTATTTGTACCTGTTTTGTTGTTATTGTTTCACTTTACCTGTTGATTTTCCCCCACAACAGGAATGGCCCATGTATACTGAAAAGATGACTCCTCAGCGGGAATATAGACGAGAGATGTTTGTTGAATGTAGTTGAAAAGATTCTTCCCTAGGCAGAAACCCAATTCAAACCAGCTTAATGTAAAATGAGGATTTAATGGCTCCCAGAGAAGAAATCTTCAGGAATGGTTTAATCAAGGATCTCACACAAGATCAGTGGGCACCCCTATCTCCCCACCTCTCCCCTCCCTCGCTCCCTCCCTGGACAGGACTCATCCTCGGCACTGCTCTCTCCATGCTTGTGATGGTCAATTTTATGTGTTAAATTCACTACACAGGCCATGTGTAGTGAATTCTCATAACTTTATATTACCTAGGCATCTGTTTTGAATACAAGTTTAGTTTTCTCATTCTGGAAGCAGGGTTTAGTTACCCTTGACACAGTTTCCAATTCTATACCACAACCAAATGGCTCAATCCAGTGGTCAGAGATAAGAATTTATCCACCTCTGATACTGGAACTCCCATTTAGCTAGAGTCTCTCAAAAACACTGATATCCAGTTTTGGGTCAAATATCAGTTTAGATATTGATTCAAAATTATTATTTAGCTGTGTTTTTAAGATATGATTAATATTTAATTCAGTGGACTTTCAATAGAAATTATACCCTCCTTTCTCTGTGTGTATATGTGTATTATTATACCTATAATAAGTTTGCTCACTTTCTCTTCCTCGCATCTCATTTTGGTGCTTTTTTATCAAGGTAAAACAAATTAGGAGTCTTAGAAAGGATAGTTGATATTCTCAGATCATGTTAAATTGTTTTACATCAGAAAAATGAACTGTTTTTCAGCCAATGAAGATACATGTAATCTTTTTCACGTGTCAGTTAGATAACTCTTATATTCTATTCCACAAATGCTAAAGAGATGACATCCTACAAGAAGCACTTTCTCTCCCACTGAGCTCACTGGAAAGCCCCCGTCTCTCTTTTTTATCCCACTGTGAGTATGAATTCAGCTTTCCCAGTATGTCCTTTCATATCGTTATTTTAAAATACAACCAATTTATTCTCTCTTTAAAACATCCATTTAGAAACACTGATAACTCCTGGGACTCACTACCATGTTTCATGTTGATGAGAGAATCACCTGCTTATATGAATAGTCCATACACAAATAACCAATATTATTCTTCAGAAGGTAATTTAGTAACATAAATTGTGAACAAATGGATTTACAAATCTGGAAATAGATGTTGAGGTCTTTGATTCATTGACTAATTTTCCAAAATTATTTCCCTCATGTCCCAGAACTTTAAATTTGATAAAATAAGATTCCACCCCTCTTTTCACACCTGTGTTTAAGAGAAAAAGAAACACAACCTGAAATTCCCCTTAATTGTCAGAAATGTATTGCTACCTCACATTATATCGCTTTATGGCCAGACGTTCTCCCTCCTGAACAGACTTCCGTCCACTCGCATTTAGCATGTCTCAAGTCCCAAAACAACAGCTAATTGACAGGCCACATTGAAAAATCTGCTTCTAACTTGCTTTGTGCCACATTGTTAAGAAGCAGTTAACTAAATTACTGTTGTCAGTTATCAACATTAAATTGACACTATTAAAACTGATGATTAAAATCACATTCGATGATTTGTTTTGCTCTCTGTTGGTTTTCTTTGGGCTTTGAGGGTGGAGAAAAGATTGTGTGTTGGATTCAATAAAAACCAAATTGTCCTTTGGTCTTCTTTCCCATGGAAGTGCCTAGGTGGTGGGGGTTGGGGGTTGTACCTTGTGGGCTAGTCAGGAGTCAGGTCATCCAGGTTATTTTTGAGTTGAGAGGTCACATTGATGTAGGCAAAGACAGCCTGTTGGAGGGTGGAAAGGGCCACGCTTAGGTCATTGTCTGGGATGTGCGTATCAGTACTTCTCCTGCATATGATACTTGAGCAATCTCAGAGAGTTCCAAGGGAACATCTATTGGTAGGATTGCCAAAAACTGTGACAACAAAGACATAATTATGAGGGTTCCAGAAGCAGGTAAGGTCCGTGACATTATGAAAGCATAGAAAAACGTGGTGTTTTTTCTTTTTTGTTTTGTTTTTTCATGAAAGAAAAAGACTAGCTAAAGGAAATCCTTCAAAAATTCTAGGCACAAATAGTCAAATTAGCACATAGAATATTGAAATTAATTGCCAAATAATCAGTTTGTATGCACTTCCACAATCATAGTTGACTTTGCGAAGAAATCCATTGGGCTTTGTGAGGAGTCTATTCTAAGAGCCCAAGCTAATTTTCCCCAGTGTATCATGACAATCCTGAACGATCAGGGGAAGCAACAGACAGAACCCAGCCAGTTGTGAAAGTCACTGTCTCCTCTAGTGGCTCTCTGTTGGACAGCAATGTAGAAAGTTTGGCCCTTGGGATTTTAGAAGAGAAACACAAATCGATCTTAAAGTTAACCAGCACTGCAAACCAATAAACTGAGAATGTAAACCAGACATGATTTCCATCAATGATGTACTAGGAAAATCAACACCAAAAAATAAAATGAATTTAGGGAGGGACAACAAATAATGATTGTAATAAAATCGGACAAAATAGAAAACATACATTGTGTTGTATTACTATAACTCTGATGGGACATTGTTCTCTGTGGCCTTAATTACTTAGTTGTTTTCATTCATCTTAGATTTTATTCAGTAATTCATTATTTCTATTGTTATTATTGATAATATTGGAAGAATAGTCCTATGCTATTTCACATGTATCATCTCAGTTAATCCCAACAATGATTATATCACAACTTCTGATATTATAGAGGAAGGATCTGAGGCGTCACAGTTCATGTGAAGTATCTGACCTACGAGGCAGGAAGATGGAGTCAGTGATCAGAGCTGAGTTGTCTGACCCCGGAGCCAGACTCTGCACAACTCTAAGTCTCTGGCTCCCAACTCCCATTGCTTATGACCTGGAATTTGAACACTGAGCAGTATTTTGAAATCAAGGTGTCCAATTCCACCTCTACTGGAGATTTGACTAGCATAGCTGTAGAACACCCTCCCTCTGAGTGTCTTTCTCTCATACTTCAAATCAACATTTGTAGCAGGGAAATGAATTATCCACAGTGCCAGTAAGGTTACCTGCATTGACTATAAGAAGATGTAAGAGTGGGAGAGGCCTGTATCCAAACAGACACACACACACACACACACACACACACACACACACACACACACACACATATTCAGACTCTCTCTTATAACACACAGTGCTGACCAAAGAACAACCAATCATCTGCAATCCAGATTATACTTGTGGGCACAGGCTTATGGTCCTAGTTCTAAAGTCTCCAAGAAATTAGGTGGGATAAGTGCTCAGTATTCAGTTAGTCAAGAAGATCCAGATTTTAAGACACTTTCATAAACTCTCTAAATAAGAAGATTGCACATGGGCATTCTTTTACAAAGTTATAAAGGAAAACTTTTGGAATAAAATAAAATTGGGCTATCGTATCGAGCAGTAGTTGAATAAAAATCGGATAGTATGACTATTCTAACAAGATGAGTTTTTAATGTAGTTACTATTATAGAATTCTAAGTTTTCAGAGGTCAAGGTCCTTTGTCCTCATCTGATATGAATGATCCACAATTGTTTCAAAATAAAAAAGAACTTAAAGATGCCAAAATGGAATATTTAACTTATGCAAACAACTTGCATATTTTAATCTATTCTGTGGCATGTGTATTGAGAAAAATTCAGAAACATTTCTATGATTCATCTTTGTTTAAATTGTAAAATAGTATGTTGATGAAACAAAGATGACTGGAAATTACATTTGACAAGGTTGGAGAATATTAATGTGCAATGTAGACAGAGACCTGCAATGTAAATATAGACGTCATTGCCAGGCTATCTTAATGCTCATAATGTACCTGCCATCTGATAATTACTGTTTGGAGGGGGAACATTTATAATTTTGACTTTAGCTGCCTTTTGTTGTCTATACCTTACACTAGCAAAATACTATATCAACTATGTGAATTCATGCAACATTTTATTGGAAATGGAAAAGGAAACACAAAATGAAGCAGATAGAATTGTATCAGAAGATGCTTATGGGAAGACAGAGACACATGGAAAATGCAACATGAAGAGGGAAGATCGGAGTGAGGCATCTACAACCTATGGGACTACCAGTGATTGCCAGCCAACCCCCAGAAACTGGGAAGTGCAAGGGAAGGATGCCCTGAAGTCTTTATAGGGAGCACAGCTCTGCTGACACTTTGATTTTGGACTTCCAGCCTCTAGAACTGTGAGACAGTAAATTTCTGTTGTTTTAAACCACCCCATTTGTGGCACTTTGTTATGACAGCCCTAAGCCACTAATACAGTAGAGAACTAGAAACGGACTCAATCAGTACAATAATCACATATTTTATTTGCTCAAGACATTGCCACTTTACATTAATTTTCTTGGTGTAATTACTAATAATATTCCTTAATTTTAAAAAGTGACCTAACTTGGATGTACTGGAAAAGTACTAGAGGCTCATTCTACACCCTGCATCTAGCCAGCTTCAAAACATCTCTAATACCAAGTGTTCCTCTTCTTAAGTATGTGTGAGTGGGGCATAGGGAGAGTAAAGAGGTAAAGTGAACAGCATCCTAGTATAACTTAGTAACATAAAAATTATTCTGAAATAAAGAAAAGAAGTATCGACTATGAATACTTAATTGAAGTGTAGGAAAAGTTGCTTCAATTCTTAGCTCGGTTAATCAGTGAATGGTTGAGCTTTCAAAAGACCCAGGAACAGTGACTAGAAACTCAGTAAAAGGGAAGAAGACTGGATGATTTGGGATTTTTACAGCATTTGCCTGAGGGCGGGCTTTAGTCAGGGTCGTGCATGACAGAGGGCTTACTGGATTGAGCAGTGAGAGGACAGAGTTCAGGGTGGACATGGCAGATGGAAAGTGAGAAAGGAAACCAAGACGTGTAGAAAGTCACAGCAGAGGGGAACCAAATCACGTGGATAAACTCTGCCTACATCTCTGGCTGACCTTTGAACCATCCACAGGTCAGACAAACTAAGCTAAGCTCAGCTAAAGTTAAAAGAAGAGGAATTTAATTGTTGCCCATTTCAAGGGAGACAGGATTGGGACTTTGAATTTAGTCAAATTAATTGAATGTCCAAAAAAAAAAAAAATAACACTTTGAGAGGATTACATACATCAGAATTCATGGTTCTGTGGTGTCTCACTCTTAATGTTTAGGATATAATTCAAAATTACAAGGCATGCAAAGCAACAAGAAATGTAAACTCATACTCATGAGAAAAAGCAGTCAGGGGAGTCCTCATTTCTTGTAGATTTCTGAAAAGGAAGTGGAAATAAATGAACACATTCAGCTGGAACTATGGGACTCTGGCACAGAACAGCGAGGCAGCCCTCTGCCTCAGGGCACCTACACTTCCACTTTTTGTTTTCCCAGGTCCACCATTCAAAGGTCCTGACCTCACACCCTCATCAGTCAATATATTATGTTTTATCAGTAGAGTGGAGGACAAGGAGATCCTAGGTGAGAAAGAGTGTGAAAGAGAAGAGATAGCAGTTTTGCTTTCCTAATTAGGTTAATTAGTTTTAATTTTCTCAGGCGTAATGGCATATAACATTTAAGGGACTGCTGGGGAACAGTCTCTGAGCTATGGTGAGTCTGCTGCTCACTTATTAGACTTTTGAAGGACTGAACAGAGAAGGTAATATGTGTTTGTCAAAGATTTTGCATTGACTCCAATTACCTGTATGCCTGATTCTCCAGTTGTTTCCTTTTATTGGCTTCTTAAGAACTGAAAGAGCCCTGGAGATCATTTAATTTACCCCCATCTTTGAGTAATTTGTCCCAGAAAGTTTAATATACATACAAGGTTAAACAACCAGTTAGTGTCAACCCTACATCATGTCTTGATCTCAGTACAGTTCTTTGCACTTTTGCATCCTTTAACCAATCAATTAATTAATTAATTAAATGCCATTTTTATCACATGCCCACTGGGTGTCAAGAATTGTCCTGCAGGATGAGGCACATTAGTGAACATGATAGACAAAGTTCTTGCCCTCAATCTGTACTTCTCATGCTATCTTGGAAGCTATATGTTGCCTGACTTGGAGTTCTAATCAATTGATATATACAACTTATTATAATTTTCACTTCCAAAAAAGAAATTCCATTTGTTGATTTTCCTAGCATGTTATCCTTCTATTCCTGCTTGTTTATAAGCAGTTAAATAAAACTACACATTTCAAAAGACAAACTCTACCTACTCTTTGCTATAACTAGGCCGGCTTCTAGATATTAGCTTTCTTAATTTGTTATGCCATTTATTCATGTGATGATTGACCTATTGAAGCCAAGTTGAAGTGACACAGGTTACATTCCATGAAATGTTTTCTATTCCAGAGTCATTCAGACATCTTTTAGTTGCCATCTACCTGCTGCTTTGTGAATTGCTGAGATCAAAGAAAACTGCTGAACAGAGTTAGACATTGCATTCTTATTTGGTACAATTTATTATAATCTAGTAGAAATTTACTTTCAAATAACTAAAGGTAAACTTTTTGCATATTGACATGAGATTCTTATTGCTTTTCATGATTGTTGATATGGTTTGGCTGTGTCCCCATCCAAATCTCATCTTGAATTGTAATCCAAATTGTAATCCTCATGTGTCAGGGGAGGGACCTGGTCGGAGGAGATTGGATCATGGGGGCAGTTTCCCCTATGTTGTTCTTGAGATAGTGAGTTCTCACGAGATCTGATGGTTTTACAAGTGGCGATTTCCCCTCTCTCTTCTCTCCTGCCTCCTTGTGAAGAAGGTGCCTGCTTCCCCTTCTGTCATGATTGTAAGTTTCCTGAAGCCTTCCCAGTCATGTGGAACTGGGAGTCAGTTAAATCTCTTTCCCATATAAATTACCCAGCCTCAGGTATTTGTTTATAGCAGTGTGAAATCAGACTAATACATTTGTCTTCTATTTTTTAAAATGTATTATGACATTTGATCTTCACTCATTATACTGTAATTATTAAAGTTGAATCCAGCAAAATTGTAAGCAGGATGCAGGTGCTGAAGCCATGTGGTGGTTTGAACTGGTGACAGGAAGGAGAGAAAAAAAAAATGTGATGTGGTTATCCAGTTGATCTAAAGTGAGTATGTGAACAGGAGTTGTGTGTGTGTGGAGGTGGCTATTACTATGTATATATCATAAAAATATAAAATATTACATAATTTTATAATAATCTTGTGGATCACCATTTACAATACACTAGGATATGGTTAATTCTTACTCATATAGCAGAGAAGCCCATATCTAAATCTGCAAGGTAGTGCTATTCAGTATTCAAGATCTAAAACCTAAAAATGGATTGGCCAGCATTTTAGGCGCTTTAATCATAGCACTCTCTAGTTTATTTAACTTCAAGTTCTTTAATCTGTGTACGTTTTCATACAACAGGATCAAGAAATTTACTTGAAGATTTAACCAACTGCTAAGGATATATTTTAGGTTCCCTTCAAAAACCAGTCTTTTTCCTGCTCCCACATCCCAAAACTGTGTCATTATTTCTGATAAGATTTGACCTCCGGTCAAAAGGATAGTGTATACCAAAACAACTCTGCCCTCTATTCAAAGGTAAAGAACAGAAAAACACACATACACTCAAAAGTAAGGTAAAATAGCTGTGAGTATATCTATAGAGTAGGGTCAAAGCACACTGAATTGAACGAAGATGTGGAGGCTCAAATTTAATTTGCCTCACAGAATCAGCAACTGAACGCAACCCACTGACTGCAGGAGAAAATAAACCAGCTCTCAAAAAAAATGGCTCATGAGTCTCAGTTCTTTTTTGAAGAGCAGAAGCCGAACATTCTCTGCCCTGTGCTTGAGATTTCAGTTAGAAACAATGTGCATACATTTCCAGTTAGTACAAAGGAAATAATCAGAGACCCCTGCACAACAGAAACTGGATATAGCCTCAATGTTTGCTGTATCGAGAAGAGAGATCCCATGAAAAGAAACCCTGAACTGCTGATGCAACACCTGCTGTGCCTTCTGAGAAGTGATCCATCAAAACTTCTCACAGAAAGCAATGAATGTGGAAGAAAAACTGAAACAAACCCTGTGCAAGATGAGAACATGAACAAATGAGGAAACGCATCCAAAAATGACAATCAGCTTTGGATATGTTTTTAATCACACCAACTATAGAGACAGAAGACGTATACAGTTGAAGACAATATTAGTGAACCGGGAAACACATCAAGGCCCTGACTCACAAGAACATAGCACAGAGCATTAGAGATGAGGAGGACGGGAAAAGAAGAGAGAAAGACAAGCTGAGATACATAGAAGATTGAGTGAGATTAGAAGCTTCAGCCTACATTGCTGAGTAGCTCCGAAAGAAAGGAAACAAAGACTGGGGCAATGGTGCAATAGAGAATGGCTGATAATTTTTCAGAATTAAAAAAATAAATAAAATGACTTTTTAATGTAATGAGCACACTCAGGTCAAATGGATTTTGTAAATTTGCATCTTAAACAAGCAACACATTTCACTGAAACTTCAGGATGTCAAAGTTAATGCGGAAATCTTAACAGTTTCCAGTAAAAAAGAGCCATTTAACTACAAAAGAACGACAGTGGGTCTGATTCCCCTGAGAGCAGCTTTTAGCTGTCTCATTAGAAAAAAGAGATGGAAGATTACAGTGGTTGTATTTTTTCTCTTCCAAGTGGTGTGTGAAAATACGGTTCTACCTAGAATTCTTTCATTCAAGAATCAGGCAAAATAGAGTCCATTTCAGATTTATCAAACAAAGAAAGGCCAATAAGAACAGGCACTAGCTAGACACTAGATAAAAGGCTTCTAACGTATATAATGTATCAGGAAATAAAAGAACCCAGAAGGTTAAAGTAGGATATAAAAATCAATGATCTTTTTAAAAACTTAAATATATAGTATTTTAAATCATACAGTATATGAAAAACTATAGGAAACATTTCTTTGTTAGGTACGGGATAGCAATTATATTTATTCAATAAAATTTCAGAATAAGTAGTTATGTACATATAAATATATAAAATTTCACAACTCTAACCAAAGAATCAAAAATAAAATATAGAGATTTCAAACTGCAGAGAGAAAACATCAAAGTACGTTTTATATGCTCAACACAGAGAAAAAACCTAATCAAATAAAACCATGGTAAATAGGAGAAAAAAATAACACTTAGATATAAGTTCAATATAATCAGTTGCAAAAAAACATAAAAAGATTAAGATGCTATATTAATGGATAAATTCCCATAGATTGAACTTTTAAAATGTTATGAATGATGTTATTTGTATTTTCACCATGTTAGAAGATAATTCAAACCCTAATATATGTAAATAATGAAAGACAATATTCTTACTTTCAAATTCTGCTTTTCATCTTTTTTCACTTTAGGGGGCAGGTTGATGACAGTAGTAAGTGATAAGCAGTTTGAGAAAAGACCCTTTTAAAGAGAAATTCTAAATGTGCTTGTGTGTGGCATATTTATTACTATGCATGTGTATTGCTTGTAATTCGCTTTTTTTCATTTTATAAATTCCATATTAATGTCACAGGACAGTTTTCCTGTAGCTCTATTATTTTCCTTGGAATCATTGTGAAGGACATTGGAATAACAAAACAAACAAACACAAAATAAATACAGAGAATTTTTATACATTACAGGCATTTGTGGGTATACAGTTCATTATACAGAATTTTTAGTGCAGGTAGATTTTCAAAATAGGGGTATGCTTCCTACTGTCTTCCATTTTTTACACCCTCCTCCCTTGTCCCCTAGGTTTTGGGCTGGCTACCATTTCTTGCTTAGTAACTGGGGCGTATTTCACGTTCCGAAGATGACCACACCAGTATCTCCCATCCTGCATGTCCTTTGTACAATGTAACCAATACTCCTTCCCGGAGAGGTGAGTAGGAGTATCAACATGGATGGTATGAACAACACTGTGCCAAAATGGTATATTGTGGCTTGCAAGACTACGTCATAGTCTTTCATGTCTCTCTAGTCTTCATATTCTCTCTCTCTGTCATTTGACCACTATGTTTGCCCTTGGAATCCACCTACCACATTGCGAGAAAGTCCAAACTAGCCCATAAGAAAAGACCACAAGGAGAAATCCATCATCAGTGCAATTGCAGTCTCCCACTGAAAGCTAGTATCAACCAGCTGAAATGAGGTTGAGTGAATCTTCAGATAACTCTAGCCTTTCAAGCTTCCATATGATGTGCCCTGTTTGAATTCCAGACCCACAGAATGTGTGATTATGATAAATGTTCTCTTCACACGACTGAGTTTTAGGGTATCTCTTATGCAGCTTTCATAACCATTCATGATTTGTACCTGTATAATTTACCTAGCATTAATTATTTTGGCCTCTAGAGATAAGGACAAGAATATGATTCATTACCTTTTTCTCAGTATTTTATTTTCATTAGGGAATAATGCAAGTAGAGATGCACCATCCCTGGCCCACTGACATTTTCCTTTGGCATCTTTTGTAAATATGTATTTGCTACTGCACATTATGCAAATAAATCATAGGTATTTTTACCCTATCCAGGCTTTCTCAGGATAATTTTTCAGTAAGATTTATTACATGCACTAGGTGCAGGTGAACTGGGGAGAATGTTTCTTTTCACACCTCTTTCTATTTTGCCATTACTTTTAAATGGCAAAAACAGCAATTACTTTTGCACCAACCTAATACATATTCCCCAAGTCCAAGACTTAATTAGCTTCTGCTTTCCAAAGTTGTATAAGCACTCCTATGACAGTGTGCCCTCCATACAAGAAAGCACCGTGACCATCCACAAATAAAGTCTTACCTTCAAGATAAGTTACTTGCTAAGATCAAGTCTAAGTACTTTCCCTGTCAACCAGAAGTCAGAAGATGTATGAAAAGTGAACTTCAGTATAAATACATAATCCTTTTTAATCTAAGTTACTTGAAAGTAGGCTTTTATATAAATTCTACTGCCGTGTAAAGACATATTACAAACTGTTCTTTGGCAAGTCTTATTCCTTTGAATAAATTAATATTAGAGTCATTTAGCATTTTGTCATTATGCCCTTTCTCGTGAAGCTGGTAATCCAAATGCAGTCATCTAAATGGCAACATTGACTTCAATTACTATGGCTGCTGTTCATCACCATCCATTTTTTATTATTTTCACTAGACCCAGATTTCTTGCTCATTCATTGACTTTACATGCCATGTAGATTTGATTCCCTTACTCGAGAAATATATAAAATTTCACAACTCTAACCAAAGAATCAAAAATAAAATATAGAGATTTCAAACTGCAGAGAGAAAACATCAAAGTACGTTTTATATGCTCAACACAGAGAAAAAACCTAATCAAATAAAACCATGGTAAATAGGAGAAAAAAATAACACTTAGATATAAGTTCAATATAATCAGTTGCAAAAAAACATAAAAAGATTAAGATGCTATATTAATGGATAAATTCCCATAGATTGAACTTTTAAAATGTTATGAATGATGTTATTTGTATTTTCACCATGTTAGAAGATAATTCAAACCCTAATATATGTAAATAATGAAAGACAATATTCTTACTTTCAAATTCTGCTTTTCATCTTTTTTCACTTTAGGGGGCAGGTTGATGACAGTAGTAAGTGATAAGCAGTTTGAGAAAAGACCCTTTTAAAGAGAAATTCTAAATGTGCTTGTGTGTGGCATATTTATTACTATGCATGTGTATTGCTTGTAATTCGCTTTTTTTCATTTTATAAATTCCATATTAATGTCACAGGACAGTTTTCCTGTAGCTCTATTATTTTCCTTGGAATCATTGTGAAGGACATTGGAATAACAAAACAAACAAACACAAAATAAATACAGAGAATTTTTATACATTACAGGCATTTGTGGGTATACAGTTCATTATACAGAATTTTTAGTGCAGGTAGATTTTCAAAATAGGGGTATGCTTCCTACTGTCTTCCATTTTTTACACCCTCCTCCCTTGTCCCCTAGGTTTTGGGCTGGCTACCATTTCTTGCTTAGTAACTGGGGCGTATTTCACGTTCCGAAGATGACCACACCAGTATCTCCCATCCTGCATGTCCTTTGTACAATGTAACCAATACTCCTTCCCGGAGAGGTGAGTAGGAGTATCAACATGGATGGTATGAACAACACTGTGCCAAAATGGTATATTGTGGCTTGCAAGACTACGTCATAGTCTTTCATGTCTCTCTAGTCTTCATATTCTCTCTCTCTGTCATTTGACCACTATGTTTGCCCTTGGAATCCACCTACCACATTGCGAGAAAGTCCAAACTAGCCCATAAGAAAAGACCACAAGGAGAAATCCATCATCAGTGCAATTGCAGTCTCCCACTGAAAGCTAGTATCAACCAGCTGAAATGAGGTTGAGTGAATCTTCAGATAACTCTAGCCTTTCAAGCTTCCATATGATGTGCCCTGTTTGAATTCCAGACCCACAGAATGTGTGATTATGATAAATGTTCTCTTCACACGACTGAGTTTTAGGGTATCTCTTATGCAGCTTTCATAACCATTCATGATTTGTACCTGTATAATTTACCTAGCATTAATTATTTTGGCCTCTAGAGATAAGGACAAGAATATGATTCATTACCTTTTTCTCAGTATTTTATTTTCATTAGGGAATAATGCAAGTAGAGATGCACCATCCCTGGCCCACTGACATTTTCCTTTGGCATCTTTTGTAAATATGTATTTGCTACTGCACATTATGCAAATAAATCATAGGCATTTTTACCCTATCCAGGCTTTCTCAGGATAATTTTTCAGTAAGATTTATTACATGCACTAGGTGCAGGTGAACTGGGGAGAATGTTTCTTTTCACACCTCTTTCTATTTTGCCATTACTTTTAAATGGCAAAAACAGCAATTACTTTTGCACCAACCTAATACATATTCCCCAAGTCCAAGACTTAATTAGCTTCTGCTTTCCAAAGTTGTATAAGTACTCCTATGACAGTGTGCCCTCCATACAAGAAAGCACCGTGACCATCCACAAATAAAGTCTTACCTTCAAGATAAGTTACTTGCTAAGATCAAGTCTAAGTACTTTCCCTGTCAACCAGAAGTCAGAAGATGTATGAAAAGTGAACTTCAGTATAAATACATAATCCTTTTTAATCTAAGTTACTTGAAAGTAGGCTTTTATATAAATTCTACTGCCGTGTAAAGACATATTACAAACTGTTCTTTGGCAAGTCTTATACCTTTGAATAAATTAATATTATTAGAGTCATTTAGCATTTTGTCATTATGCCCTTTCTCATGAAGCTGGTAATCCAAATTCAGTCATCTAAATGGCAACACTGACTTCAATTACTATGGCTGCTGTTCATCACCATCCATTTTTTATTATTTTCACTAGACCCAGATTTCTTGCTCATTCATTGACTTTACATGCCATGTAGATTTGATTCCCTTACTCGAGTTGTCAAGGATGCATTTCCACAGATGACAATGTGAGACACAGACTTCCATAGTAGACTTCGGGGGGTAAATTTTAGTGCTGTGCTACAATTACTGTTCTGTCAGGTTCTGCTAAGACCTATTTAGTTTCACTGCATCATGGTTTACTGGAAACTGTGATATAAAATAAGATCTGGCTGAACACCTGGGGTATCTAATCAGGTTGATGATGACGGAGTGAAAGTCAAATTGCTCTCGGTATTAGGGAAGCCTGGACATTTAATTCCTCAAAATGTGTGATGAAAATCTTCTCTAGTGCCTAAGAGTGCCCTTTGTTCTGTGAATAGAATGACGTTCTGATCTTTGGCGTGGGAGGAGCATGCCTTCCTCCTGAGCAGTGTCATATTACCTACTTCATTGTTATGGAGTTCTACACTCCTGACAAATGAGCTTAACTTTTTTCCAAACTTCTATATGTTCATGTATGTTTTCTGCCGCAATTTTTCTTCAGTTGAACCAAAATCTGGAGACATAAGGTATTATAACTCTATGCCATCATACTTACAAAAAGGCAGGAGACTGCTACCACTAGTTACAACACTGGCAACCCAGTCTCATATATCCACAATGTGCTGGGACAGATAGGTTGTGGCAAACCATTAACCCGAGCGTTGCAAACAGTTCAAGGTATGGGGAATTAGAAATTATTATTATTATTATTTTTGAGATGGAGTTTCACTCTTGTTGCCCAGGCTGGAGTACAATGGTGTGATCTCAGCTCACTTCAACCTCTGCCTCTCGGGTTCCAGTGGTTCTCCTGCCTCAGCCTCCTGAGTAGCTGGGGTTACAGGTATGTGCCACCATGCCTGGCTAATTTTTTTTTTGTATTTTTTAGTAGAGACGGGTTTTCTCCATGTTGGTCAGGCTGGTCTCGACCTCCTGACCTCAGGTGATCCACCCGCCTCGGCCTCCCAAAGTGTTGGGATTACAGGCGTGAGCCACCGCGCCTGGCCCAGAAATTCTTATAACATGATTTCAACACATCAAATGGTCCACCATTAAAAATGAAAAATATTAATATTCTACTATTATTTATTCACTTATTTTTTATTTTGAAACTAACTGGCTGTGTGATGCAGACCATATTAGACATGATACATATAAAAATAAAAATACAATATTTGAACTCATAAAAACAGTCTAAAAGGGGAAACAGTGTGTGCCAACTACAGAGAAAATAATCTACAAGTAAAACCTGTGTTATTTACTTACTTCAGTTAACTGTTTTATTTTTCTATATTTGGCTCTCATTTTGGTCCTTGGCTCTAACATAATGGGCATCTATGAAGGAAATGGGATAACAGCACCAGAGCTTGGGAAAAAGATAATTTCTGGTTGAGGATACAAGAAGCCAAATCAAGGGCATAAATTCATAATTGACTTAAAATTTAAAATCTTAAAATGTATACATTTCATAAATCTATTAAACATACTCCCAAATTGTAAGAATAATTTTTTATTTATTTCAAAGCATTCTAATTCCAGTCTCTCACAACACTTCCATGGAGACACTCAATTTCAGGTGAGGAGGGGTGACCACATGTAAGTGAAGCCATGACTTTTAAAAATGTTAGGATTCCATGTTTGAAATTAAAAGGCACAGGTGGAACTCTCTTCCCCTTTGTGAGCCGCAGGAGGCACATGATGTGGCATTAGCCTCTTCGAATAAGTCACCAACACCACTTTGCTGAACTCAAAAGGCATGAAGAAAAGGTTTCCTTTCTTTGCTTCTACACACCCCATGGGGAGCAACCATACTCTTTTCTACATTCGGTCACTTTTTTTTTCTCCACTCTTTTGGAACTTAACAAATGTCTCCCTTGAGTTCTTACACAAACACATTATAAATGATGACCTCCTGAATGGTGTAATCTGGGAGTGTGGTTGAGTGCTCTGTCCATGGTAGAGCCTTGAAGTGGCTTCTAGGTATGAAAGGATCAGGTCCAGGATACTCATGGATGGTTTAATCCCCACCCCATCTTTGGCAGGTCAATGATATCAATGTTTCCCTTTTATTTGAGAGATAAATTCTCCTAGAACATGGGAAACTGATGTTATTTTTACTTGTCATAATGCACAATCATGTACGACAGGTCTGCTTTCTGTTGATAAAATACACTTTCCCAGCCTACCAGCTTTTATTGATGGCATCTCTTTACTTCAGCACTTCTGGTTCTCTGTATATATGATACAAAATAATCTATATGATCATATAGATTAAATAATCTCAAATTAAAATCAACTGCAGTGGCTTTCCATGAACTTGGGAACAACGAAGGAGATGGGTAGATTAATGCCTGTCCTTAAATCAGCCAGAAGATGGGTCTTGCCTTCAGGCAGCAGGTATAAAAATGAAGACAGAGAGAAGCACGGGTGATGGTGAATGGATTCCTGAGGCTTCATGCAACTCAGGGTACCTCATCCTTTTCACTTGGCTGAAGTGGGAGCAGGTTAGAGACCTATATGACACTGGCAGGAGGCACGCAGCCCACATGGACCTTCACATGCAGGCTGCTCCAATGTGCATCAGAACAAATGCCCACTCAGAAGGCTCTACCCAGGACTCTGTGCAGGAAAGAAAAGGGCATTCAGCTGAGCCTCAGAAGATTGGGGGTCAGCCCTGCTCCTACCCCAGTGAGATCTGCCATTTGGAAAGGCACTTTGCCTTCCAGCCTCGGTTTCCTCAAGAGTGGGAGGAAAGAGCTATAACTAAACCAGCTCTGAGTACAAATCAAGCTTTGTTATTTTTTTTTTTCACTCAAATGTTAGGGACAACCACAGATTGTCTTGAGATCCAGCAGATGTCCAAGTATTTTATGACTTTAAAGGATTAAAGAATGCTCACATGTCTAGGAAAACATGTGTTTTTAGATGTTTCCAGTTGTAGCTAGCAGTTTCTTTTGATTGAGAAGCTCTGGATGAGGATAAATGATCATATGTCTGCTAGGAAACACAAGTTCTAAATTGTGCTGAGATTTCAGTTTTTCTTAAAATGTTACAGAAGTCCAGGCCCATACATTTCCTTCTTAAAAGAGTCAACAGGGAAGGATGTGCCTGAACATAGCAGAATCTGAGATGCCAAGTAGTTATTGGAAAGCAGCTGTGAATACAATTTTTGGCCATTTTTTTTGTTTTTGTTTGGGGTTGTTGTTGTTATTGTTTTGGAGGAGAAAGTCCTTAGTTTATATACATTCTACCATCTTGAAATCCAAGAGAAAAATCATGAAGTGACAGAAATCAAGGATTATCACGTTTACTGTATACTTGGTCTCTTGAAGCATAGAAATGTCTTATATTGATTTTGCTACAGATGTCACCCTGTTCTTCTGAATGATGACAAAAATTTTGTAAATTAAAATTTGGAATTAAGTTTTCCTTAAAGATACAAATTCCTAAAAAAAAAAAAAAAAAAAAAAAAAAAAAAATCCTAGCACTTACTAATTTTACTAATAGAAGTGCTATTATATTGTATATGTAAGATGCACCAGTATTGTTAATATTCTCCTATGGTTTGATTACTGGCACAGAAGATTCTAACAAGGCACTTTTGTGTTCAAGACACAAGGTGATTTAAGGATGCATGCCACCCGTGTGTCTCCTTGGAGGAGTTACAATCTGTGAGACAGAATACACACACAAATAACCACAAAACTACTCAGTGAGAGATAAAAAAAAATTAATGGTGCTTCTCCATATAAATGGCTCATTCTTAAACATTAAATTTGTGGATCCTGTCCACAAATCTGTGGAAGATAGAAGGGTGAATACTGTTCCAAATTTACTAATGAATATGTAAGCAAAAATCAAACAAGGACACAATCAGCAAATTAGAAGTGCAGATTTTTACTTCTGCCCCATACACCAAGCTATACTCACCATCTATGGGTGAGAATGGTTTTCATGCGCCCCTATCTTCATGAAGCTAAGGGTGCTGAGCATTTTAGATAAAGGAAAGAACATGGGAAAAAGGATGGACATAATGCAGTGCTAAGGATGCTCGGGTTACTTATAAAAACACACCGTGGCCAGCATCTGAGGCTCCTGCACAGTCACGGAGGAGGGGGCATCGAAAGAAAAGCAGCATGTGCTTGTTTTTCAAGGATTTCAAAATTTGGTCCATGGACATTGGGAATCCTTGGCAATATTAAATCAAGACAGGGATAGATTAAATGGATAATTTGGGAAGAGCAACGTGAAGGAGTCTTGCAGATTTACCTTGAAAAAAATCTAGCTGAGGAAGGCGAGCTAAAGGGAAGTGGGAATTTCTAGGGGTATGAGGGTAAGAAACCCAATTGAGATTATTTAAGCATAAAAGAGAGTTTAGCATTTCATAAAAATGAAAAGTCGAGATGTGCTGACCTGGAGACCAGGCACTAAAGCTACATCATCAGAGATCTGTCCCTCCTCCTTCACCTCTTGGTTCTCCTTTTTTGTGTGGGCTTCTTTCTCATGCTTTTTCCACATGGGAGACAAGAAGGTACTGCAAACTCTCAGTTTGTGCAGCCTAGCGTGCCAGAGATACACTCTCTCCCACAGTATCAGTTTCCCTCTCTGAGAAAGAACTTGGATCGGTTTCTTTCAATGTCTGCTGCACAGAAATCACTAATTCCTAAGGGAGAAGGGTAATCAGATTAATCAATGTGAGTCTCGCGCTTACCCCTTTGGCAGGGATATGTAGAAAAATACACACCAGCCCCAAATACTAAGGGTTTAAATCAGCACAATTGTGTTTACTGCTTATTCTGCTTCTATTTGGGATCAGCATGGGTTCCACACTGTTTCATCTTCATTCCTAGACCCAGGCATGTTCAGAACAATAAGTAATCAACAAAAACGACGTTAAACTCATCAGCTCAGTCAATAACATCTATAACCTCATTTTAACAGGTAAAGGTATGCTAACTCCTAAACACTACTGGCTTTAAAGCTTGCCAACAACCCATGTAGGAGAGAGTAGGTTAACTACAATCTATCTTCTTTGTTTAAGCAAATAAGAAACTCAGATACACACACACACACACACACACACACACACACACGCTCACACGAGATACTGCATAGTAGCCTCTTTCTTTGACAATGGAAAGTTTATCAGATTCTTTTGAAGACCCTCTCCTCTTGGCGTCATTCTAAAAAATCTTGAAACAATAGGAAAACTTGGAGGGCTTCTTGTTCCCCACAGTCTGACAGGCCTTTTGAAGTGCTGCCTGGGAATTTCTCAACAATGATGTCAGATCTGACTTCTTTCACTGAGGTTGCATTGCTACATTTATTTTGTTACTCGATGCCTTGTTTTTAAAAAGTCCTTTCTATAAAGGAGTTTGAACTTTTTAGGAGGAGTGCACAATTTAGTAAATATGCTCATCATTAATCTTCTTATCCTTTTACTGGTTTCTTCACATTCATTTTTATTGATTTATCTGCACAAAGGCTTGTCTCATGTGCTTCCATTTTATTCCGTTTTATGTCTTCCAGAGCATATGGAAGTGATGGAGGCAGGGACCAAAGAAGCTTCCAATTAAGACAGTCCCATGGACCGATGTTTGGAGGTCTGCTAGAATGGCAGCCTATTTGTGCTAAGGTGGCATGTCAATAATGATCGCGTCTTCTCTGCCCTCCACAGCACCAACTAAACCTATGTGATGATACTCCTTATTTTATTAAATCATGAAATGAGATCATTTTCTTTTTTTATTATACTTTAAGTTCTGGGTTACATGTGCAGAACTTGCAGTTTTGTTACATAGGTATACACGTGCCATGTTGGTTTACTGCACCCATCAACCCGTCATCTACATTAGGTATTTCTCCTAATGCTATCCCTCCCCTAGCTCCTGAACTCCCATAGGCCTCTGTGTGCGATGTTTCCCTCCCTGTGTCCATGTGTTCTCATTGTTCAGCTCCCGCTTATGAGTGAGGACATGTGGTGTTTGGTTTTCTGATCTTGTGATAGTTTGCTGAGAATGATGGTTTCCAGCTTCATCCATGTCCCTGCAAAGGACATGAACTCATTCTTTTTTTGGCTGCATAGTATTCCATGGTGTATATGTGCCACATTTTCTTAATCCAGTCTATCACTGATGGGCATTTTGGTTGGTTCCAAATCTTTACTATTGTGAACAGTGCCGCAACAAACATACGTGTGCATGCATCTTTATCATAGAATGATATATAATCCTTTGGGTATATGCCCAGTAATGGGATTGCTGGGTCAAATGGTATTTCTACTTCTAGATCCTTGAAGAATCACTACACTGTCTTCCACAATGGTGGAACTACTTTACACTCCCACCAACAGTGTAAAATTATTCCTATTTTTCCACAACCTTTCCAGCATCTGTTGTTTGCTGACTTTTTAATGATCACCATTCTAACTGGCGTGAAATGATCTCATTGTGGTTTTGATTTGCATTTCTCTAATGACCAGTGATGATGAGCATTTTGTCATATGTCCTTTGGCTGCATAAATGTCTTCTTGAGAAAGGTTTGTTCATATCCTTTGCCCATTTCTTGATGGGGTTCTTTGCTATTTTTTTGTAAATTTGTTTAAGTTCTTTGTAGATTGTGGATATTAGCCCTTTGTCAGATGGATAGATTGCAAAAATTTTCTCCCATTCTGTAGGTTGCCTATTCACTCTGATAATAGTTTCTTCCAAAGAAAAGCCAAAATTGAAAAACGGGATCTAATTAAACTAAAGAGCTTCTTCACAGCAAAAGAAATATCACTTTCTAGTGACATATTCTGGAGTGCGATTGTCAGCTTTCACATCAGGTGACTTATTCCTACCCTGTACTTTTCCAAAACCAGGACAGCATTCAGCAGCTTAGGCTTTTGACCAGGTACAGCCTCACTTGTGTCTGTCATGGAACTCTCCCATGAAAGCCACAAACCCCTGCATTTTATATATCCTCTCAAAGTGGTTCTTAGAATTAGCTTGATAATTGACAAGAATTTATTAAGGAAGACTTAGAACTGCAATAACTGTTATGGAGACATTTTGATACATCAATAATACATTGAAAAGAGACTCTAGAAGGAAAATAAAATATCAAACATATGGTAAGTTTTCTCTCATTACATGATTAAGCATAAAAAAATAAAAACTCCAGGTTAGCCTCTCTTAAACATTCTATTGGGAATGTTCATTACTTCTCAAGTCTTCTGAAACCCACACTCCTTGCATCTCTCTGTATCTGGCCTTGTCTTCACCACCCTCTCCATACCTCTTCTGTTCCTTCTTTCTGCATTTCCCTCATGGTTCTGCTTGTGGTTTTCCTTTGAACAGGAATAATTCACATTGAAATTGAAATCCCCTTCATTTTTCTCGATCTATAGAAGATGAACTTAAACTCTATCTAGAGATAACTGGAGAGTTTTACTCTAAATTTTTAAAGTAGTTCCTCAGGTTTCACAAAGACAGACAGAAATCAGTGTTAGAATCCAGAATTTTGATAATTATTGTCATAGAAAATCAGTTTTGTACTATCAAGTTCCTTTTATTCTTAGGTCCTCATAAGGGGAAAATGGTTAAAGCAACACAGTATGAAATACCAGCAGAAGATTTAAATAATCTAGCTGTGCATAAACCAGAAAATCAATTTAAGAGTGCATTTTTAAAAGAAATGTATTATCTAAGGCCTTTAAGTTCAGACTGGGAAAACATACAAATTTATAAATAAAATGAAGATGAATCAAAATAAAAATTAACACATTTAAAAATGGACTTCAGAAATATTTCAAACAATGTTCTTGGGTACATCAAGAGCTAAAGTCAAGATAGACTTGTTCTTTTATAAAGTGGTATAAAACTATTCACAATAGCAAAGACATGGAATTAACTTAAATGCTGATCAATGACAGATTGGATAAAGAAAATTTGGTACATAAACACCATAGAATACTATGCAGCTGTAAAAAAGAATGAGATCATGTCTTTTGCTGGAACATGGATTGTACTCGAGGCTATTATCCTTAGGAAACTAATGCAAGAACAGAAAACCAGACACCACATGTTCTCACTTTCAAGTGGGAGCTAAATGATGAGAACTTATGAACACAAAGAAGAAAACAACAGACACTGAAGTCTACTTGAAAGTGGAAGGTGGAAGGAGGGTGATGAAATAATCTGTACAACAATGATACAAGTTTACCTATGTAACAAACCTTCACACGTATCCCCAAACCTAAAAATAAATGTTAAAAAATAAAATGGGCTCAAATACAAAAAGAAAGAACTTCTGAAACACAACAACAAAATAACAAGCAACCCAATTAAAAAATGAGTAAGTTGTTTAAATATTTCTCCAAAGAATAAATACCAAAGGTCAATAAGCACATGAAAAAAAGCTCATCATCTTTTCAAATGCAAATCAAAACTACAATTTGACACTCCTTTATACCTGTTAGAATAGCATTATCCCAAAGACAGAAAATAAAAACTTTTGGCCAGGATGTGGCGAAATTGGAGGCCCTGTACATTGCTGTTGGGAATGTAAAATGTGCAGCCTTTGTGGAAGACAGTGTGACAACTCTTCAAAAAGCTAACCATAAAATTACTATATGATTCACCAATCCAACTTCTAGTTATATACCCCAAAGAACTGAAAGTAGAAATTTACATAGAGTTTTGCACATCAAAGTTGATAACAGCACTTATTTACAATAGTCAAAAGGTAGAAACACCCCAAATATCCATTGACAGGTGAATAAATCAGCAAAATGTAGTGTGTATGTGTGTGTGTATACATATATATATAATATATGTATATGTGTATTATATATACTACATATATAATAATAATCAATTGATAGAATATATAATGGACTTATACACATCTAGATGTGTATAAGAGACAGGAGCGAGACCTTGTCTCAAAAGACTATATGTATATAGATATGTATAATATATGTATATGTGTATTATATATATGCTGTCTCTTATACACATCTAGATGTGTATAAGAGACAGCATATATATATAATATATGTATATGTGTATTATATATACTACATATATAATAATAATCAATTGATAGAATATATAATGGAATATTAATTGTTCTTAAAGGAACGAAATTCTGATATATGCTACAACATGGATGAACCTTGCCAACACAATGCTAAGTGAAATAAATTAACCAGGTGTGAAAGTATTAATGTAGTACTATTGTATTTATGTGAGGTACCTACAATAGTCAAATTCATAGAGACTGAAAGCCGAATAGTGGTTACCAGGACACTGGAAGGAATGGTTGTCATTAATGAGCCTAGAGTTTAAATTTGTGATGATGAAAACATTCTGGAGATAGCTAGTGGTGATGGTTGCACAACAATGTGAATGTACTTAATGGTGTTGAATTAAATATTGTTAAAGAGTTAAATGATAAATGTTATGTATAGTTTAGTACAATTTTAAAGAAAGGAACAAATGTCCTAGAACGTAAGCAAGCTAACAAAAAAAATGTATTGACAACTAGAGTAACAAAACGATCTGTATCTGCAAACAAGACTAGCTGGTGCTCTGTTCTTTAAGAATTAGCAGCCTATAGATCAGGGCACTTGTATGTATTGAAAGTACAAGGGCTATTTGAAGGACCAGTGTCTCGTATTGTCTAAGAAACAGAAGACAGCTTTCCAAAACCTTTTTGAAGATGCCACATCAAAAAACATCAACAGCCTCAGCTTCCATGTCCCTCGCCTCACCTCCCAAATCCCATGTTAAAACTGTATATAAACAAAAGTGTAAAATAATGTGGATTTCTTGTTGGCACGCGTGCCTCTGTATCCTGATCAATGAGGACTTAGAGTATCAGGGATTTGTGCCCAGGTGTTAACTCACAAAGGTAACTGAGTAATGACACAGAAAGGTCAATACCACTGAAAGAAATATTTAATGCTACTCACAGTTCTCCTGCAAAAGTGAAGTCCCGTGTGCCATGCAGGACCACAAAGGGATGCCAGTGTCAGGAGTGAGGAGAGGGCATTGGCCACAGTCTTTTTTTTTCAGTTTCTGTGGGAAAGGTAAGGCCAAGGCAGAGCAGGATTCAGCAACTGGCCAGTTTGAATAATTTGGGCATAGAGACTGTTCTTAGTTGGTACCTGGCCTTGCATTGATTTCAGGCAGGGGAAAGAGTGGCTGGGTATGTGAGAGTCAGAGGAAAGTGGTATTGCACGTACAGACCCGTATTGGTTGGTTTGTACATGAAATCACTGGTGAGTTGTTTACTGTCTCTAGAAACCAGGCCCAGGAATGGAAAGTCTCTTCCTGGCCACCAATGTCCCCCAAAGATGTCAAAACATCATAAATACAGAAAATATTAAAACATGATTAAGGCAATCATATCCCTTTGAGTTCTAAAATCACTCAAGTGGTGGAAATTTCTAACAATCTTTTCTTCATGGTAGCAACTAATGTTATTTTGGGACCATTATCTAAAGAACACGGAGTTCTCTGAAGCACAACTTTTATAACATGCTATGAGTAGAGATCTACTCTGCCAAGGGAACAACCAACAAAACGTACTGAATAGAAACTAATTTTACAAGTACCTGAAAATTCTCCTCTACCTGGTCAAATTATAACTAATCTATACATTAATAAAACCATATTATAAAGAATTCAAAACATAAGCAAATACATTGTAATGTTCTGAGAAACCCTGTAACTACAGACTTCTTAGACATAGGCAGATGACTGGAGAATCGTCCTTTGAACACCAGATTGATTTTTCCCAGGTTATTGTAACTGTTCTTCTTGTATGTCACATGAAAAGCTACACTACGCTCTAGTTACACCAACTCAAATACAAGGAAATCTCATGATAATGATTATGTTTTCGAAATGTAAGATGTGTCCACTCCCATAACCGATGAGTTGAACATTTCCAGACAATATTCGAACAGCATTGTTTATTGATGGATTTATCTTGAAAATGAAAATGAGAACAAAATATCAAGCTTTGTTTGAAATACTCCAGATCCCCTTGTAGAATCAGTCCTTCACCAGATAGCAAATAGTCTCAAATGAATGAATTTAAGGCCTTCTCTGGGGCATGTTAAATGGTTAAAATTTACCATAGAAATATAGGTGGTAAAAATATCCACCTATATTTGATACACTTCTGATACAGTTTAAGACTTTAGAATGCAAGGAAATAAAGAGTGCTCTCTGATTCCCAAGACACCTCAGTGAAAGTTGCCAAAAATCAGAAGATGATTTTCTTATATCCCTGGAACACTCTCCTTTGCATACTGTTTTGGTCCTATTTTGTATGGGTTATCACTTTATTCATCATTTTTTATTGATACAAGATATTCATATGTATTTATGGGGTGCGTGTGATATTTGGCTGCATTTGTAGACTGTGTAATGATCAAGTCACGCTATTTGGGGTGTCCATCACTTTGACTATTTAACATTTCTATGTGTTGGAAATATTTCAAGTCCTCTTGTCCACCTATTTTGAAATATGCAATGCCTTGTTATTAACTTTAGTCATGCTGCTCTGCTATCAAACATTGGGACTTACTTCTTTTATCTAACTCTATGTTTGTATCTATTAATGAACTTCTGTTTATCCACCCCTCCCTTTGCCCACAAACCTGATATTTTTCATTCTACTCTTAGCCTCTG